>NC_043002.1:68143087-68483087 GCF_006345805.1 Octopus sinensis
TATATATATATTACACATGAACTTTAAGTTAGTAAAAATATGTTTGTGACATATTCTAACTTCTAAAGACAAATTCACTGCAGTTACTGTGAAGAAAAACTTCTTGCACATGTGTGTGTGTGTGTCTAAGAATCCACCTTTTGATGCAAGTCCAATGAAGTGCCCCTCCAATCTACCATAATTACTGCATAACTTTTCACATGGAATTATTTAAGTGTGCAATGGTCTTAAAAATGGAGAGGTACCAAAACAACAGTAGCTAGTAATAAAGATATGCTAAATTCACTCTTTGTCATCTTATACATACATTATATATATATATGTATGTATGTAAAAGTAAACATGAAAATGGTGACAACCAGGAATCGAAATGGGAACATTACAGTGCTTGTCAAATGGCTGTTTATTTGATGTGTACACAAATACGACACAAAAACAGAGAAAAAGATGGGGAGAGAGTTATATGCACAATCATGAAATACATACTGAATTAAACATGGGTTATTTACATGTTCTTAAAAGCACTTTTTTCATTTGTTATCACAGAAGGAAACTATAAAGTAGGTCTTAAAAGGAAATGTGTTCAAGAGACAATAAAATGAAATACAGTAAATTTGAAAAATGAAAATCAATAACATTATGTTATGGACGGGCTGCCAGCACTTAAACAATCCCAAAATGGTCCGAGGAAGTTTGTTCTGCAAACTTTTAGTTTTTCTTAATAGTATTCCAAAGAGTCAGGTGGATACCATGTTAACAAATCTAATTACCATCTGCCATATTACTCATATATATATATATATATATATATATATATATATATATATATATATATATATATAAACAATTCATAATTAAGGGCAAACGAAAATATTTCTAATGCCAAATATGCCAAAAAATTGGACATATTGTCCATTAACCATTAATTTTTTCACAATTCGCACGCTACTCGAAAAAAGGTCGACAGAAATTTCTAAAAGATTCCATTATTACCATATCGGACCGATTTCAGGGTTAGCTTATAACAGCCCTCCCTTCGTCAGTGATACATGTGGCAAAAGAAATAAATGAGATACTTACTCATACCCGTTTGCCCTTAATTATGAATTGTTTATAAATTTAACCTTTAAAGGTATTTTTTAATATGCTGGCCAATGATAAGATTTTTTTTGGAAAAGAATTTTTTTCGAAAAAATTCTATCCTACATATATATATATATATACACACATATATATACATACTCACATGCAGATACATACATATATATGGATGTAGCTATGTATGTGTGAGTGTATACATGCATATATACATACACATACTTACACTCATACATACACACACACACACATATATGTATATGTAGCTTACAACATGCTTGCCATTATAGAGGACAAGGAGGGAAGACCATCATGTTGGCTGTGGAGGCAGTGGAGGTTGTTGTGGATAAAGAGGTGTGAACACTGGAAGGACCAGGAGGGGGAAGGGGACTACCTGGGTTAGAATGTTTGATGGTGAAAGACCCAAAACACCTAATGACTCCAAGAAACATCACCAATGTTGTGACCAGGTGCATTACAGGATAATCTAGGGAAAATTACATATACACACACCGATTGAGTACGTACTTCATGTGAACATGTGTATGTATATGTGTGTGTGTGTGTGTGTGAGTGAGTAAAATGCAACTTTTGCCTGAGGAAATGAACACGTGTTAATATTCCTCTTAAAATCCATGGATTTTGCAAATCATGTATGTAATATCCTATGGATGGGGAATACAGCAATTAAAGCATTAGGTTTGTGGAAATGTACATGGATTTATGAATTTCCAGCCAAAAGTTCTTATTGCTGTATGTGTAATATATATATATATATATATATATATATATATATATATATATATATATTGTGTTGGAATGCATGTGTATTATGTATTCTTGTTTATCAACAATTATATTCTAATTCAGTGTTTCTTTATATCACAATAATATTAAGTCAAAAATGAAGATCATGTTTACTTTGTATATAATAAATACAAAGAAAAAAAAAGAGATAAAAACTACAAAAATTGGATATACCAGAAGTGTGTGTATGGGTGCATGTATGTATATATATATACGTGTTAAGGTTGTTAAAAAATTAATAAGTTTTACTGATGAAAGGACTCAATACTCATAGTAGAGTCTAATTTATATGTAAAATAATAATATTACACACATGCACTCACATATGTGTGTGTGTGTGTGTGAAGAGTTAGTTTCCACATGGTTGTGTATAGAACTGTCATTAACAAATTAGTGTTTATAGATTTGTATTATATATATATATATATATATATATATATATATATATATATAAGAACGAAGTGTGTATGTAAGTATGCATGCACACACGTGCACGCTCACACACACGTACATTGTGTGTACATGTGTGTTTAAATCAGAGACGTGAACTACATTAGGTGCAAACAGAAATACTGTATTGGTATTTATTCACGACTCAGTTACTTCCCCTCATCGGAAAGCCACTTTTTATTTTCATATCTTGTGTGAATGATGAAATGAGTACCAGACAAAGTACAGGAGTTGATACAATAGTCTAAAACCTCAAAGGTGTCTGAACATGGCCCACAGTCCAACGAATGAAACCAACAAATATAGAATACAAGAAGATATATACAAGCTGCAGTGCCAGGATTAAGCTAGGAGCCAGAGTAGCATATACAAGAGGCCCTGCACTTTCAGGTCCTCGACTGATAATTGCTTTGTCAGTATGTAACACTATATTGCCTTCAGCTTTTTATAACTTGATGTTTAAGGTTGATCCAATACATCTAATATAATTATGAGCATAGTGATTTTATATATTTGTACGTGTGTGTGTGTGTATTTGTCTGAAATCACAGAGCAGAAGAAAGAGTAGTATAAGTGAAGGGAGAGGAGAGGAAATAGTAATTCAGTGAAGGAGAAGTAGTGAGAGTAATAGCCCTGATTAAGAAAGAGAGAGAGAAAGAAACAGCAATGAGAGAAAGGAAGTGGTAAAGAGTGAGAGAAAAGAACAGCAATGAGAGAAAGGAAGTGGCAAAGAGCGCGTCATGTACCTTCTATTTTTCTCATCAAAACATATGAATGAGAAAGGAAGGGGGGATAGATGAATAACGAAGGAAGGGATGAAAAAAAATCAGCGTTTCAAATCTGTGTGTGTATGTAAAAGGTAGGTATGTGAATGTTTGTGTTTGCGTGTGTGTGCCATGGAAGTGGGATGGTGAACGTTCAATGCTGAAAAGAAAAATCAAACAGCATTTCAAGTCTGTATGAGTATATGTGTGCTCGTGTACAAGGGAAGTATGTGAATGTTTGTATCTGTGATTATTATGCACCTTATTCATATATAAAACACTACCATTAGCTGTCATTTTTGACGGCACAGGATCACCTAGTTTTAAATAAAATACTTGCAAGCTATCAATTCCTGTTTAATGATCCAGCATTTTCTCTATCATATACTTCCTTCAGCTTTTGTGAATGATTGATTGTTTAAAAACTTGAGCCAATGCTCAGAATACTTTCAAGATCCAATACATTTTGAATTAACTCTTTAGCATTCAGATTACTTAGTCAAATGTAATGCTTATTTATTCACATTGTTTTGAACTATCATTCATTATCTCGCAGCCTTAAGGTTTTGATGATGTGATTGTGTATTTTTAGAATGATATTATAGGGCACATGTTGAGAGGACATATCTGTCTGGTCCGAACGTAAAATAGATACAATATTTGGGCTGGATATGGTCAGTTTGAATACTAAAGGGTTAAATAAATTACAACAACCAAATTAAAGAGCATCAATAAATAGACTGATTTAATTTTGGCCAGTTTTTAATAAATAGACTTATCATTCTGTTTCTCTATTTTAATGTGTTAAACTCATCATATAATAAATAATTAGATGTAAATATTATTTTTCTGTTGCATCTTGGGAGGGTCATTGTGCAAATAATAAACACACACGCTGGTTATATTTCACTTCTTTATCATTTATTCGTCAATTGGTTAACTATTTAATTAATCAATTAATTGCTTGATTGATTGACTGAATGATTAATCAGACAATTATTCATTCAGTCAATCAATCAAGCAGTTAAGTTTGTCAAAGTCCTTTCATTGCCATTAGCAACCTCATCAATGACACGCCGTCTGTGCTTCAAGTCTGCTTCAGGTCTAATAAATTAAATAGGCTGAACAAATTAAATTATTGCTAAATATGACAGTTTCCATAATACTAACCATCTTCATTAAATTAAATCTAGATTTTTAAACAGATAAAGAATATATCGTGTACAGCTTTCTACTTCAACTATAAGCTGTTAAGTAAAACTATAAAATCAAATAAGTTTAAATCATTATAGACCACATAAACATATTTTAAGGTTGGGTATTAGGCAAGAATATTTAACTTGTACATCTTAATCTTAAACAATCAGTAATTAAAATTCAATAAAATAGCTAAGCTTTTTTTGTTGCTTTTTCATTGAGAGCTCCCTTTGTAATATATGCTAAAGGCTCTGCCCTAGCTTAATCCAACCCTACAAGCTGTAAACCTTTTATGTAGCTATAGGCATGAAAATAAAATGCTTGCAGAACACAGACAAGAAAAGTGACTCAAAATCTTCACCCAAATACAATTACGAATGTCTGTGCCTGATGAAAGATTTTGAAAATTATTTGAATAAAATTTGAAATTTTTCTAAATGTAAATGATGAAAATAAGTCATATATTCATATATTTAACATAAAACTAATGTGTACAAAAGCTATAATTATACATACTGACTTCTGACAAGAGAACCATTGGCTAAGAAAAAAAAGTTAAGTATAAAATAGAATATTTCTTTGCTGCTCCTTCCTTGTCTTAGGAGTTGCAATTTGAAGCCCCAAATAAAGTGAAAATGTGTATTTACAGCTAGGGAAAATTGGTCCACAAGAATCAATTTCAGATTCAAAAACAAGGAATGAATTTGATCAAATTTCAATTGAGACATTAAATCAATAACTATGAATAAAATAAATATATCTGGATGACACAAGAAGACATCACTGAAGAACAAATGTTGGTTGTAGTTTAAAGGCTCATCGACATCAGATATCAACAACCATTGGATTAATTGAATCGTTCCAAATTTAGCATCCACACCGTAAGTTTCACCAACTAACATTTAAAAGCAGTAAATAAAATATACATTAAACAAAAAAAAAAAAAAAAATTCTATGTACAAAATGTAAAGATTTCATGCCTAAAGCTATTTTTATATGAAATCATTTCAACTGACTGTGAGAATTGTAATGCTATTTCCACTGCCAGAGGAAATATAAAGCACTGCTAATACGAGAAAAAGAGGGGTTTTATTTATATATATATAT
The DNA here is from genome assembly GCF_006345805.1 of Octopus sinensis. Classification (NCBI taxonomy): domain Eukaryota; kingdom Metazoa; phylum Mollusca; class Cephalopoda; order Octopoda; family Octopodidae; genus Octopus; species Octopus sinensis. The sequence continues at coordinate 68,148,511 of NC_043002.1, forward strand.
ATAAATATATATATATATATATATATGTTTCTTATTTCTTTTACAGAAGCAATGAGAGGTGTGAAAAAATGATATGATAAGAGATAACCATGGTGCTACTGTAAATCCTGTGTGAGTACAGAACTGCAATGGCGCTTACACAAACTGCTTTATTTATTCAAAATATTGTACATGTTTTCGATCTGTAAGTGAAAATATTTGGCGACGTCTTGTCGTTTCATCTTCATAGTAGGCGTTAACAGTCCATTTTCAATGGTCATCAGCTCTGAGTGGAGATGTAAAGATTTCACCTGCAAAACAGAAACAGGATGATCAGTGGAATACCTTTAAAATTTTGAAAACACAATTGAAAAATATATAGACATGACTATATAAGATAATAAGTAAAGATAACCATTCTTGTTACCACATACCTCTTGAAAGATTATTTTTCTACTATCAGTTTCAGTTAGAGGCTGTGGCCATACTGGGGTACCACCATTAGTGTTAATGCTGTTATTCTTTTATTTGTTTCAGTCACTTGACTGTGGCCATCCTAGAGCATTGCCTTTGGTCAAACAAATCGACCCCAGGACTTATTCTTTGTATGCCTAGTACTTATTCTATCAGTCTATTTTGCCGAACCATTAAGTTACGGGGACATAAACACACCAGCATTGGTTGTCAAGTGATAGTGGGGGCTAACCACAGCCACACAAACATACACACACACACATATATACACGACAGGCTTCTTTCAGTTTCCGTCTACCAAATCCACTCACAAGGTTTTGGTCAGCCTGAGGCTATAGAAGACACTTTCCCAAAGTGCTATGCAGTGGGACTGAACCCGAAACAATGTGATTGGTAAGCAAGCTAATTACCACACAGCCACTTCTGCTTATTTTAGACTCAATTCCTGTCCTTGTTTCTGAAAGCTATCCTGATGAAATACCGAGTTGAACAGAACTGATCTTCTTTACATTTCTTGCTGTCATCTGTGTTCATCTGATATGTCAGATAAACATTTGTCTAATCGTTCTTTGAACACATCCGCCTCTTACACCTCACAGATGTCTGAAGCCTTTTGGCAAGGTACTGAAAAGTTATGGGCTTTTGAACTCTAAGCTGTTACAATATTGGGTCCTTACTTTGGATGGGTCTTTGGTCTTGAGATCTTTGTACTTTGCACAGATGCCCAGTTCAGTGATGGATATAGATTCCACTCCCAATTTTAATTAATTTTGAAAAATAAGGAATTTATCAAAATAACTTTTGGCATTATTAATCTGGTGTTTGGAAGGATTTCATTCAGATTATCTTAAAACAGGAAGTTTGTATCATAGAACTAAGGAGTGTCTCAGGCAGGGTGTGATAAAAAAAAATTGGAAAGGTCAACAAAATACAAATATCAATTTCAAATTAATTTCAACATAAATCAATTGAAATACCTTTTTCCCAATTATATATTATTTAAATGTATAACTTTTAAAGACATTTAAATATATGGAATGAAGAGCAAGAGCCACTCTCCAGTTATTTATTTAAAGCTGTATATGGCTATGGTGCAGCCACACTTGGAACCCGATCTTGCTCAGGACACTGACCTCCTGTAAACTGTTCAGAGATGTGCAACCAAGTGAATACCCTCCATCAGGCATCTACCATACTCTGAACACCTTGCTTCCCTGGGCATAGATACATTGAAGCTCTGATGTTTGGCAACTAACTGACTTGGTAAATACCCACAAAATTGTTAACCATTGTGCCAACAACTACCTTGAACATCTTTCTGAGCTCCATGTGTCTAACACGTGGGCATGCCTACAAAGTCAGAAAACAGCACAGCTCCCATGACTTTTGGAAACATTTTTTCACACTCAGAGTTGCTAAAGCATGGAACAAACTACCTGCATTAGCTGTTAGTTGCTGAGACACTGCATCCTTTAAAACCTCCATGCTTCCTGAAATTCGCCAGCACTACACCTGATACCCCACCCTCCATACGCATCCCCACATGTATATCATGACTCATACACTGTTCACTTTCCTGACTTTTGTACATAATTCTATGTACCGTACATGTATCTTCAATGAGTTGTAGGGCACCTGAGCCCTATACACAATAACTTCGTTATTATTTTTTTAATTACAGTAATATAAAAAACAAATAACACATAATTGTTTCAAATTCTAGCACAAGACCAACAATTTTGGGGGAAGCAATTCCTTGGACTAAAGCGCTTGACTGACACTTATTTAATTGACCCTGAAAGAATGAAAGGGAAAGTCAACCTTGGTAGAATTTGAATTCATAACATATAGTGCCAGAAACAATGCCACTAAGCATTTTGTCTGGCATGCTAACGATTCAGCTTGCTGCCTTACCAATTATAGATAATAATAGTTTCAAACTTACCTGTTCAAATGAATTCAAATTACCCTCTTTGCCAAGCTTAACAACATCGTCTAATATGTCTTTCTTTAATCTCTGTAATAACACAAAGTACAATTATAAACAAATATACAGATTGAAATTAAAATTACTATTTTCAATATATAAGTATAAGTAAACTGACAAAATATTTAAATTAAAATTTCTATTGGCAAAGTTTATAAACCTATTTCTTTCTATATTTCTGTTGAAATACACAGCCTTCAGTTCGGTTAATAATGGCTTCAAATTTTGGCACAAGGCTTGCAATTTTGAGGGAGAAGGTAAGCTGATTACACCAACCCCAGTGCTTAACAGGTACTTATTTTTTGTTGACTCCAAGAGAACAAAAGGCAAAGCTGACCTTGACAAGATTTGAACTCAGAACATAAAGTCAGAAAAATGTTCTTAGGCATTTTTTTTTCCAGTGCAGTAATGATTCTGCCAGCTTGCTGCCTTATTTCAGTTAATATTAAAAATAATGAAGAATTTAATAAAATAACTTAGCCAATATTAAGCTCATGTTTGGAATGTGACTTCACACAAACCTTTGAAGGCAGATTTTAATTTAAAACACTTCAAAACAGTTACTTTACATCACAGACCCAAGAGTGCTCTTGGTCAATTTGACTTCAAAATGGTTAGGGAAAACTAAATATGCTAAGAAACCAAGCTTTGTTAAATATATCCTGTTTCCACTATGGTTTCTTCAGAAATGGGAAAAGGACATACTACAAGAAAATAAAGGGGCCAAAGGCTCATGAATGAGATTACGCAATATAGCACATTATGAGAAATAAAGTATAGCTGTGCTGGGTCTTTGAATCTTATTTATAGATATATATTTATATTTACACACACAAACATATATATATATATATATATATATATATATATATATATAATATATATATATATACACATGTCACCTTACTGGCACTTGTGCCAGTGGCATGTGAAAAAATATTAGAGCGAGGTCATTGCCAGTGCCGCTGTACTGGCTCCTGTGCTGGTGGCACGTAAAAAATACCATTTGAGCGTGGCCGTTACCAGTACCACCTGACTGGCCCTCGTGCCGGTGGTATGTAAAAGCACCCACTACCCTCTCGGAGTGGTTGGCGTTAGGAAGGGCATCCAGCTGTAGAAACTCTGCCAGATCAGATTGGAGCCTGGTGCAGCAATCTGGTTTGCCAGTCCTCAGTCAAATCGTCCAACCCATGCCAGCATGGAAAGCGGATGTTAAACAATGGTGATGATATCATCATCATTGTTGTTTAACATCTGCTTTTGATGCTGGCATAGGCGGGACGGTTTGACAGGAGCTGGCCAGGCAGAAGCCTGCCCCAGACTTCTGTAACTGTTTTGGCAGGATTTTTACAGCTGGATGCCCTTCCTATCATCAACCATTCAGCAGTTATATACATATAACTGTCACTGCCTTGGTTACAGCAACAAGGGTTCCAGTTGATTTAATTAACAGAACAACCTGCTCATGTAATTAACGTGCAAGTAGCTGAGCCACTCCACAGACACACAGGCATTAAATTCAGCATGACACAGAATATGATAAGGCAGACGCATTCAATTACAGGTACAACTCATTTTTGCCAGCTGAGTGGACTAGAGGAATGTGAAATAAAGTGTCTCGCTCAAGGACACAATGTGACACCAAGAATCGAACTTGTGACCTTATGATTGCAAGCTGGATACCCCAACCACTAAGACATACATACACACACACACACACACACACACACACACATGCGCGCAGGCAGGCAGGCAGATATGTAGAGATACAGAAGAGAACTTCTGCTAGTGACTTTATGATATGAGGTAAAATTAGGTTTAGATCTGAGGTTTAGATAAAAACAAATACAAAATCAGCTTACAGGGTCTTGAGCCATCTGTGCTACGGAACAATTCTCTAAGCCATATTCTTGGGCAGCATATTTGGAGAGAACTTCTTCATCAGGAACACAAATTCCAACTAAACAAGACTGATACATAAAACAAAATTTTGAATTAGCAAACATTATTTCAACTATTTCAGTTATTATAAGAATTTATGGGTATAACAGGAAACAGACAGGAATCAACCAATATTTAAAGAGAGTCTTTAATATGGACAAAATATTTTTGAAGATCATGTTATTATGGCTGGGTGGTTAAGAAGTCCACTCCCCAACCACATGGTTTTGGGCTTAGTTCCACTGCAAGGCACTTTGACAAATGTCTTCTGATTATAGCACCAGGTTGACCAAAGCCTTGTGAGTGGACTTAGTAAGTAGAAACTGAAAGAAGCTCATCATTTATACATGTACATATATGTATATGTATATATGCATATATATTTATATATTACTTATATTATTATGTGGCTGAACACATATTTAAATTTCATATATTGACAAGACCAAGGAAGGTCGAAATCACATGAGCTGGTGGTCTCGGTGCTGGAGTGACAGGGATTTATCTCCCCCACTAGCAACATAAACAAGAATTCATTCTGTACCAAAATATGAGTTTCTCTCCTGATATCTACCACAGTATAGTCTGTTCTAACAGAACATCCATATTTAAGTGGGGATAAATATTACCTCTTGGTATTAATATTGATTATATTGCTAATAAATATATTTGTTAATGTTTGTTTTTATGTTTGGTCATTATAAAAACAATTTTACAATAATCTGAAGGGTTTACAATAATCTGAAGCATTACAATAATCTGAAGGGTTTTGTAGAGTACAGGTTTATTCAAACAAGAATATAGCTGACAGTGACTTCGAAGTTTTGGCTGCAGCCAGTTAAGCCATCTGACAATGGCTTATCTGGGCAAAACTTTAAAATCTCTGTCAACAATATCCTTAAGAATAAACATTATTATGATGGAAGGTCCCAATTTGAATAAGAACACTTTTAAAGTGAGATGTCATAGAACCAGAGGTGACCTAAGTAGTACCAACCTGTTTAAGACATGTCTTAGACAGGTTAGTATGAAAAGGGTTAAAAGTTTAACTAACTGCTGGTTGCAGAATGTTATAACTAATTTAGTACATGGTGCAGAAGAAAAGAAGGGCAGCAGATGTTAATTTGGGAGTGGAATACTTGGATTCCTTGTTAATAAACATCAATAAAGCAAATCAATGAAATACTGAGAGCAAAAATTAATGTCAGTCAGAAACTTTAAACATATTATGATCATGCTAACCAGAAGCTAGAATTAAACGTCAATGACAAATATTACATAAAAAGGGAAATTCCAACTTACTTGCAAACTATCTCCATGTATAAATATCTGGGCAACAAAACGACTACGAATGTAAATGTTTTCAATTTTTTCAGGAGCTATATATTCTCCCTGTTGAGATGAAAAAAGATTAATTAAAAAATTACAATATATTCCATGTTAAAATTAAAAATATAGAGGAAAATTAAAATAATGAAAAAAATTAAAGCAGTATTAAAAAACGATTTAATTATATTTATTTTTGTATAAAAGTTGCGTAAGATTCCTGTCACAAAAACCAGTTTTTCTTTTAAGTTATTTATTAACCCCAACAGCTACAAATCTTAAAAATAATAATACAGACCAGATAAGTTTATATCTACTGCTTACATACAATTATATAGCTACTGCTTACATACAATTATATAGCTACTGCTTACATATAAGTATATATGAGTGGGTGCTGAAAGGTTCCTGGTTTTAAGAGTATCGCAAAAGGCTTAGTTGGAGGACCAATCTTCCAAGTTCCTTTATAGGCTTTAGAAAAACTGAAGGATCACTGCAATATGTGTATGAATCTGAGAGGGGAATATGTTGACTAAAATCATAATTAACTGATCCTTCAGTATTTTCTTTTACCCAAATCCAGGAACTTTTCAGCACTCACTCATATATCTATTGTTTACACAGCCATATTTATACAACCATCATGGACACACAGGACAGACAACTCATAAAAAAAAAAGCTATCAAAAATTAGTACACCTACATTTACTTCTTTGAACTTATTTACTCTAAATGCAGTGACATTTCACATGTTCAAGTGGTAACACTTTATGTAGAGAAACATGGAAAGGGACAAAAAGGCAGAAGGTGCATTGTGATCCTGTAAAAGTAAAGTAACCCACTTGGACATTACTGTCTTTGAGTCCTAGGATCTGTAGGGCCCATTACTTGGTTTTCTATGGCAATTAAGAGACTGAAATCATAACATTCCCTCTGAATGAGATGTCAGTCATTAACTAACCATGCTCTTCCCATTATAAATTCATTAAGAAATGGTGGTGGACTAATTTTAACTCATAAAACAAATCATTTCTTTCCATGGAGACAAAGAAGTAAGCACTATTAAAACAGAAAGTTTAATTTACGAAATTTAAAACTACCGTGTAAACTTTCTGAACAAAAAATACGGTGCATAAACAAGCATTACCTGTGATAGCTTAAAAATGTTTTTCTTTCTGTCAATGATTTTCAAAGTTCCATTCTGGAAAGCAAGTGAAAATTGTTAAAGGAACAGCAAAACTTAGAAAATATAACTTGAGAATTAATAACTTCAAAACTGGCATTTAACATATTCAATGAGAAGACCTGGCAAGCCAAGTGTGACCATAACCTGTGGCCTATGCCATGGGTGTAACCAGCCCACTTATGTGTACCTTTCCTTCATTGGACACTGAACTCTGCTTGCAAAGACCTGTTGAGGCAAGTGAAATCTAAATCAAATCAAATTCGCAAATTCGATGACTGGCACCCAAGTCAGTGGAATGCTAAGAGCACCATCCGAGCATGATTGCTGCCTGAGCAGCTGACTGGCTTCCGTGCTGGTGGCACGTAAAAAAGCACCATTCGAGCATGATCGTTACCAGCGTCACCTTACTGGCACTTGTGCCAGTGGCACATGAAAAACGTTCAAGCAAGTTCATTGCCAGTGCTGCTGGACTGGCTCCTGTGCTGTGGCATGTAAAAAACACTACTTGAGCGTGGTTGTTGCCAGTACCGCCTGACTGGCCCTTGTGCCGGTGGCACATAAAAGCACCCACTACACTCTTGGAGTGGTTGGTGTTAGGAAGGGTATCCACCTGTAGAAACTCTGCCAGATCAGATTGGAGCTTGGTGCAGCCATCTGGTTCGCCAGTCCTCAGTCAAATCGTCCAACCCATGCTAGCATGGAAAGCGGACGTTAAACAATGATGATGATGATGATGATGAATGATCTTAATGATTCATTTTTGTCCACCATTCTTGTACATCTCTCATATATCAAGCCTACCTTCCCTATCAACCTTGCTTATGATCCTAATTTATCTCCTGTATGTTTATAGTTCACAATTTACAAAAATCCTACATACTTACCTACCCCTCATATGCATATTGAACAACGTCACTTTAGTAGGACCCTGTCTTCTTCCCAACTAAAAGTTTAGTCTTAGCTAGGTTAACTATAAGGCCTCTTAATTCTAGGTTTTGCCTCAAGTTTGGAATTTCCTCTCCAAATCTTTGGCAAATTCAGCTAAAAAGAAGGACTGTGTCATCAGCATACAGAAACTCCCACTGTTATGGCAAGGGGAACTATAATAAATATAACAGGGCTGAAGACTGAGCTCTGATGTACACCTAATATTTCATTTAATTCAAAGTGTTCCTGACTTCTTACAATCTGAATTCCATCAGCAGCTTAAATCTTTTATGACCATAGTTTTAATGAAAGACCCTGCCAGTATGTTACAATTAATTTTGAAAAATCAAGAATTCAAGAGGGATTTTTAAAAATAAATTAACTTCTGTATTATCAGAGCATTGAACAAAGCATGAGTATATTCACAGACATTCAATGTACATGTTTAACAAGTCTTTTTCTTCAATGACTGATATTAACAAAGAAAATAAAATGTTTGGATTGTCTTTCCTAAATTGTTGAAATTAATCCAATACTTCAAAGAGTATAGTTCCTAGATTGTTGTAATGGATTAATACTCCTAAATGAATATTCTTTTAAATTGAAGAAACATTAAGATTAAAAACAGTTAAGGCTGTAAAACCTTGAAAAGATAAATCCAATTAATTTCTCAAAAACATTGTTTGGTTTCAACTTGACTGAGTTTTAGTAAAAAAAAAGTTTAACTTACTGGTAACCATTCACCAACATCACCGGTGTGTAACCAGCCATCACTGTCAAAAACTTCCTGGGTTTTCTCCTCATTTTTGAAATAACCACTGAATATGTTATCACCCTTGACACAAATCTGAAAATGAAGAGAAAGAATGCAATGAGTTTTAGTAAAAATGCAAGAAAATTACATTTCTAAAACATACATTTATTAAAACTGAAAATAATCAGTGTTAAAACAAAAAAAATGAACATTAGAATTTTTAAAAACAATTATCTTTGCATACATCTCAAAATGACTGCTACATAGGGCAATGTAGTCTCTGATAAATAATTTTAACACCCAAACTCATTCTTACAGACAAAAGCATGTAGGAATATACAAATCAGATTATATAAAATGGAGGGAAGACAGGGTTGTATGCAATATATACAGAGATGTATGTAATTATTTTAAATTGCAGAAAAATAATCATATGAAGATACACAAATATAGAATTGAATCAAAAGAGACAAAATACACAAGAAATCAATGAGGGCATCTCACCACCTACACAGATTAGGAACTGCTGCCTAGGTTTGATCATGGCATTTCATGACTCTGATCATCTTCCATTTCTAAATACTCTGAGTCCAGATACTGAAATTAGTAACGTCTGAAAGAGCCCATGAGTATCTCCGGTGTCAGAGTGGGTGAGAAAAGGCCTACATTCTGTTAGTGGTGAAAGTACAACAGCTCATATCTCTATCAGATGGTTCTCACCACCATAATCCACATAACTGGAACTCATCTCACAAATCTGCACTTGATTTTCTTCCCTAGATTTGCAAGTCATTTGCAATTTGGAGTATTTTGACTTTTACTTATTTTCAGGAGGAAAATGGGCCCCTCTACATACACTTTCTTTTTAGGGATCTTTCCTTGGAATACACTTTCTTTTTAGGGATCTTTTTTATTTCTCTTCATTTTTTTCATCTTTTTTCACTTCCTTCAGCAATTTTTCCACTGCCCATCTTCCCTTCATTGCCCTGTAAAAGGTTGAAGAAGTGGTGAAAGAGTACAGCAGGGTTCAGCCCACCCCCACCCCACCAGAGCCTCGTGGAGCTTAAGTGTTTTTGCTCAATAAACACTCACAATGCCCAGTCTGGGAATCGAAACCGCGTTCTTACGACCGCGAGTCCGCTGTCCTAACCACTGGGCCATTGCGCCTCCACTATATTGTTGTTGTAGCAGCATAAGGAAAGTACCTGCATTTTTAGAGATACAGAACTAGGTGACCTTCCTACATGTTTTCTCTTGCACACAGATCTCAGATGGTAGCGTTTTCCCTGATAAATATCTTAACCAGGTGGTTCTTTTCTTTATTAGCTCAAGACAAACTACAATAGAAACAACATTTTACATACCTCGCCTTTATTGTTATCAGCAAAATAGTTCATCTCAGGAATATCAGCAAGTTTTATATAGCTGCAACTTAATGGTGGACCAACTACTCCTGTAAAAATAATATATCAAAAGGTATATATGTGTGTATATGTGCGTGTGTGTGTGTGTGTATGTGTGTGTGTGTGTGTGTGTATGTGTGTGTGTGTGTGTGTATATATATATAAATTTTTACTTGTTTTAGTCATTTGACTATGGCCAAACTGGAGCACTGCCTTTAGCCAAGCAAATCAACCTCAGGACTTATTCTTTGTAAGCCTAGTACTTATTCTAATGGTCTCTTTTGCTGAACCGCTAAGTTTACGGGGACATAAACACACCAGCATTGATTGTCAAGCAATGTTTGGGGGATAAACACATACACACACATATATATATCTATATATACTTATAAATATATACGATGGGCTTCTTTCAGTTTCCGTCTACCAAATCCACTCACAAGGCTTTGGTCGGCCCGAGGCTATAGTAGAAGACACTTGCCCAAGATGCCATGTAGTGGGACTGAACCTGGAACCATGTGGTTGGTAAGCAAGCTACTTACCAGACAGCCACTCCTGCACATACACACACACACGTACGTACATATGTATGTGTATGCATGTGAAGTTGTGGATTTCAGGCAGTGAAAGACCCTATAACAGTTTGTTTGTTTGTTTGTTTTTTTATATTGGTTTTGTCTGCAGAAAGGGTCTGTACCTTATGGCCTTTGCAGGTACTGTGAGATAGGTGACATTGATGCCATTAACATAGCACTTGAATTATTGCAACAAATCAACCGTTAGTTATAAGAGAAATATTTAGAAGGTAGGGAGGACTAACATATTAATTAATGCAGAACAGAGGTGGAGAAAACAGCATGGGATATGAAAGGAGGAAAGATGAGTAAGTCGGAATATCTAAGTGAATATGACATGAGATTGGCCAGTTCTAAAAAGCAGAGGTTATTGTGTTTAGACCACAAAGGCTTGTCTGTATGGGCCTCAAGCTTATGGTAAATATTTTCAAATTTAAAAGACCATTGAACAATTGATGGCTTTTAGACAATCCTTGGTGTTGTGATTTGTTTAATTTTTGCTTATATAAGCAGTTGAAAGGTTCAGGTAATTAGAGTAAGAACAAGGTGAAAAATTTTCAGAGAGGTATTACCTTTGTTAACAAGATGAGACTAGGGAGATTAGAGAATTCATGGCTAAAATATTCCCCTCAGAAGCAACAAAAGGATGTAGAAACTAAACCTCAGGCTTTTCCTTCCAACAGTGAAAGAGTTCTAAAGATCAAGACTATCACAGATACATTGTAAAACCCTGAAGGAAGCAAGTATTAAGAATACATATATTTTGTTGCATTCCAGGAGGGTCAATATGCTAATAAATACATGCACTGGTTCACTTTCACTTTTTGTTGTTTATTTATCTATTGGTTAACCATTTAACCAATCAACTAATCCAGTGGTTCTCAGTCAAGGTTCATATGGCCCTTAGAGGTCCATATAAGATTTTGTGTTAAAATTTACAAGCAATGAATTATTTAAAGTTCTACAACATAGAAAATATTTTAACAATTTTTTAAATACAATTCCTAATAATATTTAATAACAAAAATATAATAGGATTTTCTAAAGACAGAATGGCTATGAGGGTCCACCAGAGTAAAATACGAATCAAAGGGGTCCATGGGGAAAAAATGGTTGCGAAAAACTAAACTACTTAATTGTTTGATTCAATCAATCAATCATGCTTCTTAAAGTCCTTTCATCACCTTTCATGACCTGATCAATGACATTAATCAATTAATTTGATTGGTTAAATAGTTAACCAATTGACAAATAAATAGTATAAATAAAGAAGTGAACAAGAGTCAGTGCATGTGTTTATTATTGGCATAATGACCCACCCAAGATACAACAAAATATGTTTCAACATACCAGTTCACATCACAAATCTTACAAACCAAATTAAAAAAATGAAACAAAACAAATCTTACCAATGCTCATATCTCCAAGATGCTGAAGGGTGCATACACCATGGGTTTCAGTTTGGCCATAACCTTCGATTATCTTTGAAAGTATAAAAAAATAAGCACAGAGTGAAACAGTTTAGACTAAAATAGCTATTTTAAATACAATAATAGCTAAAGTGACAACTTTGTTAGTGAAGGTAAAGTTATTTAGTGACCCTGCCCGTGCTGGTGCCACGTAAAAAGCATCCAGCCCCACTGTAAAGTAGTTGGTATTTGGAAGAGCATCCAGCTGTAAAAAACATGCCAAAACTAACCTTGCCGGTGCTAATGCCACGTAAAAAGCATTGTGTCCACTCTGCAGAGCAGTTGATATTAAGAAGGGCATCCAGCCATAAAACCCCTACCAAAACAGACACAGTAGCATAGGGTAGTTTTCTACCTGACTAACTCCTATGAACGATCCTACCTATGCATGCATGGGAGATGGACATTAAACAATGATGATGATCCACAGTTCCCAACACTTTTTTTTGTACCATGGACTGGTTTCATACAAGACAATTCTTACACAGACCAGGGGATCATGCACATAACAAAACACAGTGAAGTGTATAATACATAATTTAATTATTACATATATAATATGTGTGTAATATGTGTGAGGCGCAATGGCCCAGTGGTTAGGGCAGCGGATTGGCGGTCTTAGGATTGCAGTTTCGATTCCCAGACAAGGTGTTGTGAGTGTTTATTGAGCAAATACACCTAAAGTTCCATGAGGCTCCGGCAGCAGATGGTGGTGAACCCTGCTGTACCCTTTCACCACAACTTTCTCTTACTCTTTCCTCCCCGAGAACTAAGTTAAAGGTACACGTATCCCACTCTCTTTTCTCCCTCAGTCACTTGAGGCCCTTAACCTTGCAAGTTACAAAGCAATCATCACTGCTACTGATGCTATGAAAAAAAAACACCCAGTACACATTGTAAAGCGGCTGGCACTAAGAAGGACATCCAGTCACAGAAATAGTGGTCATACTTGTCAGATCCCGTCAAACCATCCAACTAGCGCCAGTATGAAAGCTGGACATAAAATATTGATTATGATGATGATGATATGAATTATAAATATTCAAGAAATGGTAACTTACCATGCAACCAAAAACACAACGTAGAAATGAAAGAACTTTTGGTGATAATGGTGCAGAACCTGTCGTAATCAACTTTGTACGTCCTCCTAAAGTTTTTTGAATTTCACGAAAAATTAATTTATCCCACCAACTGTTATTGCGAAGAATACCTCTGAAATAGAAGACACATAAGAGCATAAGTATTTCAAACGATTCTGGTCTTAGAACAGGTACACTATTGTTGATACTAGTTTTGAAAATCAAAATTGAAATCGATCAACATCAATGGAAATTGTAGCTGTGATACCAGTGCCGATGGCACGTAAGAGAACCATCCGAACGTGGCCGTTGCCAGCGCCGCCCCGACTGGCTCCTGTGCTGGTGGCACATAAAATGCACCATCCGAGTGTGGCCGTTGCCAGCCTCGTCTGGCACCTGTGCAGGTGGCATGTAAAAAGCACTCACTACACTCACGGAGTGGTTGACGTTAGGAAGGGCATCCAGCCGTAGAAACACTGCCAGATCAGACTGGGCCTGGCAGGGACTTCTGGCTTCCCAGACCCCAGTTGAACCGTCCAACCCATGCTAGCAAGGAAAACGGACGTTAAACGATGATGATGAGGCTATATGGTTAAGAAGTTCACAATGAAGTCATATGGTTTAGTAGTTAGGGGTATTTAGCACATGGTTAGGGGCATTCAGAGTGGGTGTAAGATTGTAAGTTTGATTCCCAGTAGTGTATTGTGCCCTTGGATAAGACACTTTATTTTATGGGGCTATAGTCCACTCAACTAGCAAAAATGAGTAGTACCTGTATTTCAAAGAGCCCACCTTACCACATTCGGCATGTCATGCTGAATCTCTCTGAGAGCTACATTAAGGGTACACATGTCTGTGGAGTGCTCAGCCACTTTATTCTTTTCTTTTATTTGCTTCAGTCATTTGAATGCAGTCATGCTGGAGCACTACCTTTAGTTGAACAAATCGACCCCAGGATACATTCTTTGTAAGTCTAGTACTTATTTTATCAGTCTCTTTTGCTGAACCGTTAAGTAACAGGGATGTAAACACACCAACATTGGTTGTCAAGCAATGGTGGGGGAACAAACACAGACACACACACACACACATATATATATGACATCTTCTTTTCCGTTTCCATCTACTAAATCCACTCACAAGGCTTTGGTCGGCCTGAGGCTATAGTAGAAGACACTTGCCCAAGGTGACATGCAGTGGGACTGAACCTGGAACTATGTGGTTGGTTAGCAAGCTCCTTACCACAGCAACTCCTGCCTGTTAATTTCACAAGCAGGCTATTCCGTTGATCGGATCAACTGAAACACTTGTCATTGTAACCGACGGAATGCCAGTTTAAAGAAGTTCACTCCAGAATCACATGGTTTAGGGTTCAGTCCCACTGCAAGAACAACATTTGCGTGTGGTCGTTGCTAGTGCATAAAAAGCACCATTCAAGCATGGTTGATGCCAGTACCTCCTGACTGGCCCTTTTGCCGGTGGCATGTAAAAAGCACCTGCTACACTCTCAGAGTGGTTGGCATTAGGAAGGGCATCCAGCTGTAGAAACCTTGTCAGATCAGATTGCAGCCTGGTACAGCCATCTGGCTTGCCAGTCCTCAGTCAAACTGTCCAATCCATACCAGCATGAAAAGCAGACATTAAACAACAATGATGATGATGATGATATGATACAAATACACAAAGATGAACAAACAAACAGAAAGCCTTCTACAGAGTGAGAGAACAAAGACTGAATGTTTCTTTTGCTAGCAGTAATTACCATATTTGATGGCCTATAAGACGCACCTTTTTTTACCCCAAAATGGTCTTAAAAAACCTCCATGCATCCAATGCACTTAATGTAGGCTCAAAACTCGCTGAAAACGGTATGTATGTTTACAAAACATGTGCTGCCATCTATTGGTGAACAATCACCTACGGTATGTTTATATCGAATGTAGATGCAATAAATTGCTTATAATTACCAGTAATAACAAAACTATACAGGTAAGTGGAGGAATTAAAACATTATTTTAGTGGTAATTTATTTTACAAAAGTATAGTCTAGGCTAGGGTGCATCCTATGCACTCATGTGTCTAATAGGCCATCAAATACAGTATATATTTGAAAGCTATATTTCACTCACAAGTATTATAACTTGTTATTCTTGCAGATCAGTGGGTGGGTAAGTGGGCCTTGCATTCAATACAGAAAACAGTGTCAAGAGAATACTTGACCTTTAGAGTTTCTGAGCACGACACAAATATGGCTACAGTTAAAGACACCTTGCTAAAAACAAAAATCAAACTAAAACATCTTCTTCGTTGATAAGCAAATGTTTCCATTAGTGTCAGTTCTAAATTTCAAAACAGTCACACAGAAAAGGAAAATAAACTTATTACATAAACCATAAGTTAAAAAAAAAAAAAAAAAAAGAAAAAAAAACAGCTTACCTTTCTAATTCACTTGCTTTGGCAGATAATGCCATGTTGAACACACATTGCTTTACTTTGCTTGAATTTACTTTTTCTAAAATCTGTCAAAAAAAAATTTTTTTTAAATGTAAAATTTATTTAATAATGTTATTTCTTTTACAGAAAATTTCAAATGAATTTAATCTGATTTACCTTGTATTCAATTGCTATCAACATAGTTTCAGTAAATAAATGTTCAAGATTAAAAGTAACAGCAAGCATTTAAATTTTAACTGAGGGCAAAAAATATCTCAGCTGACTAAATCGAAACAGTTTAAATTGAAACTGTTTATCATTCTAATAAGGAATTTGAAATGAGAGACAACTGGAATCAGTTGTTTGGATACTGAAGATTTCGCATGACAGACTGGACATACAACCTACATTGACAGCATGGGAAGCAGATATATACATGCACACACACACACAAGCAAATGCACACATAGAAACATACACAAACCCACACATATACTCTTTTACTTGTTTCAGTCATTTGACTGCAGTCATGCTGGAGCACCGCCTTTAGTTGAGAAAAATTGACCCTTGGACTTATTCTTTATAAGCCTAGTACTTATGCAATCGGTTTCTTTTGCTGAACCACTAAGTTACTGAGACATAAACACACCAGCATCAGTTGTCAAGTGATGTTGGTGAGGACAAACAGACACACAAACACACACACATAGATACATATATACAATGGGCTTCTTTCAGTTTCCGTCTACCAAATCCACTCACAAGGCTTTGGTCGGCCTGAGGCTATAGTAGAAGACACTTCCAAGGTGCCACGCAGTGGGACTGAACCCAGAACCATGTAGTTGGTAAGCAAGCTACTTACCACACAGCCACTCCTGCGCCTATGTGTGTGTGTGTGTGTGTGTGTGTGTGTGTATATATATATATATATATATATATATATATATATATATTATATATATATATATCTAGAGAGAGAGAGAGAGAGAGAGGAGAGAGAGAGAGAGAGAGAGAGAAAGAGAGAGAGAATGAATACAATTTATTAATTGAACCTGAAATATGCTTACACACATAAATAGAGGAGGAATGGAGAATGAGAGTAACATTGTAACATTGAAGCACTTAATGTGAAACAAGTTAGCATTAAAAAACCTGACCGGCCACTATCAGTTTGTACCAGTCACCACTGAAACCCCGGGTGTTCTTGGACCTCATGCTTTCAATTTCCCCTGCAAAATTGGAGTAACTGCAGTGCAACTAAGAAATGAACCCTGCAGAGTGGGGTGCAGTGAGTGTTGCTTCCCATTCTCCATGGTAACATCACTATGGTCATGTCAGCTGGATGCAGCTGAAAACACCATTTGTTCTGAGGTGTATTCCCTCCCTGCAACATCTTCAGCTGCTTAACCCCCATCTCTTTCCTTTTTCTTTTGTAATCAAATTGTGATTTAATCTTTATGTAAATAAAACTTATAAACTAAGCAGATATATTATGAGAAAAACCAGTTCATAAATGCTATGTTCAAATCCAACAGGGAGAGTGGATTATTAAAGCACTAATTAAGTATGGTGGGTGGGGTCAACTCTTCATACTCCCTCTCAGCTACATTGCATGAGAGACCACTTGCTTCTAAAATAATGGAAAAGAAGAGTTGAGTGAGGAGTTAGCAACAGCTTGTTTACAAAAACTGTCCAGAGAAACCAGAGGAAGTGTGCATAGAGGGACCAATGTGCGATACAGTATAACAGTTAACCATTCAACCATCCAGTAAAAATAACATTCCATGCCAGAGGCACACATGATTGCATGGTGAGGAAATGAGTTACACAACTACAGTTTCAAGTTCAGTCCTGCTGTATGGTACTTTAGGCAAGAACTGTCTATTATAGCCCCCATACCAACCAAAGCCTTGTAAAGAAATTTGGTAGGTAGAAGCTGAATGATTCCAAAACTCTCTCTCTCATTGTGTGTGTGGGTGCTTATGTCTTCTTGTCTTGACATCATGCCTAATCCACACACAAAACATTGGTTGGCTCAAGGCTATAATAGAAGACATTTGCCCAAGGTGTTGTGCAGTGGAACTGAACCTGAGATCACATGGTTGGTAAACAAACCTCTCAACCACACAGCCACATTTGTGCCTATAAAAGAATTTTTAAAATCTGTAAAATTCTTACTTTGTCATATAATCTGTTTAATAACCGTGGTACTGAGGGGAATATAGTGGGCCTTAGAACTTTAATATCATCCATTAGTTTTTTGACATCACCACTGAAGAAACCAATAGAACCACCGGCAATATAAAGCATCACCTAAAACAAAGAAAACAGAAATTTTTATGAAAATACATGAAAATTTTAATATATTAAACTCTTGTATATTAACCATAAGAAATATATGCAAACAACATATATTGAATAAAATTTGTAGGTTGTGATGTATGCTATGCTTCATCTTAACAGTGTTATACAGAAGACATGTCATAGAGACATCTATATGCTATGACTATGGAATGCAGGCTAAATTATTATTGACAAAATATTATTACTCTCAGTAAATGAATTTTGATCAGAAGCAATATATGATGAGTTGTAGCAAAGACTGTAATCAAATATATATGGAATGTATGTTGTCAATGCATTTATCAAGTACAGATTTAGTTTATTTCTTCTAAACTGCCATCATTTTTTATAAAAATAATTATACCAATATGCATATAAATAATAAATGTATATCTTTTATCTTTTACTTGTTTCAGTCATTAGACTGCGGGCCATGCTGGGGCACTGCCTTGAATTTTTAGTCAAAAAGATCAACCCCACCAGCACTTATTTTTTAAGCCTTGTACTTATTCTATTGGTCTCTTTTGCCAAACTGCTAAGTTATGGAGATACAAACAAACCAACACAGGCTGTCAAGCAGGTGGGGGGACTGAGAGAGAAAGATACACACACATAGATATACATATAACAGGCTTCTTTCAATTTCCGTCTACCAAATCCACTCACAAGGCTTTGGTTGGCTTGAGGCTATAGTAAAAGACACTTGCCCAAGGTACCACACAGTGGGACTGAACCCAGAATCATGTGGCTGGGAAGCAAACTTCTCACTATATAGCCACGCTTGCAACTATATATCATATTAATGTTTGTTTTTATGTCAAATTATGATAAAAACAATTAATATTAAACTGAAGAATTACACAATACTTTTTTTGTAAAGTGTGTTTATGAAACTTTTAAAGAAAAGGGGTGGCAGTGATTTGTTACCAATTTTCTTTTGAAATAAACTGTTTTTGTTTCAATTGATTTTGAAAATAATCATTCGGCAATAAACAGCACTTGTGAAGACCTATTGAGGCAAGTGAAGACGTTGTTGTGGCTGATGACAGCACCACCTGATTGGCACGTAAAAAGCACCATTCAAGCGTGGTTGATGCCAGTGCCAGCTGACTGGTCCCATGCTAATGGCATGTAAAAAGCACCATTTGAGTGTGGTCGTTGCAAGTGTCACCTGTCTGGCCCTCATGCTGATGGCATGTAAAACACCCACCACACTCTCGGAGTAGTTGGCATTAGGAAGTTGAATCCAGCTGTAGAAACTTGCCAGATCAGATTGGAGCCTGGTGCAGCCTCCTGGCTTGCCACTCTTCAGTCAAACCGTCCAACCCATGCCAGCATGGAAAGCAGACTTTAAACGATGATGATGAATGAAGAATTTAGTAAAGCAACATTGCCATTATTAAGCTGGTTCTTAAAACATTAATTAACATGAATCTCTGAAGGAAAGTTTTCATTTAAATCCCTTTAAAACAAGAAGTTTATGTCATAAGACGAAAGGCAGTCCTCAGGAAGGTTAGTTTCAAAAGAGTTAACTGCAAATGTATTATTACATGTAAAAATAGTGTGGAAAATTACTGGCAATATACTGTAAATATACTTTGGAAATATACACTCAGTCAGGGTGTGTTTAATGAGTATGTAAAGTATTTCAGTTTTAATTAAGTTATGTATAAAAAATTCAAGAAAAACACTTACTTGAACAAATCTTTCGTAGACGTGAGCTAATGGCAAGTAAGATATCATTACATCTTCACAGCCAATGATATGCTGCAGAAACACAAAAGGAAAATAAAATTAAAAGTTTAAGAAAAAAAAATTTTTTTTTTTTAAATTAAAATAGTAAAATGAAAAATAATGTAACAATCAGAGTTTTCGTTATTTTTTAAAATCTTTTACTTGTTTTATTTATTGAATTACGACCATGCTGGGGCACCATCTTGAAGGGTTTAGTGAAACAACTCAACCCAAAAACTTTTTAAGTCTGATGTTTATTTTATCAATTTTGTTTGCTGATTTGCTAGGTAACAGGGATGTAAACAAATTCGGCATTAATACTGTCATTAAGGTTTGGCTATATAGGGCATGGCGGCGAGCTGGCAGAAACATTAGCGCGCCAGGCAAAATGCTTAGCAGTATTTCATCTGTCGTTACGCTCTGAGTTCAAATTCCGCCGAGGTCGACTTTGCCTTTCATCCTTTCGGGGTCGATAAAATAAGTACCAGTAACGCACTGGGGTCGATATAATCGACTTAATCCGTTTGTCTGTCCTTGTTTGTCCCCTCTGTGATTAGCTCCTTGTGGGTAGTAAAGAAATATATATAGTGCAATAAGTAGGGGAGTTTTGTAATCTCAATCATTTATAGTTAAGCTCCTGCCTTACAAGTTCTGAGGCTCGTGACAGGCCTAAACCTAAGTAATGGGTGGGTTGAAGGAAATTTGACTGTTATGTCTAGATGATCATTTGACTACTTAGAAACTCCCTTGTCAGCATGAATGAAATAAGATGAAATAGTACTCTACTGACTTTAGCCAGCCATTCAAGCTCTCTCTCTCTCTATCTATCTGTCTATCTCTTTCCAATTACACATAAAGAAAAAATATATTGGAAAATATTGGAAAATATGAACATACCATCTGTCTTGTACTTGCAATAACTGCTGCTAACATTCCTTTATGTGTAAGGATGGCACCCTTGGGGATACCTACAAATATAGATAGAAGTGATTGTTTCAATCATAGAGAAGAAACATGGCCATATCAAAATATAAAAATGTCCATAATAAATTTGTTGGATTCTAAAATAGTTGAATAATTGACATTAATATGCTTAAATAAAATTAAAAAATATCACATGATACCAAAGCATGCAATAACACTTGAGTAAATTTTAAAAAATAAAGACCTTTTTCAGTCATGAATGACCATGGGATTGCACCCAGAAAGTTCCCCTCTGAGGCACAAGTTTGGGGAAGGTTATTTATGGAAGACCAGCACACACCCAAACATACCAGCCTCCCCTCTCCACAACACCAATGTTATCCGAGGGAAAAGGCAAAGGCCAATATAGCTTGGCACCAGTGATGTTGCAACTTATTTCTACAGCTGAACAAACTGGAGCAACATGAAATAAAGTGTTTTGCTGCGTATTTAGTCCCACATATTTATTCATGACATTCGAACATTGGGCCTCAGAGAGGCAATGATAGGAGATTGGGACCTTTGGAGATATGCTGTGATTGAGAACACTTGACGACTAAAGTGAAGTCATAGCCACGCATTTCTGGCCCTGTTAAGAATATCCTTGATGCGCCGGATGATATGATATGCTTGAGAAGACCTGTTGAGTCAAATAAAACCAATAACAGCTGTGGCCAGTGCCCCCGACTGGCTCCCATGCTGGTAGCACATAAAAAGCACCATCCAAACGTGGTCGATGCCAGGTCTGCCTGACTGGTTCCTGTGCCAGTGGCACATAAAAAGCACCAAGCAAACATAGCTGATGCCAGTACCCATTGACTGGCTCTTGTGCTAATGGCACGTAAAAAGCATCATCTGAACATGGTCAATGTCAGTACCCCCCAACTGGCCCCTGTGCCAGTGGTGCGTAAAAAGCACTATCTGAACGTGATCAATGCCAAGCCCGACTGACTGACTCCTGTGCTGGTAGCACGTAAAAAGCACCCACTACACTCTTTAAGTGGTTGGCGTTAGGAAGGGCATCCAGCTGTAGAAGCATTGCCAGATAAGATTGTAGCCTGGTGCAGCCATCTGGCTCTCCAGACCTCAGTTAAACCATCCAACCCATGCCAGCATGGAAAACGGACATTAAATGATGATGATGGTGATGTTTTGATTTAATCATGCGTCATCTTGTAATTCCAAGATTTCAATGGTGTGATTGCTTGTTTTTAGAATGACATTGCAGGTTAGGTGTGAGAGACCAGATATGGTTAATATGAACATAAACAGGTAGAATATTTGGGCTAGATATGGCATTTTATATACTAAATCATTAAAAACCAAAAGAAAGAAAGTGTAATTCAATAAAAATAGGGCAACAAAAAGGTTACAGAACATACTGTTTGACATCTCATGATATAAGAATAAGTATTGACATGTTGCTGCTTTCAATAGTTTAATATTAATAATTTTTATGATAATACTTTATTTACAAACACCAGAAATGTCTAATAAATTTCACTTCCGAAAAATAAAATTCCATTTCTAATAGCCAAATATTTTTCACAATTCATGATATTGACCATAAAATGTAAAACTAACTTACCAGTTGTACCACTTGTGTAACAAATTATGCATACATCTGTTGATTTGCAAGGCTGAACAAAGACAAAAACAGAGGATACAATTAAAACAAAAATTATTTTATTTTATTTTTATTTTTTCAATGGGGGATCCAGGCCCATAAACCACTGAGTCTAGTGGGAAGGGAAGATGGGAGGTAGCCTTGGCCCAAATGCTTTTAAACTCCTTAACAAAACTACTTGTGTGCATTTAAAGGTTGAGTGAATATTATGTAAAGAAACTATCTCTTTGAATTGAAAATAATTTCAAATATTTTTTTTATTATATTTACACAGTCTGTCATCTTATGACTAACACTAAAACAGACACACATAGATTTACACACATATAAATATATAGACATAGTAACAGTCATACACACACACAGAAATACACTCAGACATGTGTGTGTGTGTGATAAATGCCATCACCATTACTACTGTGTAAATATAAACACACACACACACACACACACACACACACACACACACTTTCTTTTTAGACATTTTTAGACACTGTTATATTAAATTATTAACTAAAACTTTGTTGTAGTTCAGTTCTATATTTAATTGCCCACGGGCATATGGCATAGTGGTTAAGAGTGCGGGCTACTAACCCTAAGATTCCAAGTTCGATTCCAAGCAGTGACCTGAACACTAACAATAATAATAATAATAATAATAATAATAACATCGAAAAATACCTTAGGAATGAGAACCCAGGTTCAAAATTTCCTCAAGACACTTGAAGAAGGCTGGAGGGTATATCAGCCAAAACGCGTTAACAACAAACAAAATGAGGACAAATATCCGTCAAATGTAAATAATGTAAATAATTTGTTGTAGCTGTTTAGTTGTTTAAAGATTGAAGTGAAAAAGGAAAATATATATAAAAAAGAAATTTACCACAAGCTTGTGTGGGTTCTCTTCTCCTAATTTCTGGAATAGAAAAAAAATAATATAAAACAAATAGTAAGATAAAAGAATACCAAGATGAATGTAAAAGACATTATGTAATTAATAAGAAAGAAATATAGCATGGAGAAATTCAGAATTTTTTCAGTCCTGAAACTAAAACCTATGGAATATTGTTCTTTGTAAAGAATGGTCTCTGAGATTTTAGAAAATGGGACAGTCACAGAAATTTCATTCCTAATCAATAAGCAATCTCTATTATTTCATTGTTTCACCACAAAGTCCAGTCTTGGTTGCAGGGAAGTGGTCTGTGTGCCACAATGGCCCTGAGAGTTGTGCCAGCAGAGTGCAAGCTCCTGACAGGACCTCCCAACCTAGACAGGGCAAAAGGATAAAGGCCAGGTTAGTAGGGAACTACCTCTTCACAGAGGTAAAAATAGGTTTGTGAAGGGCCAACACTCCTACCTAGAACAAAAAAGTTACAGAAGTATTGCAAGCAATTCAAAACCAACGAGAACTGGAAGAAGAAGGATTTCCCCCGGGGGAACCATATAACACAGTGCAACAAAATCTGTAAGGAAGCTGCAGAATTGTTTGAAAAGTCATGGATCCAAGGAGAGAAGCAGAAAAGACAGTTCAGAGTACAAAACAATGGAGATAAATCCTTGACTGCCTACATCCATAGGGAGTAAAGGGTTTAAGTAAGTAATTATTTCCTTGCTACCTAAATTGTTGTTGATATGTAATTTACAATATTTGAGTACCATTTATATAATTATATCAAGCATTTTTTTTATTCACCTTAATTAGTCTTTTTTTGATCACTTCAACCTAACTGCTTTCTTACATGATCAGGAGCTTGGTATAGGGACTTCAATATGTGCTACCAAAAGAGATGTGGTAACATAACTGACCCAGGATTAGAATATAAGAACATATATATTCAGTATCTTTTGAATTTTGAACATTACATGAAAAGCTAAGATCAAAGAAAGTATTTATTAAAATGAACATATGTAAACCATATGTCTCCTCTATAGTAAGACTCTTGCACATGTCCTTTGATCATAATTTAGCCTCTCAATACCTGGTAAAAAGCTAATTCCTCCTCTCAAATACACCCCACACTTAGTTAAGAGGGCTTTTTCTTGTTCTTTTTTTGTCTTGCAAATTATGTGGCAACCCCACTTATGCTATTGCCTTGTAAAGCACCTAGGACACACTGTAATGGGGTCGGCATTAGGCATTAGAAAGGTCATCAGCCATGGAAAGCATACAAAAAATGGACTTTGGAGTTTGAAGCAGCCCTGTGGCTCACCAGATCCTGACAAACTGACCAACCCAAGCCAGCATAGAAAATGAACATTAGGTGATGATGATGATGATGATTTGTAATAATAATGATTTGAAAAATCTTTAAGATTTATAATAATTATGATAAATTTATTCTGTGAAACTGAGAGCAGGGAATTTACTGAATTATCGTCACCTTAAACTTTACTACTAAAGAGATTGCAAGACACATAACTGTTGGTCTTAGCCAGCCTCAACAACAAACAGGTTCCACTTAAACTTCACAACTGAATGCTTAGTGATAACAGTGATTTCTAGATGTGAAAATAATTTCCCTAACCATATGTAAACAAATGAACTTGCAAAAACTAAGCAATATTAACATGAAAAAATAAATGTGAAATAATACCAGAAAAACAAGGAAAAACTATTTTATCTATTCTTGGAAATTGAACACACAGTAAAAGTGTGTAATGGGGGTATGTTCATGTTTTTGGAAATTGATGCAATAAATGAAAATGAAAGTGAAATTGATGCAGTACTTGAAAATGAAGTGAAACTGATGCAATACCTGAAAATGAAAATAGCAGAGAAAGGTGGGGGGAGCTGGAGGAAGGAGAGGAGGAGAAGGGGAAGGGCGAGAAACAAGAGGAAGCAATATATGAAATGCAAATCTAAAATAAGAATAAAATATGTCAGCCAGTCATGAAACAAGAATATGGCGATTACAGAAAAGCAGACACTGTACAGCAATTTAAGTTGCAAAGACAACAGCAGCAAAATGAGCTCAACATGTTTAAAGTCGGGAACTCAGACGATCTCAAGAGGTACTTAAGGTGGTTCAGATGATAAGATGAGAGAAGGGGGGGAGAGACAGAGAGAGAGAGAGAGTAACATAAGAAAATTAGAAATAGCTATTAAGGAAAGAAGGATGAGTGTACCAAACACAGAGCAGGAACTAGAGTACAAATGAAACTGAAAGATAAAGGAAAAATTAAAGAAAAAAAAATGGGCAAAGAATAGCAGTAAGAGTTGGTAATGAGAGTCAAGAACAAAGAAATCTAATATCTTAGACAAAAATCTGTTACATGATACTTAAGAACAGAGACACATGGAGAACAAATATAGGAATAAGAACAACTGACAGAATTCAAAATGAAGCAGGAATAGATGAAAATATTGGGAGATGTCATAATGCTGAGAATATGAAGCATACAGGATGTAACAAATGAATAGCTTAACAACTTGGGAAACAAATTCTTGTGGAGGATTTAATGTAAAATGTCAGTTTTGCTGCGAAACCCAGCAATGGTTTAGTTAATAACTGCTGCCATAAAGATGAAATCCAGCTCACTCAACAGCAACGTTTCCAAGAATACTTGAAGAATATCACGAGCCAGTCAAGTCATTCTCATTATTCCAATTTTAGATCATACAACTCAGCAATTTTGTTTGCTTTAGTGGATGGTTCAAATGGCTGGACCACATGGTTGAAGTCCCTTTCGGTTTAGAGAGTATGGATAAAACTATTGTCATACTTCTAACAGGCAACCTACAGAAAGACATAAAAGGCCAATTCCTCAACTGCATGTTGTCTACTCAATAACATCTAATGAAACTAGACTTAATCACCAAGCTAACGAAGGAGGTATCCCAGAAATTACGAGTACTCTAACAAAAAGCATTAAAGAAAATAATGTTTATAAAATGGTAAATAAAATATTATGACAAATGAAACATGAAGAGACAGGGCACACTCAACAGGAAAATAGACAAGTCCCAAAAGAAAGTATGGTGTTTACAAAGAGATTGTTCATCAAATCTAAGTAGAGACTTCAAACTTGAAATCTTCAAAGCCACAGTCGAACCAATTCTACTATATGGCTCAGAAACCTGGATGTTATCAAAGAAGCTTGAGAGGTGGTTGGATGGAACCTACACTCGCCTCCTTATGAGAGCTCAAAATCTCTCGTGGAAGTGTCATCCAACCAAAATGCAAATATATGGGAAACTACCACCTGTGTCATCTCTTGTGAAAGGTAGGAGAGTCCAGTTTGCTGGACATTGTTGTAGAGCTGAAAACGAGGCAATTTCTACTCTTCTCCTCTGGAAGCCATCTACTCGCAACACTAGAGGGCGCACACTTTCCTACCCTGATATAATCTCCAGGGATACAGGCATCCAGCAACAGAACCACCGTAATGCTATGATGGACCGTGAAGTCTGGTGTAGCATGGTAAATTCCATTGTCTCAACCATTCCATTGTCTCAACAAATGTTCTTTTTATAGAAGATCATATAGTTTAGCAACTATATGAAATGGTGTTTATGAATGAAGATGAAGAAATGTCATCATTTAACAGAGGTTTCTAAATTTATCAAAGAAATTTAAACATATACATAAGATGGTTTCAAATTTTGGCACAAGGACAGCAATTTCGGGAAGGGTGGGGGTTATGGTCCCTTGTAATTTAGTGGCTCAGCAGAAAATGAATACTTGAGTCGATTTGTACAACTAGAACACTTCAAGGCAGTGCCCCGGCAGTCAAATGACAAACAAGCCTGATGTGCTGACAATTCTACCAGCTCACTGCCGTCAATATATACATATATCAACCCATTTTAAACCAGGTTAACCCAGTTGAAATTTTGAAGATAGTTATATAAATAGGGATAACAAACATATGGAAGCATCCAGTTAACTTTTATTGCAGTAAATAAACTAAATACAATGGTTAAATAAATACAACAAGCACTATTTTGTGTCCAGTTAACCTTTATTGCAGTAAACGAACCAAATACAACCGTCCTCATTTGAGGACGGTGGGTTAAAATGGGTTAGGCTATTATAAGTCCAAATATCAACCTTCAGGACATAGACATGATTTTATCCACATGATGAACCCAGATGGCAAACCTATTTATTAGTTGCTGAAAGAAGACTCTAATACATTGTAATCTATGACATCATGAATACATGGCCTACAGCCATGACAGGGGCATAGCCTTCAAGGGTTTACTCAATCACATCAACATCTGCTCCTATTTTACCTATCTTATACCCCTCAAATCTCTAAATCAGTGTTTCTCAAACTTTTTACCCTACCGTAACCCTTAAAATAAATTATATGTCTCAAGGAACCCCTGCATAAAAAAAATTATATACCATATCTTTCTCATATTTTTTTCGTCATTGTTCATGTGATCATCATCATCATCATCATCATTTAGCGTCCGTTTTACATGCTAGCATGGGTTGGACGGTTCTACTGGGGTCTGTGAAGCCAGAAGGCTTCATCAGGCCCAGTCAAATCTGGCAGTGTTTCTACGGCTGGATGCCCTTCCTAACGCAAACCACTCCGTGAGTGTAGTGGGTGCTTTTTACGTGCCACCCGCACTGGTGCCAGACAGAGCTGGCAAACGGCCACGAACGGATGGTGCTTTTTATGTGCCACTGGCACAAGGGCCAGGCGAGGCTGGCAACGGACACGAAACGGGGCGGTGCTGGCAACGGTCGCGAAACGGAAAGTTCTCTTACATGCCACCGGCACTGGTAACACATCTGCAATTTCCATTGATCGATTTCGATTCTGATCCTCACTTGCCTCAATGGGTCTTCACAAGCAGAGTTTCGATATGCCACCGGCACTGGTAGCACATCCGCAATTTCCATTGATCGATTTCGATTCTGATCCTCACTTGCCTCAACACGTCTTCACAAGTAGAGTTTTGTGTCCCAAGAAGGGAAGGTATGCATACGTAGGCTGGCTCCATCCCATGTAGAAGGCCACGGGTTGTGGACTCACTTGTCCTGCCGGGTCTTCTCGCGCACAGCACACTTCCAGAGGTCTCGGTCTCTAGTCATTTCCTCAGTGAGACCTAAAGTTCGAAGGTCGTGCTTCACCACCTCGTCCCAGGTTTTCCTGGGTCTGCCTCTTCCACAGGTTCCCTCAACCGCTAGGGTGTGGCACTTTTTCACACAACTATCTTCATCCATTCTCGCCACATGACCATACCAGCGCAAACGTCTCTCTTGCACACCACAACTGATGCTTCTTAGGTCCAGCTTTTCTCTCAAGGTACTTACACTCTGCCGAGTGTGAGTACCGGCATTACACATCCATCGGAGCATACTGGCTTCATTTCTAGCGAGCTTACGCATATCCTCAGCAGTCACGGCCCATGTTTCACTGCCATGTAGCATGGCTGTTCGTACACACGCATCATACAGCCTGCCTTTCACTCTGTGCGAGAGGCCTTTTGTCACCAGCAGAGGTAAGAGCTCTCTGAACTTTGCCCAAGCTATTCTTACTCTAGCAGTTACACTTTCAGCACACCCGCCCCCGCTGCTGACTTGGTCACCTAGGTAACGGAAACTATCAACTATTTCTAGTTTTTCTCCCTGGAAAGTGACGGAAGTTGGTCTCAGAGCATTTTCAGTGTTTATTGTTCCTGAGCATCTGCCACATACAAAAACCATCTTCCTAGTTAGCCTTCCTTTGACATTGCTGCATCTCTTATGTGTCCATAGCTTACACTTGGTGCATCTTATAGAGTTTCTACCTACACCTTTTCTACAGATCGAGCAGGGCCATCTACCTGAAGGTGTTTGTGATTTGTCTACCTTCCTACTGATTACGACTTTGGTTTTAGCTAGATTGACTCTGAGGCCCTTCGATTCTAATCCTTGTTTCCACACCTGAAACTTCTCCTCATATATATATATATATATATATATACACATATATATATATATTCTTTTATTCTTTTACTTGCTTCAGTCATTTGACTGCAGCCATGCTGGAGCACCACCTTTAGTCAAGCAAATCGATACCAGAATTTCTTTTTTGTAAGTACTGACATAGGTTTAAAGAAGAGATAAATATTGGTTTCAAATTTTGGCACAAAGCCAGCAATTTCGGGGGAGCGGGGGAATTGTTTTACATCAACCCCAGTGTTCAGCTGATGCTTATTTTATCAACCCAGAAAGGGATGAAAGGCAAAGTCAACCTCAGCAGAATTTGAACTCAGAACGCCAAGCATTTTGCCCGGTGTGCCAATGATTCTGCCAGCTCACCGCCTTAAAGAAGAAATAAATATTGAAAAGAAAAGTCAGTGGATATGTTACCTATAAATATTATGTGCATGAGAGAGAAAGAGAGAGAGAGAGAGAGAGAGTGGGGTAGGTGTACACACATTAAAGACAGAAAGAAAGGACTCTAAAATAAAACTAACCTCTAATTCTTCAAACAAGACCACTTTTACACCGGTCGATTTGGCCAAAGACAAAGATTCACTGTCTGGAGCTTCCATCAACACTACTGTCTTTAAGGATACCATTTTACTTTTTTGCTTCAGCAAATTTTTCAGTTTAGAATTTTTGTCACAAACAACCAAAGAAATTTCGGCTATAGAAAGAGAAACAGAAAGAAACAATTACATCAGATATTAGTTTTAAAATAAAAGACATGAAAACATTTTCGTAAGTATTACAAAACCGTTTTCTTCTTGGCCCCTTTAAGATTAAACAAAAATTGATTTATGATACATTTTATTAATGATCTATAGGTGTAGACATGATGGCTGTGTAGATATGGCATTTAGTATATTACCATGTGGTTTCAAGTTCCATCTCAATGTGTGACACTTGACTTAAGTGTCTTCTACTGCAGCCTCAGGCCAACATAATGCTTTGTAAGGGTAACTGGTAGTCAGAGACCGTATGGTTTAATGTCCACTTTTTCAGGCTTGTATGAGTGAGACAGAATTCATTGAGATACATTTTCTACAGCCCATATGTCTGTCCTGTTGCCAATCCTTATCAAGGAAGGTAATATTTCCTCATGGCCAACATGTTTATCACAGAAGACTGGCAAACAAATCTCACTTGTATGATGATGATGCTCATTCACAATCAGTACATGATGTGAAAACAAGGGTTCATGCACATAGACACACACACACACACATCTATATGAATGTATATGTGTTTATTTCTGCCTCCTTGTCTTGACATAATTATAAATAAGTGTCACCACCATACAAGCAATGTCATTCATTTCCAATCTTCATTGAAAATATGTCTGGTCATGGGGAAAATATTACCTTGCTTGGAAACAAGTGAATGTTGGTGACAAAAAAGGCATCTAGCTGTAGAAAAAAAATCTACCTCAATGAATTCCATATAACCCATGCAAGAATGAAAAAGCAGACAGTAAAATGATGATGATATCAAAGCATAATATTATTTAGATGTAACAAGCCAACAGACAAGTTGAATGAAGTTTTGCAAACAAACAACACAAGAGAAATGTTTACATCATCATTTAGCATCCATTTTCCATTCTGATAAGGGCTTTGGCATGGTCTCTACAGCTGGATGCCCTTCCTAATGCCAACCACTTTACAGAATGTACTGGATACTTTTTACATAGAACTGGCATTAGCAAGGTCAGTAAGTAAGATCATCAACTGAGAGGGAATACATATAAATGATGAAATTAAATTAACAAAGATAAATTTTAAAAGTAAAAGGTATAGATATCAAACCTTGATTAACAATATACGTTGCAGCATCTGGTCCTAATGTGTCATATAAAGGGATGAGGACCATTGAGTACATATAGCAAGCTTGTTCAACAATAAAAAACTGGAAAAAAAAAACAGAAATTGTATATAGACATCTGAATCAAAGTTATTGCTGTGTTAGATGCATAAAGTTTGCATAGATGATCAAGACAACCCAGATAAATTGAGAGAGAAAAAGAATGGATATCAGAGAGATTACGAGAAAAGACTATACTGATACAGACATAATGCATATAGAATATGACAGTTGAGTGAAGAAGTGGGGATCCACATGAAGGAAACCTGCAGATGAGGAAGATCGAGGAAGTTCTGGGAAGAAGATGTAAAGGGTGCTTTGGGGATATTGAACCTTACAAAGGAAATAAAGGTCTGCAATGAGTGGAAAGATGCTGTGCTACAAGAAACCTGTCCAATCCATGCCAGCCTGGGAAAAAGACTGGAAATGGTGAATGAATTATTGTTTGCTTTTATCACCATCTTTCGTAGTGCATAAATGTACATACACAACACACACACACACACTACAGGCTTCTTTCAGTTTCTATCAACTAAATTCACTCACAAGCTTTGGTCAGCTCAGGACTACAGTTAGAGACACTTGCCCAAGGTGCCACACAGTAGGACTGAACCCCAAAATGCCACATGGCTGAGAAGCAAACTTCTTAACTACAATGCCAGGCCTGCATCAAATAATTTCTTTATTACCCACAGGGGGCTAAACATAGAGGGGACAAACAAGGAAAGACAAAGGGATTAAGTTGATTACATTGACCCCAGTGTGTAACTGGTACTTATTTAATCGCCCCTGAAAGGATGAAAAACAAAGTCAACCGTGGCAGAATTTGAACTCAGAACATAACAGCAGACAAAATACTGCTAAGCATTTTGCCTGGCGTGCTAATGATTCTGCCAGCTCACCACCCTTCAAATAATGAATGAACGAATGGATAAAAACATTTATCAAATATTTTAACTGCTTGAAATATAAAAACTTAAACAGCAGTACTATGGAAAGCAAACTAATGTTCAATACATTTCTCTCAATGGTGATATTATATACAGCTATTATTGTTTAGCTCCAAGTCAGCCCTTAATGAGCAGACCTAGGATTAGAAATATTCCAGCCAGAACCATTTTGCTGCCTTTTTAAATATCAATGACCATATTCACCAATGTGTCCTTTCTTTACTATAAGAAGTTAGCTTCCCAACCACATGGTCTCAGATTCAGTACCACTGTGTAGCACCTTAGGCAAATCATCATCATCAATTAACGTCCGTTTTCCATGCTAGCATGGGTTAGAGAGTTCAACCAGGGTTTGGGAAGCCAAGAGGCTTCCCCAGGCTCCGTCTGATCTGGCAGTGTTTCTACAGCTGGATGCCCTTCTTAATGCCAACCACTCTGTGAGTGCAGTGGGTACTTTTTATGTGCCACCGGCACAGGAGCCAGAGGAGGCTGGAAAATGGCCACAATCGGTTGGTGCTTTTTACGTGTCACCGGCACGGATGCCAGTCAAGGTGGCGCTGGCATCGACCACATTCAGATGGTGCTTTTTATGTGCCACCGGCACAGATGTCTTCTACTATAGCTGTGAGTTGACCAAAGCCCTGTGAGTGGATTTAGTAGACAGAAACTGAAAGAAGCCTGTCATACATATGAGAGAGAGACTGTGTATGTTTGTGTCTCCTTGTTTAGACATGCAATCGTTATAAATGAATGCCATTCATTTCTAATGTTCCGCAAAAATAAGTCCAACTATGAGAAAATATCATGTTGCTTGGAAATAGGTAAGGCTTGATGGCAGGAAGGGCATCCAACCATAGAAAATCTGCCTCAATAAACTCCATAAGTGGACGTTAAAACAATGATGAGTAAGGCTGATCTTAGAATGCTGAACGTTCTTGAAATCAACCATTATTGCTTCTTCCCATGTCTTCCTCTTCTTTAGGCACCTTCCATTCAGATAATTTTTTGGCAACTATCATCTGCCGTACATACCACATATCCACACTAATGCAATCTTTTCTCTTATACACAACAGCTGGATTTCTTTACACCCATATGTTTGCCTCTCAGCTCATCTGTGCTCTGTCTTACATATCTGTAATTTGAAAGTCATTTAGCTTCTATTTCTAATAGCTATGTGACCACATAGATGCTCTTTTAGTGTCTTATCATGGAAAGTAGTAAACACAGATGTCTTATATATCAGTCAAGTTAGTTATCTAGGAGATGATGTTTGACCAGCAATCAAGTTAGACACCTAGACAACAACAAAAACCATATGCTGGACGAAGAAAAATGTCACTATCTGCAGTCTTAAAATGATGTTGTGCTAACTCTAAGAGATGGTAAATGGTTAGCACATAGGAAATTAAAAATAGCCATTGTAATAGTTCCATGAAAACCTTTCTACTTCACTGTAAAAAGCACTCAATCCACTCTGTAAGGTGGTTGGTGTTAAGAAGAGCATCCAGCTGAAAACCCCCCGCCAAAACAGGCAGTGAAGTCTGGTGCAGTCTTCTGCTAGCCAGCCCCTGTCAAACTGTCCAACCCATGCCAGCACGGAAAATAGACATTAAATGATGATGATGATGATATATCAGAAGAGCACAGCAAAGAAACTGTTCACTGAAATTATAAACAAGGCCAACAGTTCTAGGTGCTTCTGGATGAAGAGACATGTCAAAGCACTGGTGTTCCAGAATCCCTTGTACAAATGAAATGTATTATAAATACACATCTGTGGTAAAGATGAAGCTGTTCTCCTGTGACAAACAACAGAAATTTGCATATTCATGTTCAAATCCACTGGAATGTATTAAGAATAAATATGCATGTTATTGTGAATTTTTAAATATATTTAGGGGCATCCTGTGGGACGATAAGAGATAGAGAAAAAGAGAAAAATATATTTTCAGATTAATAAAATGTCAGTTAAGTTTTCATAACATATCTGAATAGTTTTGTCTGTCCATACTGAATATAAGATCCAGTCTCAGCATCATCATCATCGTTTAAATCCATTTTCCATGCTGGCATGGGTTGGACAGTTTGACTGAGGTCTGGAAAGTCAGCAGCTGCACCAGGCTCCAATATGATCTGGCAAGGTTTCTACAGCTGGATGCCCTTCCTAACGCCAACCATTCTGAGAGTGTAGTGGGCGTGTTTTACATGCCACTGGCACAGTAGCCAGTCAGGAGGCACTGGCATCAACCACATTTGGATGGTGCTTTTTACCTGTCACCGGCACAGGAGCCAGTCAGGCAGCCCTGGCATCAATCACGTTTGGATAGTGCTTTATATGTGCCACCGGAACAGGAACCAGTCAGGAGCCACTGGCCAGAGCTAGGATTTGGGTTTTACTTCACTTAACAGGTCTTCTCAAACATATATCGGTCGATGCATAACAAAAAAAAAATCAAAGCAAATCATTAAAACTGAACACCTATGTGATGATGTTTAATATCTTACAATTCTATGTGACACTAATATAACAATAAAATGGAAAAATATTTAGAAAACAAATATCAAGTAATTTTACAAACCTCAGGATTATTTTGTGAATAGATCCCAATGTGTGTAGTATTTGAAGGATTTTGTCCTAATTTTATTAATCCAGCTCCTACATTTGCTGACTTAACCAATACCTGAAATAAAAAGAGAAAAACAAAATTGTAATTCATATATATATATATATATAAAAAAAATACTATAGAGTTTGTGTGTGACAGAAGAAAATAGTCTTTGTGTGTGTGGCATATGTGCAGGTACAATAAGCACTAAAAATGTGCAGACAACAGACTCCCTCAAATGCCCAGGGGGATCATTAGAAGTAGTAAATAGCTTCTGTTACCTAGGCAACTGAGTTAGCAGTGGTGGAGGAAGTTCTGAAAGTGTAGTTGCTAGATTAAGAATGGACTGGGTAAAGTTCAGAGAGCTTCTATCTTTGTTGGTAACTAAAAGCCTCTACCTTAAGGGCAGATTGTATGATGCCTATATATGTACAGCTATGCTACATGGCAGTGAAACATGGGCTGTGACTACAGAGGATTTGCGAAGGCTTGAAAGAAATGAAGCTAGCATGCTCTGCTGGATGGGTAATGTCAGTGTGCATGCATAAAAGAGTATAAATGATTTAAGAGGGAAACTGGGTGTAAGAGGCATCAGATGTCGTGTGCAAGAGAGAAGACTGTGATGTATATAGATGAGGACAGCTGCATAAAGAAATGCTGAGCTCTTACTGTGGAGGGAACTTGTGGAAGGGGTAAACCCAGGAAGATGTGGGACAAAGTGGTGAGAAAGGATCTTCAGATGCTGGGCCCTCACTGAAGAAATGACAAGGGACTGGGAGTTGTGATTCGCTGTACATGAGAAGATGTACCAAGCAAAGTAAAACTGCTGTCGTCCATACATAAAAGTATGTCCTTTACAAGTGCTGGTGCCACATAAAATGCAATTGTGCCAGTGCTTCGTAAACGCACCCATGCAAGTGGCACCTAGAAAAGCATCCAACACACACTGTTAAGTGGTTGGTGTTAGGAAGGGCATCCAGTTGTAGAAACTATGCCACAAGAGACAATCGGAATCTGGACAGCTCCCTGGCTGGCCAGCTCCATGTCAAACTGTATGACCCATGCCAGCATGGAAAACAGACATTAAAGACGACGATGATGATGAAGATGATGACAAGGATGATAATAGATTCCATCAAGTCACTTTATAAGGCAAATATGGTGACGAATGTCTAAAAGAGATGATTCTTTCACTTTTAATCCTGCTCCAAAGTTGATCCTTGTGTGTCTTTGATGAAGCCTTCAACCGAGGTCTCTCTCTGAAATTCTTTCTTTCCTACCTCAAGCAGAGGGGCCAAGAAAAAGATCATGGACCTTGTCTTGTCTTTCTGGTTAAGCCATAAAAACCCCCACCAAAACCAAATAATAGTACAAAAGAACTAAAACAAAGTAAAATATTTTCCAGATAACTTCAATATATGAAATCTTTTCTTGAATTATATTCAGACAGAGATGAAATAGGAAAAAAACAACCTTTAGATTAAAGAGGTCAAACACACATGAAAATTAGGAAAAGTATAAATTTTGTAACTAAAACAAATAATAATGATCTACATTTATGTGTGTGTGTGTGTGTGTGTGTGTGTGTGTGTTTGTGTGGCTGTGGGGTAAGAAGTTTGCTTACCAACCACATGGTTCCAGGTTCATTCCCACTGCATGGCACCTTGGGCAAGTGTATTCTACTATAGCCTTGGGCCAACCAAAGCCCTGTGAGTGGATTTGGTAGACAGAAACTGAAAGAAGCCTGTCATATATATGTGTATATATATATATATATATAATTGATATAGGATAAAATTTTTTTCAGGAAAAAATTTTATCAATGACCAGCATATCAAAAAATGCCTTTAAAAGTAAAATCTATACATAATTTACAAGATAAGGGCAGAAGAAAAATTCTAATGCCAGATACGCCGAAACAAAAAATTTGTCAATAACCATTTAAATTTATGCGTCTCGAAACAAACCGATAGAAATCTCTAAAAAATTCGTTATTACCGTATTGGTCCAATTTCGGGGTTAATTCACAAGAAATTTTCCCCTCTTCAGCGGCACATACGTGAGATATAAATGAAATACTTATTCATACCCATGGAAGAAGCAAGCACTAAGTCCCGAGCAGACTTAAGTACCCCAAATATATCCAAATAGAAAAATTTTTCTTCTGCCCTTATCTTGTAAATTATATATATATATGTATATGTGTGTGTGTGTATATGTTTGTGTGTCTGTGTTTGTCCCCTAACATCGCTTGACAACCAATGGTGATGTATTTATGTCCCTGTAACTTAGCAGTTTGGCAAAAGAGGCCAATAGAATAAGTACTAGGCTTCCAAAGAATAAGTCCTGGGGTCAATTTTCTTGGCTAAAGGCGGTGCTCCAGCATGGCTGCAGTCAAATGACTGAAACAAGTAAAAGAGTAAAGAGTATGTGCATGTGTGTGTATGCATATATGTGCATGTATGTGTGTGTGTGTAAGTATGTACAGGGTGCGATGGGTAATTTGTTGTCATTTTATATTTTTAATTTCGTGAGCTGCACATAGTTTATTTTTGAATCTGTTGACTATAAAGTATAGTAAGGTCAGTTGGGCACAGTCTGTGAGAAAAACAGTACCTTGACTGCCAGAAATTTGGAAATAGCATGCTGTACTACTTGGCATTCACACCAAAAGCTCCAATGCAAACATTTCAGAGTGTTTGGGTGTCAATCTGAGGACATGTACCAAGAGTGATAAAAATCAAACATCCACTCAACATCATGGCGTTCAGAGTGATCACTAGTGATGGCAACACCATGCTTCCATTCATCTACCCACATGGCCTCAAACTCAACACGGAAGCCTATATCAAGTGCCTGGGTGAAGAGGGTGACTGCTGGAAGACCCTATATCTGGCAAAATGACTCTGCACCATGCCACACAAGCAGGAGAACCCAGTCATGGCTGTCAGACAATTTCTGCAACTACAACACCCCTAACATCTGGCCACCTAACTCCCCAGACTGCAACCCCCTTGATTATTATGTGTAGGGTGCAGTAGAGCGAGAGAGCAACAAAACTCCTTGTAACACCAAAGATGAACTGAAGACAAGGATTATGGCAGCTTTCATCAACTTAAACAAGGAGGCTGTCCAGAAGTGTTGCAAGAGATTCTGAAGTCGTCTGGAGGCCATGGTTAAAGCCAATGGCGATTTTATTGAATAAATTTACTCTTTAGTATTTCAGGATGTTTTTATGTAATTTTGGTAAATATATCTGTTAAAATGAGATGTGAATGTTATTTTCATTTTTGCATAATTTAGACAAGAGTTTATTCACCACACCCTGTGTGTGTGTGTGTGTGTATATATATATATATATATATATATAATTAATCAAAGGACATGGTAAGTATGTCTACCTGCTTGAAATAACAGTCAAAAACTCTTATTAAATTGCCCAAAATACACTGATGATAACTACAGAAATCAAACGAAGGCAAAATCAGGTTAAGACCAATCTACTAACATACATTTAAGTATCTGGACTCACGTGGACCAGTTTCTGTACTGGCAAAATAAGCCTTAGCTTCTTCAGCACGTGTTACCATGATTAGAGATTTCCAACCCATCACTTTGAAGTCTGTGCTGCAACTATATATATATATATATATATATATATATATATATATATATATATATATATATATACACACACACACACACACATACATATACACAATGGGCTTCTTTCAGTTTCCGTCAACCAAATCCACTCACAAGGCTTTGATCGGCCTGAAGTGCCACACAGTGGGGCTGAACCCGGAACAATGTGGTTGGGAAGCAAGCTTCTTACCACACAGCCACGCCTGTGCCTATATATATATATATATGATTAAAATAGCTACATGGGGACACTAATATTTTTAATAGAAAATAGATATTCTGAAAGTTTACATCCTCGACACAATACTCTCTCCTCTTACACATTCTCCAAATGTGGTTCTACATCATTTCTTGCAATAATTCCATTTACATTGGGGTTCATTATAAAAGTAGTTCTTCAACTTGTTATTTTCTCTTGGAACCCTTATATGAATCGCCAAACATTGTATAACCCATAACTATATCATAAGGATGCTCTGTAGAGTTTCATGCCTGCCAAGACACACAAATTCCACAGAAGGCAACACAATGGTGAATACCACTTTTAATATTTTAACTGCTGAAACGACTGTAGAATCTTCAATGAAATTACAAAGAATCTGTAAAATCTATGCTACTATTTTAATTATTTTAAAATTATTTTTTTTATTAATCACCATTAAAAGACATCTTATTTCACAGAACCCTACAACTTTTAGGGGAATTCACTTTGGAAACCACTGTCCCACTACTAAACTGGTAGAAGGATGAAAGGTAGAGTTAAATTGAACTCAGAACTTATAGGGTTGTAAGTAAATGCTACAAAACGTTTAGTCTGGTGCTTTAACCCTTTCGTTACGAACCCAGCTGAAAATGGCTTTAGCTCTGTAGTGCAAATGCCTTGTTTTCATAAGTTTTTAATAAAAATATTCCACCAAACCTTAGTCACAAATTATGTTCCTAACACTAGCTTAATAGTAACTAAGTTATTATTTTACTAAATTCTTTGTTGTATTTAAAATTAATTGAAAGAAACACAGAGCATCTCAACAGAAATATGGTAACAAAGGGTTAATGATTATGCCAAAATTTGATGTGTAGGAATTACTGCTTTTTAGAATTACTAGTAGCAGCAGTGACAAAACATAGAGTAGAGAGTTTCAATAAAGAATTTATTTAAAGAATGTGGCCCAACCGAGGAATTTTAGTACAGAGACTATGAGGAATGCCCAACCCAACTTGAATATCAATTACTTTGGCAATAACAGTAAATTACATATGTACCCACCCACTCACAACACACACACACACTTCTCGGAAGGAAAGCAACACCCAATTTTAGATTTCTCTATTAAAAATAAAGAGAAGGGGGAGAAAATAACATACAACAAAAATAGTTCACACCCACATTCTCTTTCTTTAGATAATTTACTTAAAATTCTTGACTCTGCAACCTTTATTCTATTTTCCTGAAGAATAATTAAAGGTTAAATAACATACTGTAATCAAAGATTATGTTGTGTGGTTGTGTGTTGGTTTATTTTTTTATTTTTCTACTTGTTTCAGTTATTTTGACAGTGGCCATGCTAGAGTTCCACCTTAAAGGGTTTTAGTCAAAACCAATCAACCCAGGACTTATTTAAGTCTAGTACTGTTCTATTGGTTTCTTTTGCCAAAGCGCTAAGTTACGGAAACATAAGCACACCAAAACCAGTTGTCAAGTGGTGATGAGGAAGGGGGGGGGGAACAAACCCAGACACAAAGGCACAAACACATAGACACATACACACATATATATATGACGGGCGTCTTTCAGTTTCCGTCTTGCCTCCCAACCATGTAGTCTCATGTTCAATCCCACTGCATGGTACCCTGGGCAAGTGTGTTCTATTATAGCCTTGGGGCAATCAAAATCTTTTAACCAGATTTGGTAGACTAAAACTGAAAGAAGCCTATAATGTGTGTGTGTGTAAGTGTGTGTGTGTGTGTGTGTGCGCATGTGTGAAGGTACATAGCTTCATGGTTAGAGTATTCAACTCATGAATGTAGGGTTGTGAGTTCAATTCCCAGCAGCATATTGTGTCCTTGGACAAGACACTTTATTTCACATTGCTCCAGTGCACTCAGCTAGGCAAAAATGAATAGTACCTCTATTTCAAAGCGCCAACCTTGTCCACATTCAGTGTTACACTGAATCTCCCTGAAAACTATGTCAAACGCATGTCTATGGAGTGCTCAGCCACTTGCACATTAATTTCACAAGCAGGCTGTTCCATTGATCAGATCAACTGGAACCCTTATTGTACCCAACAGAGGGCCAATGTGGGCATTTGTGTTTGTGTGTAAACGTGTTTCGACATCATGTGATGGTTGTAAATAAGCATCACTTGCCATGAGCTAATGTCACTTTGCTTAGAAACAGGTGAGGGTTGATGACAGGAAGGACAATTGGGTATAGAAAATGTGCTTCAACAAATTCCATCTGACCCATGCAAATATGGAAAACTGAATGTTAAATTACAGAGATGTACTTGCATAGCAAGTGACTTGATCTGAGATTGTGTGCTGAAACGAAAACAATTGCAGCGTGAAAGTGTTTGTAAGCCATTTAAGAAACACACAAAAGCCGTTCGATTCTCTTCAACATTTAAATTTAATTTGTCAAAATATTTTCATCGCTTTAAGACCACGACCTGTTCACTGACAAAAATCCGTGCTGCATCTGCAAATATTTTGACAAATTAAACTTAAATGTTGAAGTGAATCGAACGGCTTTTGTGTGTTTCTTAAATGGCTTACAAACACCTTCCACGCTGCAATTGAATGTTAAATGTTGCTGATAATGATGATGATATTGAATCCTAATGCGTACATATGTTTATTGCTCTGTTACTAGAAAAATCTTCCAGTATGCCAAAGTATATTTCTATATTGACCCAAGTTCAACCATCTTGTCTTAGGAGAATCAAGGAGTACATTATCTTATGTGTCTTCCCCACATTTTTTCTAAGACAGTGGGCTGTCATTTCAGAATGATCTGGCTGTTATTTCTAACAGATGAAGAAGCATATAGATACTCCTTTGATGATTTGTATACATATCATCATCATCTGCTTTCCATGCTAGCATGGGTTGGACAATATGACTGAGGACTGGCGAACCAGATGGCTACACCAGGCTCCAATCTCATCTGGCAGAGTTTCTACAGCTAGATGCCCTTCCTAACATCAACCACTCCAAGAGTGTAGTGGGTGATTTTATGTACCACTGGCACAAGGGCCAGTCAGGTGGAATTGGCAACGGCCATGCTCAAGTGGTGTTTTTTACGTGCGACCTCGCGCGAATGTCTTTCATGTGCCACCGGCATGAGTGCCAGTAAGGCAACGCTGGTAACGATCACGTATGAATAGTGCTTTTTACATGCCACCAGCACAGAAACCAGTTAGCTGCTCTGACAGCAATCATATGGTCTAAAATATATAGAGAGAGTTGTGATGGAATAATACCAAGTTCTCAGCAAGAAGCAGTCATGAAAAGACTAGTTTATGTGTTTACATCAATAGCAACATAGAAAATAATGTTTAGCTTCTTTTTTTTTTTTTTTATAATCAAAGAAACTTTTTACAAAGACTCTCCCAGACTAGTGAGATTGATGTGGGTGATAATCAGTTGAACCCCTTATACATTGATATATGCAAGAAAAATATGGACTAGGAGAGAATTACAGGGAACTGCAGTCCAGAAATAGTGTTTAGTAAAGACTAAACACTTTAGGATTATATGAAGTGTTTATCAATAGATCTGTTAAGTGTAACAACAAAAGTCAGAGAGGGTTATGTAGTTAGTTAGTTCAGAAGACATTTTAGTAGATCATGACAAAAACAATAGTTAATAGTTAAATAATAATTTGACTGAATATTTCATACTGTACTGAAAGATCACAATATATAGTTATATGTGTAGCAGTGAGAAGCAAAAGCACATGTGTGAGTCAGTGGCCATAGTCTGGCAGTGAGTGAATTGAGTAATTGCCAATTAATTAACTTTTTTTCTTTTGGCTGAAATCCAAGATGGCTATGTGCATAGCAGCACTTTTCATCTCTCATATGTGAAATTGTAATCAATGTGGTTCATACACAGACTTTGTACAGGATCAACAACTGAAGTATTTCCCCACCAGAAACAGTAATCCTAGTTTTTGTGATGTTATGCAGATGATATGGGGGACTCACCAACATTTGTAGCAACCGTTCAACTACCTTGTTTTAGTTTCTGTGCCATTCATGATTAGAGAGTGTGAGGTAAAAAAAAAACTGTTTCTTTGATATATGTAATTGTACCAACTTGCTTTTGTACTGTTACATAAGACGAAGTTGTCATCTACCCAGTGAAGTGGGTTTCAAGGCCTCTATTTAGGATAGCAGTATATGTATGATGTAAGATGTTGAGGGTGCATTTAGTTATGTATAAGCTAATATGGTGTTACTAATGCCTCCATCAGTCTAGATTAACCATGCACCTACACAGGTATATCTAGACCTGTACAAGATTTTTTTCAGACAAAACCTAGCAGTTACCTGAACAAGGCATTGCTATTAGATTGCAAAGAATCAGGACAAACACCACAAGGTATTTCACCTGACCCCGCTGACAGTTTTGTCAATCTATGTCTCTGAATTGGTACATTTTTTTTTAGCAACCCCAAAAGGCTGAAAAGCAACACTGACCTCTGCAGGATTTGAACTTAGAGTACAAAAACATCCAATGAAATACCACGAGGCAATCTATCAAACACTCTAGTTACTTTGGGTACATGCAATTGAGACAGTATTAAATTAAAATAACCAAAAGTACCAATGCTGGTGCTGCTCGAACAGCACCTATGCCAGTGTCACATGCAACAGGAGCCTGTGACAGTGCCATGTATGATGTGGGGGTGGGGGCCTTGGTGGTGGCACTTCGCACGATGGGGAAGAGGGGGCCTTTG
Source organism: Octopus sinensis (assembly GCF_006345805.1). Taxonomy (NCBI): domain Eukaryota; kingdom Metazoa; phylum Mollusca; class Cephalopoda; order Octopoda; family Octopodidae; genus Octopus; species Octopus sinensis. Next base: position 68,191,670 of record NC_043002.1, read on the forward strand.
CAGTGACACTGCGCATGATGGAGGGGGGCTTTGTGGTGGTGCCACGCGTAATGGAGGGGGGCTTTGTGGTGGTGCCACGCGTGATGGAGGGGGGGCTTTGTGGTAGTACTGCATGCGATGGAGGGGGGTCCTTTGCGGTGGTGCCCTGGAAGGGGTGGGGCTTTTGCTGTGGCACATTTATTTGTACTATTTTATGGTGCTTCAATAATGCATGCACACCTGCAGGGACATAACATCATTGCTGTCTTACTTTTGTTATCTCCATTTTTCACATCTTTATACATTTTGACATTTCTTAACCAGATAAGCTCATAGCTAGTTGATTGGTTGCTTTGTAGGTTAATAATCATTAACAACACAGTTGATAATTCTTATCAACTGATATAAATGGGTCTCTGAGGAGCCATTCTATTGAAATACTTTCTTTGTTATCATTTCTATTCAAAAATACAATAGGTAAACAGAAAGCACTTGTACACAAAGCTAGTTATCTTGAGAATCATGCAGCCGCAGATACTACAAATACTACCAAGGTCAACTTAGCCTTTTGTACTTTCAAGGGTAATTAAATTACTCTTGAAATTACCCTTAAAATAGCCTCTGTACAGGACTGGTAATTGTGCCTTAAATTTTAAACAAATTTAAGGCACAGTACTAAAGTTACAATTATTATTATTATTATTAAGGTGGCAAACTGGCAGAACCATTAGCATGCTGAGTAAAATGCTTAGTGGCATTTCATCTGCCTTTACGTTCTGATTTCAAATCCTACCATAATCAACTCTGCCTTTCATCCTTTCGGGGTCAATTAAATAAGTACTAGTTCTGTACTAGGGTCGGTATAATTGACTATCCCCCTCCCCCCAATTTCAGGCATTGTACCTACAGCAGAAAGGATTATTATTGTTATTATGAAGGCAGGAAACAGGCAGAATTATTTATGTGCCACACAAAATGCTTGGCAGTAACACTTCTGGTTCTTTACATTTGCATTCATGCTCTGCTAAGGTCAACTTTTGCTGTTTGCAAGGTTAATGAAATAAGTACCAGTGAAATGGGGTCAACGTAATTAACTAACCCCACCACATATGACTTCAGGCCTCGTGCCTATAGTAGAAAGAGTTGTTATTGTTATTGCTGTTGTAATGATTCATTTGAAAAATATATATATTTCAGTGTACAAGGACGGGACGCCGAATGCATTTTTGCAAAAGGGCAAGAAGACAAAGCCAAACGAAGACACATGGCTGAAAAGACATATGAAAATTAAAATTTAATTTCATTAAATCCTAAGTACCAAACTGGTGAATTGGTCATTAAACTATGTAGGTAGGAATGTTTTTCTTTTTGTTTTTATTATTATGTTTGTCTGGCTTTTTGTCCATTTGACTTTATGTCCATTCAGATTTTTTGTACTTCGGCGAAAGTACATTCAGTATCCTGTCCGCACATGTATTTCAGAATATTTTTATGTTGGAATTTTGAAATAGGAAAGTTGTTCATTCAAATATTCCAAGAACATGAATTGACAGTTAAAAAAAAAATTTCATTCATAATAGACTTGCAACAGTTGTTACTATTATCAGAATAATTATACAAGCAAGCTTGAAATATTCAGAATGCCTACATATATGATATAAACTTCATTCTTAATTACTGGGAAGGTAATGAAAATACCAGCAAAGTTTTGTTACCAAGAGTTGATCAAGCAAGCTAGTAGTAGAAATAGTAGTGGTAGTGGTCATAGTTATCATCATTGTTGCAGGTGGTGGTAATAGTAATAGCAGTGGTGGTGACAGTAGCAGCAGCAGAGGAGGAGGTGGGAATAGTAGTAGTAGTAGTAGTAGTAGTAGTAGTAGAGCAATGTCTTGGGAAAAAACAAAAAGAACAATTGCAATCTATGATGGCCAAGCCATTTTATCCTGATAGTCTTTTGAAATTGCTGGAGAAGTGCCAAAATTTGAAACCATTATAATTATTACCTCTGCCTTAGCGAAGGTGGAGGTATTGTTTTCAGTTATGTTTGTTTGTCCATGGACAAGATGTCTCATGAACCGCTGGGTGGATTCAAATGAAACTTTCAGGGATGTTTGGCCTCATGACTAGCACAAACTAATTAAATTTTGGGATCAATCTGGTACCTGACAAATATTGTGGATTATTTGTTATATTTACTTTACATGATTACGATCTTACATTAACTTTCAAGTCTTTCTCAATTATCTTCCTTTAGGCTGTAACTATTTTGAACGGTGAATTTGTTAACTTTGGCTTGTATTAGATAAGGATAAACTATTTATTATTGTTACTAAATTTTCTACAGCCACCTTCACATTCCATGACTACCATTGCGATTGATCAGGTGCTGGACAAGGATTCTGGATTATCTTTCCTGTTTTTTATTTAACTTTTGAGAGCAGTCAGGTTCATTTTCAGCATTCTTGTTTATTTCAGATATTCTCATTTTAAAAATCATCTCTGGCTAATCGTTGAGAGGACGTTGGTGTTGCCTTGGTGGAAGCTTGCACTCTCCGAGTGCTCTTATTATTATTCCACCAAGATATCAACTTTACCTTTCATCCTTCCAGCACTAGGGGTCAATGTAACAGCCCTACCCTCTCTCTGAAAATTGCCAAAGTTTGAAACTAATATTAGTGATCAAAATGTCTTTTAATTAAGTATTTAATTTTGTTGAATCATAGCAGGGCAGGCACTGGAAAAACGGTAGTAAATGTGTGAGTCTTCATGTTTGTATCTGCCCCCACCCACTACTTGACAACTGGTGTTGGTGTGTTTATATCCCCTTAAATTAGCGGTGCAGCAAAAGGGACTGATAGAATAAGTACTCGGATAAAAAAAAAAAAGTACTGGGGTTAATTCATTTAACTAAAAGTTCTTCAAGGTATAGGCGTAGGAGTGACTGTGTGCTAAGTAGCTTGCTTACGAACCACATGGTTCCGAGTTCAGTCCCACTGTGTGGTGCCTTGGGCAAGTGTCTTCTACTATAGCCTTGAGTCGACCAAAGCCTTGTGAGTGGATTTGGTAGACAGAAACTGAAAGAAGTCCATCGTATATATGTATATATATATGTTTGTGTGTGTGTATACGTTTGTGTGTCTGTGTTTGTCCCCCAACATCACCTGACAACCGATGCTGGTGAGTTTACGTCCCCATAACTTAGCGGTTCGGCAAAAAATACCAATAGAATAAGTACTAGGCTTACAAAGAATAAGTCCTGGGGTCGATTTGCTCGACTAAAGGTTTTGCTCCAGCATGGCCACAGTCAAATGCAGCATTTCTCAACCTGGGTTCCCTGGAACCCTAGGGTTCTGCGAGAAAGAGTGAGATATGCTAATGCTAATTTCATGATCGTAATATTACTATACATGCACAGCATATTATTGGTTATTGTAATACTGTAATATAGACATCATCCTATCTAACCTATTATGTTATCAAAAAAATATAACAATCATAAATTTATATTTAATGATGTCTGTATAGAGAGAAAGAGTAAAGATCGTTTGCCAACATAAAATGGCAGTCCTGGTTTAGGATGAATGTTGCTGTAATTTAGCCCCAGGAGACATCATCTCCAGCTGGCTATATGACACGATCTGTGTCTTTATATTTTCGAGCAATGGCATTTAGTACCCCCACTCAGCTCAAAACAATATCTGTGTATCACAAATTCCAGGTTATTTCCTTTCATCAGCACAGAATAACTGTTTAGCTGGCACTGCCAAATTCCTGTTCAAAATATATAGTTTTCAAAGTGACAACTAGTCACTCATCTATAAAATAGAAAATTACTATTTTTAAATCTCTCAACGAGAGAAATTCAGCAACAGCACTCTAGAGTAAAGATTGTTTGCCAACATAACATGACAGTCCTTGTCTAGGACGAATGTTGCTGTAATTTAGCTCCAGGAGGACATCATCTCCAGCTGGCTATACAACATGATCTATGTCCTTATATTCTTGAACGAGACTGCCACGTTATGTCAGCAAACAATCTTTAGAGTACTGTTACTGAATATCTCTCGTTGAAAAATTTACAAATAGTAATTTTATATATATATATATATATGATATCTACCACATGAACTATAATGAAAAAATTATGATAAAGATATAGTATATAATTTTTTTTGTGCAAGGGTTCCTTGAGACATGTAATTTATTTTAAGGGTTAGGCAAAGGTAAAAAGGCTTAGAAACACTGGTCTAATGACTGAAACAAGTAGAAGATAAAAGATATTAAATAATACTGTGAGATGTGTCTTACTCCGAGTAATATTTTTTTTTTAGCAAGATTTAAATTTAAGCTTTCTAACTACTAGACTTGTATGACAAGTAACCAGTCAGTTTCACATCCTAAACTGTGTCAGTCTTTCATTCTTAGACTGTCTGGTATTATTTTACAGCCTTGGAGCCATGAAAGAATCAGTCAACCTTCTGTTAAGTATGAATTTCAATGTTCTTATATTTGTGTCAACTTACCCACCCAAATTAAATAAAAGAAACAGCTGGAAGGAGCTAAATCAACAGACAGAACAATGATTATATAGACGCCCCATGCCTTTATAACACGCCTACCCAAACACAACTGAATGAATAGGTGTTCTTAACAATCAGTCATCATCATCATCATCATCATTGTTTAAAATCCACAATTCCATGCCTGCATGGGTCAGACAGAATATGTTAAGGCAGATTATCTCCATCCAAGTCCCCCACCTGTCACAAATCATCACTTATTTCCAAGTAAGGTAATATTTCCCCATAGCCAGATATGTTTTACATGCAAGACTGGAAACAAATATTTATGCTTATTTATCATAATTGTAGGATGTCAAATCGAGAGGGTACACACATGCGCACACATTTGCACATGCACACACGCACACACACACACATATGCACACGTGACAGGCTTTTGTCAGTTTCCGTCTACTGAATCCACTCACAAGCCTTTGGTTGGCCCAGGGCTATAGTAGAAGACACTTCTTCAAGGTGATACAAGTGTCTTATAGTACAGTAGTAACAGAAATTAAATTTTAACTTAAGAGCAAGCAAACCTTGTTTATAGAGTGTAAAATACAAGAAAATTCATACAATAGGACTCTATATCAGTGGATATGAGCTTAGAGTGTTGGACTGATGTTCACATGATTATCAGTTCAAACCTATTATGCTGTACTCTTACACAAATTATTGATATGCTATTATGTCAGCCTCAGATCTGTTAATGAACAAGAGGTACCACTTCCACCCTAAACTGGTAAAAAAAGGAATCTTGCTCTGAAAACAAAACAATTACTCAACCAATATACAAATATCCAAGTTAGTTAAAAGTATTTCAACTAACATGGAGGTGCACAAGTTTGTGATTAATTAATTGGAAAATTAATTGAAAAAAACACAGAGCATCTCAACAGAAATATGGTAACAAAAGGGATAAGCAACAGAATAGAAATTATAGTTTTAGTAACAGTTTTTGATACATACATCATTGTAAGTTAACCACGTGTAAGGGGCAGTCGGATTTGGTCGCCACCCTAAGAGTTTTCCAGACACTGTAATTAGAAATAAAAGAATCATTTAGATGGTGTACTGCTTAAAAGAAAATTGAAAATATTACAATATAAAGAAGTTTTCATAGCTTGCAACATAGCAATTAGCCAGATCTACTGGACTTATTTATAACTGAGGTGAATTTACTTTTCAACACTTTACCTGATGTTGATGAAACTGCCTTTGGTTCTCTGATACAAATTTCTTGTTTTAGAGTGGTTTAAATTAAAACCTTCCATCAAAATTTCATGTTAATTTATATTCTAAACACCAGCTTAATAATTTCAAAGCTATTTTGTTTTCATTATTTTCCAAATGAAATGAAACAATAGCGGTGTATTTCATAAGAAATATGGTAACAAAAAGTTAACCCTTTCATTACTGTATTTATTTTCAGATGCTGTGTTTCTTTCAATTAATTTTAAATATAACAAAGAATTTAGTAAAATAACTTAGTTATCATTAAGCTGGTGTTAGGAACAAATTGTGACTAAGGTTTGGTAGAAGATTTTAATTCAAAACAAGACATTTGTACTAAAGGGCCAGAGGTAGTTTCAGTCAGGTTGGTATTGAAAAGATTAAAGCTTTGATTAGTTTCAATTTCAAACAATTTACTAATCATGATCATTATCATAGCTATAACTATTACCAACAGTAGCACCAGATAGTAACAATATGGACTGTAGAATAAAATGTCTCAGGAGCTGAAGAAAAGAAGTCATCAAAGGCAAAACTGTGTGGTGAAGAAGCTCACTGTGCAAGCATGTGGTTACAGCTTCAATCCCACTGTGCAGTACTTGGGTGTGTCTTCTGCTATAGCCCCAGGCCAACCAATGCCTTCTTGAGCTGGAGGAGTGTGTCCTCCTGGGGCTAAAAACTACAGTAGCATCCAACCTTAGGGGTAGCCATATTGAGATGGCAAATATACGTCACGATGTGTTACCGCTACTGTATATAACTCACTTTGATATTTATCATTGTTTGATTTCACTTTTTCAATATCAGCGACAGTGGACGCTGGAAAAAGTATAAGTATTTGTGAAGGAAATCTAATTCTCGCCGACAACTATGATTGTCACACGCTGACGAGAGGTCAATACCTCGAAACTCGAGTCCGTGTGTATCATAAGTTGAAGACGGGAAGGATGACTTCCCTTTGCAAATACTGACAGGACACAGAAAGTGTGTCTATGGCCAGCTGGAGGAGTGTGTCCTCCTGGGGCTAAAAACTACAGTAGCATCCACCCTTAGGGGTAGCCATATTGAGATGGCAAATATACGTCACGATGTGTTGCCGCTACTGTATATAACTCACTTTGATATTTATCATTGTTATATATATATATATATATATAATATATATATATATATATATATATATATATATATATATAAATATATATATATATGTATATATAAATATATATATATATGTATGTGTGTGTATATATTTGTGTGTCTGTGTTTGTCCCTCTAGCATTGCTTGACAACCGATGCTGGTGTGTTTACGTCCCCGTCACTTAGTGGTTCGGCAAAAAAGACCGATAGAATAAGTACTGGGCTTACAAACAATAAGTCCCGGGGTCAATTTGCTCGACTAAAGGCGGTGCTCCAGCATGGCCACAGTTAAAATGACTGAAACAAGTAAAAGAGAGTAAGAGTACATACACATACACACTATCAGCTTCTTTCAGTTTCTGTCTACCAAATCCACTCAAAAGGCTTTGGTCAACTCAAGGCTATAATAGGAGACACTTGCCCGAGGTACCACATAGAGGGACTGAACTCAGAACCATGTGGTTAGGAAACAAGCTTCTTACCACACACCCATTCCTGCACCTATATAAATATATATATACTTGAGAAGAAGACCCATCAAGCCATGCAAAATAACAGTCATGACAGATACTGGTGTCATGCAAATGGCACCCATGCCAGTGGTACATAAAACCACCCATCACACTCTCGGAGTGGTTGGTGTTAGGAAGGGCATCCAGCCATAGAAAACCATGCCAAATCAGACTGGAATCTGGTGCAGCCTTCCAGCTTACTAGCCCTGGTCAAACCATCCAACCCATGCCAGCATGGACAACAGATGTTAAATGATGATGATGATGATGACATTTGAAAAAATGAGTAGAATGGCTTTTGTTTGGATAATTTTTATTTTAATAATAATGTTTACAGTAAGTTATATGCCATATTTTGGTGGAGTTTGCCCCTTCATCAGCATCCATCTAACCCTGCTGATGGAGGGGAAAACCCCCCTGAAATATGGCATATAATTCACGGTAAACATTATTATTAAGATAAAAATGAACCAACCAAAAAAAACAACATTTCTACTCATTTTTTCAAATATATAATACACTACCAAGAACTTGCTTTTTCTCCTATATATATATATATATATATATATATATATATATATATATATACATACACACACACACACACACACACACAACACACACATGTATAGGAAGGGCATCCAGCAGTGGAAACCATGACACAACAGACACTTAGAGTCTGGACAGTTTCCTGGTAGCCAACTCCATGTCAAACCATCCAACCATGTTAAACGATGATGTATGTGCGCTTTTGTCTTAGTTCCCTACCACTTGACAACCAGTGCTGGTTTGTTTATATCCCCCATAAGAATTTGGCAAAGAGACCCACAGAATAAGTGCCAGACTTAAAAATAAGTAGTGGAGCCAATTTGTTTGACTAAACCCTTTAAGGTGGTGCCCCAGCATGGCTGCAATCCAATGAGTACAACAAGTAAAAGATAAGAGAGCAGAACAAATATAAACATGAAACAAAACTGGAGAGCACCATGTTGGAGTGCTATATAACTGACAACCGAAGGGAAAAGGTTTAAGAACAAGAAATGAATGAAATGGTAAACAACTGGAAACAATAAACTAAAAGATGCATTAAAAACCCTAATAAGAGATCATCTAACAAAAGCGAATAGTCTTTTCTACTATAGGCACAAGGCCTGACATTTTTGGGGAGGGGACCAGTCGATTAGATCGCCCCCCAGCAATCTAATCGACTTAATTTATCGACCCTGAAAGGATGAAAGGCAAAGTCAACTTCGGTGGAATTTGAACTCAGAATGCATTTCGCCCAGCATGCTAACGACTCTGCCAGCTTGCCACCTTAACAAGAGTGAATAGTGACATAGCAGGAGGAGCACTGAACAATGAAGTAAGACATGTAAGGGAAATGTAATAAGTAGGGGCATATACAGGAAAAACAAAGTCCAGAAAGCTGAACAAAATTTCATTCGGGGGTACAAGATTGACCATCAATGGATAAAGTAGAAAATAGCATAAAAGTGACTCATAAATAATCACTTATTTACTATTTTATATTTGCACTATTTTATACTCGGTTTTAACTGGGAAAACTGGGATGCAACTTATATAAGGGGCAAAGCTAAAATTATGAAGGGGAAAAAATTTTGTACCAAGATTTAACACTAAATTAGGGGTGCAACTTATGAGCATGACTTATACACAAGTGCAGCTTATACATAAATGTGACTTAAGACACAAGTAAATATGGTAATTGTAAAAGGCAGTATTGAGCAGAAGCTGAGGAATTAGGGGTACAAGACTGACCAACAAAGGGCTAAAGTAGAGCAACTCCAGATAAAAGTAGAACAGAATCCAAACGAGAATTCTAAACAATTAAACTAAAGTGTTGGGTGGAGAAGGCAGTAATTGCTAAACAGATAAATTAGAGACCACTTGGTTGATGAATGACAAGTTTATGTTGATATCATTTCTGTGTTCTTGCTAGAGAAGGCAGCAAACAATTCCAAATATGCCACCAGGTAACAGAGTAATAGAAATGTTCATGATGATTGCTGTTCTAATTTGAATAATATATATTATCCTGAAAAAAGGGCAGGAAATCCTGGCTGGTTTAATCTAGATAGCTTACAAACAGGTTTCACTCACACATAACACTTGAATCACCACTAAAATCAATATGAACTTATCTAAATTGTAAAAATCCACTTGCCCTATTCTGGCTGGGAAAGATGATACAAAATACTAAAAAAGCCACTTAAAACCTACCTGACAGCCAAGTTTATAATAAAGTTTATTTTCAGTAATCTTGTGGGTAAATATCATTTTCACAGTCAACTCTATCAACTATTTAAAAAAAGTAAACTTGGAGGAAAATAGCAAAACATTTTGATACAAATGGATGAAGCCAAACTTTTTATTTATCCATTTCATACCAACTTCTCTGAGACCGCCCTCATTTCTGTTTCATAGTTTCCTAAATTAAAACCTTTCATCAAAATTTCATATTGATTTATATTTCAAACTCCAGTTTAATGACAAAGTTGTTTAAATAAATTAAAATTTTTAAAATTAAATTAAACAAGGCATTGTATTTTAATAGAAATATTATAACTGCTTCAGTCTTTGTTTTTTTTTTTTGTCAGTAGTTTTTTTGTATGTTGCAAAAAAGTAAACATTTAAATATCTTAGCTGTGTGCATCAAACAGATACTTAGTTTACTCTTTTACTTGTTTCAGTCCTTTGACTGTGGCCATGTTGGAGCACCGCCTTTAGTCGAGCAAATCGACCCCAGGACTTATTCTTTGTAAGCTTAGTACTTATTCTATGGGTCTCTTTTGCCGAACCACTAAGTTACGGGGACGTAAACACGCCACCATCGGTTGTCAAGCGATGTTGGGGGGAAGACAAACACACAAACATATATATATGACAGGCTTCTTTCAGTTTCCGTCTACCAAATCCACTCACAAGGCTTTGGTCTGCCTGAGGCTACAGTAGAAGACACTTGCCCAAGGTGTCACACAGTGGGACTGAACCTGGAACCATGTGGTTGGTAAGCAAGCTACTTACCACACAGCCAATGAGAAAAATTTGATTATTGCCATTAGTATGTAATATACTTTACTTGATATAAATAACTTGTAAATTATGGTTTTTATGAGAGTAAAGTATAGCAGACAAAAGATTTAGTAACATTTCTTCCAGTTCTGAGTTCAAATCCCACCAAGATCATCTTTACCCTTCACATTTCCAGGATCAATAAAATAAAGTACCAGTCACATACAAAAAAGGGGGAACTGGAAGCTCTTATAGAGAAAATATAATCACAATCAGGACTGGGTAGGGTTTTAGGAGATGAGCATAACAAGAGTGACAAGAAGCAGAGGGGTAAGAGGTTCAGGGATACCTGACTGGATAAGGTACAAGACCAACCAGTTCTGAGGAACAGAAGCCATAATAGGAGCAGTAATAGAAAAGACAAAGAGAGGAGATAACATGTTGGCAAGGGATTAGAGCATATCTCAATTCAATATTTAACAAGGCAAAGGTGGCAAGCTGGCAGAAACGTTAGCACACCAGGTGAAATACTTAGCAGTATTTTGTCTGTGTTTACATTCTGAGTTCAAATTCCACCAAGGTCGACTTTGCCTTTCATTCTTTCAGGGTCAATAAATTAAGTACCAGTTGCATACAGGAATCAATCTAATGAACTGGACCTCTCCCCCAAAATTTCAGGCCTTGTGGCTAGAGTAGAAAAGAATATTTAAGGTGGCGAGCTGGCAGAAATGTTAGCACACCAAGTGAAATACTTAGCAGTATTTCATCTTTTCATTCTGAGTTCAAATTCCGCTGAGGTCGACTTTGCCATTCATCCTTTTGGGATAGATAAATTAAGTACCTGGGGTTGAGCTAATTGACTGCGCACACCCTTCCCAAAAATTTTGGGCCTTGCGCCAAGAGTAGAAAAGAATGTTTAACAAGGCAAGAAAGAGAAGGAAGAAGAGAATAGAGAAATATATAACAAAGGAAAAGCTGATATAAATCAACAGATATCCACCTGAAACAGCATTAAACTAAAATAACAATGTACATATGATTTATGGTTCAAAACTGTACAAGAAACAAAAGAGAGAGACAGATGAGAGAACAGCAAAGAAGATCTATTAGTTTGATGCTCAGGTAAAATGGAAGTGTTTCATGTATCAAGCCTACACTCTTCTACAGAAAGGAACGAAGAAAGAGAATGTAGAGAGAAAAAAATGGTTCTGGATTAACAGTTTCACAGGTTGAATATATAATTCATATAATTTATGTATACACAAATGTAGAATGCCACTCATTGTAGGATTATGCTACGGAGAAAGAAACAACTCTTCAGAGACTTGTGTGTTAATAACACAGCAAGGTCTGAACAACGTCAAGACCATTAGACACCAGTGTTTTAGCTTAAATTTACCTCCACAGATATATATATATATATATATATACCTCCAGTCATTTGGAGCTGGCAATAAACTTTCATTCCTATATAGAAATCAGCCAACAAATCATTTGCAGATCTGTGCTTGATATGTTTTTAACATGCCAGATCCCCAAAGAAAAGTTTCTCTGAGACAGAATGCTGGTTAGTGTTATTCTATGTTTACCAGCGTCACCTTACTGGCACATGAAAAAACATTCGAACGAGGTTGTTGCCAGTACCGCCTGGCTGGCCCTTGTGCTGGTGGCACATAAAAGCACCCACTACACTCTCAGAGTGGTTGGCGTTAGAAAGGGCATCTAGCTATAGAAACTCTGCCAGATAAAGATTGGAGCCTGGTGCAGCCATCTGGTTTGCCAGTCCACAGTCAAATCGTCCAACCCATGCTAGCATGGAAAGCGGATGTTAAACGATGATGATGATGATGATGATGATTATATAAATGTTATACACAGAAATAAAAATTGCAATGACTTATCAGAAGTCAAAATTATGAAGTATTTTCCATGAGAAAACTTAATAGCAATAATAAAGGTAAAAGCATAAGAAATTACACTAAAGTCCATTTATTTAATGCTATCATCTCCAGTGAATTTGATAAATTACATTTTATTTTTTGTTTCAGCTATTGGACTTCAGCAATGCTGGAGAACCACCATGAAAGGGTTAGCTGAACAAATACCTATTTTTTATTAAGCCTGGTCCTTATTCTACTAGTCTCTTTTGCCGAACTGCTAAGTTACAGGGACATGAACAAACCAACACTGGTTATCAAGCAGTAGGAGGGAGCTAAACACAAAGACACATACACAGCAGGCTCTTTCAGTTTCCATCTACGAAATCCAATTACAGGTTTTGGGACCATAAGAGAAGACACTTGCCCAAGGTGCCATGCAGTGGGACTGAACCCGAAACCATGTGGTTGGGAAGCAAGCTTCTTAACCATACAGCCACACCTGCATCATATTGAAATATTCAGTGAATTTAAATAAAGTGAAATAAATTACTTCTACTTACCAGACAGTGAAGCTCCTTTTAACACTGCTTCATAAAGAGTTGTTACATCATTGGAATTATTTACATTTGAACTCTCTGGCATTACAGATTTCCTGATTTTTTCTCTGCCCTGAAATTAAAAAATTAAATTCAGTCAAGAATCCAACAGGATATAACAAAAAAAAAGAAAAAAAGAGTAAAAATTTCAAAGATTTCCAGTTTAAAGACTAAACCTAATTCTTCATGTAAAACATTCCTGAAACACTTTAATTGACTATCATTTTAATCCTCTATCTTACTTGCTTTCGTCATTGGGCTGCGACTATGCTGGGACACCGCCTTGATGGGTTTTAGTCAAACAAATTATCCCTGGTGCTTACATCTTAACCCTTTGGCATTTAAACCGGTCATATGCATGGTTCAGTGGTTAGAGCGTTGAGGTTGTGAGTTCGAATCCCGGACCAGGCTGTGTGTTGTGTTCTTGAGCAAGGCACTTTATTTCACGTTGCTCCAGTTCACTCAGCTGTTGAAATGAGTAGCAACGTCACAGGTGCCAAGCTGTATCAGCCCCTTTCCCTTGGATAACATCAATGGTGTGGAGAGGGGAGGCTAGTATGCATGGGTGACTTTCTAGGTACAATCCCATGGTCATTCATGACCAAAGAGAGTCTCAGCAACCTGGCCCAATATTCTACTTGTTTTAGGTTCAAACTGGCCAGATCAGGTCTCTCACACCCTACCCTACAATGTCATTCTAAAAATAAACAGTCACATCTTTGAAATCTGAAATTTACAGGATAATGCATGATTAATTCCAAGCAGTGTGGATAAATAAGTTTTACATTTGACAGAATAATCTAAATTCTAAAGAGCTAAAGACAAGTATTTATTCACTCATTCCATCAATTCTTTTGCTGAACTGCTATGTTTGGGGACATAAGCAAAACAACACTAGTTACCCAGCAGCAGTGATCAGGAAGGGTACAGATATACAGAATGTGCTTCCACACAGTCTCCATCCACTAAATTTACTCACAAGGGCTATAGAAGAAGACACTTGTCCAAGGTGCCATGCAGTGGGACTGAACCTGAAATCCCTTAACCACACAGCCAATGTCTGCTTTTCCAAACTTGCATTGATCAGGGTTTGTTGAGGGAGATTTTCTACTGCCAGATGCCCTTCTTTTCACCAGCCCTCTCCATGGCCAGGCATGTTTATATAGAAGATTGGAAATGAACACAGCTTGCATGACAGTAACGTTTGTATGACAGCGACTCTTGTTTATAGCTGTGAGATTTCAAGACATGGAGACACAAACACACACTAACACATTCATGTACTCACACACACACCACATTTATACATAAATTACACATACCCCACATACATACATAAATCACCCACACACACCACATGCATACATAAAACACACACACCACGTACATACATAAAACACACACACCATGTACATACATAAAACACACACACACACACCACATATATAAAACACACATTCACACACCACATATATAAAACACACATTCACACACCACATATATAAAACACACACTCACACACCACATACATACATAAATCACACACTCACACCACATACATACATACATAAATCACACATAACATTGGCTTCTCTCCTTTTCTACATCCTCCAACAGCCCAGAGCTATAGTAGAAGAGGCTTGTTCAAGGTGCCATGCAGCAGGGCTGAACTTAAAACCATATGGTTGGAAAGCAAACTTCATAACCATTCAGCCATGCCTGCACCTATCCATATGAGAAAGTAATATTCCATTTTTCCATGACAGCCCAATTCAATAACACTGGCAATTTGTTTGCATATAAATAGATTTTATCTATTAATTTATTGAAATTATCACTCCCTTTTCTTCAAGCTATTGATTATTATTGACAGCCATCAGTTACGTCATCCACCTCAATTACTATCCATGTCTCTCTACCACCTTTTCACTCCAATCACTGTCATCGTACAGTTACTACCCTCAATTACAAGCCACTCTTGTTCCACTTCTATCATCATTCTCTTTTCTCTCTACCCGCTTAGTCACTTGCCCCGAACAGTCAAACATACTATAGAATAGAGCCTTTAGTCTTTTAGAATACAAGGTAAACTCACTAGTGCTGGTGCCACAATAAAATGCACTCAGTACATACAGTAAAATTGGTTGGTGATAGGAAGTGCATTCAATGGTAGAAACCAGGCCAAAATGAAACATGACTAAGGCATGGTCCTCCAACCCACCTACAATATCAGTAAACTCCAAATCAGAACTAACTCAAACTATGACAGTTTATCTTACCCATACCAATATGAAAAGCATCCATAGAATAATGGTGGTAGTAGTGATGATGGTGATAGTAATAATGTTGATGATGATGACGACAATGATATATGGGTATTTTTGCTTAGAAAAAACGTTCAGAAGGAAGTATAACTTTGGGCATATCAAAGATATCAATTTATTAACAACAAAAATTTATTTATTTAGTTTAATTAATATTATGCATTAATTTAATTACGCATCTAACATTTTAAGCAGAGAGATGTCACAAATTCCAGCCCACCATATCTTTCTACAACATACATTGTTTGGAACAGACAAAAAATTCTGCCCTGCATATATGAACATTTCTTTCAAAATCAGTTAAAAAGCTTGTTCATTCAGATTACAAATTCATACTTTAACCTATAATTATTGATGCTCTTAGCTGTGTTAGTAAATGACTAAATGACAATTTCAAAAAGTTTAGTTTTCCATACTAAGAAAGTGACTACCTAACACACTTTGTAAATATAATCTGTAAGAGGAACAGTGAAATATGCAGGAGATTTTCAAAGTTCAACATGTAACACCTGCTACCCAAACTCCAGGAGTAGAGCTTTGTTTCTTTCTTAGAAACCAGCTTCTTCTTTATAAGATGAATTAAAATAATTAAACAATGAAAACATAATTACATACATGTTGTTTGTTCATTCTTGAGCCATGCTTGGCTCCTAAGGGCCGATTTCCCGGTTTCATTGGCGTATAAGTTCCCCATCTAGATAGGATGCCGGTCCATCACAGGTGAGCTGCTAGATGCAGGAGGAAAGGGTGAGAGAAAGTTGTGGCAAAAGAGTCAGAAGTTTGCCATTACCTTCTGTCAGAGCTGCATGGAACTTAGGTGTTTCGCTCATAAACACACACATCGTCCGATCTGAGATTCGTACCCGTGATCCCTCGACTGTGAGTCCACTGCTGTAACCACTAGGCTATGTGCTTCTGCAATTACACACACACACCGCTATTTGGTTTGACTTTATTATCACAGCTTACATGACTTGATGCTAGTACAAACTTGCCAATCCGTTCTCCAGTTATGCGGATATTCTAACAACAATTTGGAGTACTTTGTTATACGTAGCTCAAGTCGAAAATTCTGGTACCATGTACTGCTTCTTTATGTAACATGAAATGTGTGTGAGTGTGTGTATGGTTAAGAAGTTCACTTCCCAACTATAGAGTTTCAGGTTCAGTACCACACAATGGCACCCAGAGTATGTTATAGTTTCAGGCAGACCAAAGCCAGTTAAAGGATTTGCTATGAGAAAACTGAAAGAAACCTGTCACACATATATTTATGTATATATGTATATATACGTGTGTTTGTGCCTCTCAGCATGATAGTTGTAAATGAGTGTCACCATCATACAAGCAGTGCCGTTCTTTTGTCATGGAGAAATATTGCTCAGAAACAACTGAGGGCTGGTAACACAAAGGGCACTTGGCTATAGAACATCTACCTCAATGACATTCTGACTTGCTCATGCAAGCATGGAAAAGTGGACATCAAAACGATGATGATGATGATATTTGTGTATTTTATCATAAGTGCAATGGTCTGTGTAACAATAGATTTACATAAAAGCCAGTAAATGTTGGGTGTTTTCCAATAAAGGACAAAGCAAAACAGACTTGGCATTATCCAGATCCAATCAATTAGGATAGTGTGAAGATTTGTGGAATATTCCAAAGATTCTCAATTTGAGTTTCCTGGAACAAACATATACACACAATTACATGTGTATATGGTGCACGCACGCACACACACACACACTGACACAATGTAATTGCACACATTCATGAACTAAAACAACACATAAATCTGTTACATGTGTGAAAGTATATTCACACACACACACACTTGTGCACACACACGTTTAGTCAGTCATTTCTACATCCATTTTACTATGCTAGCATGAGTTAGATGAATATACAGGGTGCAACAGAAGTAATGCCCTTTTCTATTTGAGTTTTCTAGTTTCTAATAGAATTTCTTCTTTATTTCCTAAAACTTCTGCGATATTTTTCATTAGTTTATTATTCGTTTCTTTAAGTAGTGCAATAAATTTGTGTTCAATAAAAATAAACTTTTATATACTAGAAAAGTTATTAAATGCAAAAAAGGTGTTATTTCTTATTTCTTTATTGCCCACAAGGTAATCGAGGTAGTCAGAGTAAGTGACAGAGTAATTAAAATTAGATTAGTCCTTCACCATAGGTCAGCTACCATCATCTCGGCATATGCCCCTCAACCAGGGCTACCGGAAGGACAAAAAGACCAATTCTATGACACCCTATTGCGGACTACCTCGTTGACAAATGACTGTGACCTTCTCCTCATGGCAGGTGATTTCAATGGACATGTTGGACGGCATGTCGGGGGCTTCCATGGCGTTCATGGAGGCTACGGTTTTGGCTCTCGTAATGAGGAGGGAACCAGGCTGCTGGAGTTCCGCGATGCAAATGACCTTATGGTCTGCAATACCAACTTCAGGAAACCCACCTCTCACTTAGTCACCTACCGTTCTGGCAGACACACTAGCCAAATTGACTACATCCTTGCCAGAAAAAGGGAAAGAGGGCTGCTTATAAATGCCAAAACCTTTCCAGGCGAAGAATGTACTCCTCAACATAGATTAGTAGTTAGCGACTTCAGGATCAGAGCTAAATGGTTGCCCAGAAGAAGACCAGCTTGGAGGAGAAGGGTCTGGAAGCTTAAAGATCCTGCAAATGGACAGAGATTTAGAGACATACTACTCGAAGCCTTTGACGAAATAGAAGGGGATATAGCTTCACTTAATGTGGAAGACAACTGGAGATTTCTACGGGACAATCTGCTGACAGCCACTGACCAGATCTGTGGATGGAGCAAAGTACCATCTCGACCCAGAGTAACATGGTGGTGGAACACTGTGGTTGACAGGGCTATTAGACAAAAGAGACAGGCTTGGAAGGACTGGAAGAACGGTGGTAGCAGGGAATTGTATCAGACAGCCAGAAGGGAAGCTAGGAGACAGGTTTATTTAACCAGAGGGGAAGCGGATAAGAAAAAATTTGCCAATGTTCTGAGCCGTGAGGATGAAAGACTTGAGGCATTTCGTGTTGCAAGACAGTGTGTGAGAGAGAATCGTGATGTGGTAGGAGAGAAGTGTGTTCGCATGGATGATGGTTCACTTGCGCTAAATGAGGATGCAAAGAGAGAGGTTTGGAGATGCCACTATGAAAGGTTACTGAATAAAGAAAATGAGTGGGATAAAGAGAGTCTGCTGAATGTCAACCCAACAGAGGGACCAGCCATCCGAGTTGAAAATTCTTTGGTAGTTAAAGCAATTAGAAGCATGAAGACAGGGAAAGCCCCAGGCCCATCAGGAATTACTGCAGAGATGCTCAAAATATCTGGCAGTGTCGGCTATAACCTAGTCACCTGTATAGTCAACCAGGTGATACACGAAGGAGTCATACCCAATGACTGGTGTAGCAGCATACTAGTCAACTGCTACAAAGGTAAAGGTGATGCCCTAGATACAAATAATTACAGAGGTATCAAGCTGTAGGATCAGGTAATGAAGGTTACGGAGAGGGTCATAGCCCAACTAATTAGAGAGAGAGTTAGTTTAGATGAGATGCAGTTTGGGTTCGTGCCAGGGAAAAGTACCACTGATGCTATATTCCTGGTAAGGCAGCTGCAGGAGAAATACCTAGCCAAAGATAAGCCCCTGTACCTGGCTTTCGTTGACATGGAGAAAGCTTTTGATAGGGTCCCCCGATCCCTTATCTGGTGGTCAATGAGGAAACTAGGGATAGATGAATGGCTGGTGAGGGCTGTGCAAGCCATGTACAGAGATGCCGTAAGTAAGGTTAGGGTTGGCAACATGTACACCGAAGAATTCAAAGTAGAGGTTGGGGTCCACCAGGGTTCAGTACTCAGCCCCCTCCTATTTATCATAGTCCTCCAGGCAATTACGGAGGAATTCAAGACAGGTTGCCCCTGGGAGCTCCTCTACGCTGACGACCTTGCTCTAATTGCTGAGTCACTATCAGAACTTGAAGAGAAGTTCCAGGTGTGGAAGGAGGGTTTAGAATCGAGGGGCCTTAGAGTCAACCTAGCTAAAACCAAAGTACTAATAAGTAGGAAGGTAGACAATCCACAAATGTCTTCAGGAAGATGGCCCTGCTCGATCTGTAGAAAAGGTGTAGGTAGAAACTCTATAAGATGTACCCAGTGTAAGCTATGGACACATAAGAGGTGCAGCAATGTCAAAGGTAGGCTAACTGGGAAGATAGTTTTTGTATGTGGCAGATGCTCGGGAGCATTAACCTCCGAAAATCTGCAGAAAACAACTTCCGTCACTTTCCAGGGGGAAAAACTAGAAGTAGTTGATAGCTTCTGTTATCTAGGTGACCAAGTCAGTAGTGGGGGTGGGTGCGCTGAAAGTGTAACTGCTAGAATAAGAATAGCCTGGGCAAAGTTTAGGGAGCTCTTACCTCTGCTGGTGACTAAAGGCCTCTCGCTCAGAGTAAAAGGCAGACTGTATGATGCGTGTGTACGAACAGCCATGCTACATGGCAGCGAAACATGGGCTGTGACTGCTGAGGACATGCGTAAGCTCGTGAGGAATGAAGCCAGTATGCTCCGATGGATGTGTAATGTCAGTGTACATACTCGACAGAGCGTTAGTACCTTGAGAGAAATGTTGTACCTAAGAAGCATCAGTTGTGGTGTGTGCAAGAGAGACGATTGTGCTGGTATGGTCATGTGGCGAGAATGGATGAAGATAGGTGTGTGAGAAAGTGCCAATCCCTAGCAGTTGAGGGAACCTGTGGAAGAGGTAGACCCAGGAAAACCTGGGACGAGGTGGTGAAGCACGACCTTTGAACTTTAGGCCTCACTGAGGAAATGACCAGCGACCGAGACCTTTGGAAACATGCTGTACGTGAGAAGACCAGGCAGGACAAGTGAGCCCAGCCCATTTATGCATGCCTTTCCTCCCTTGGATACAAAGACCTGTTGAGGCAAGCGAAGTCGATATAGAACCTCATCCGACGACAGGCACCCATGCCAACCCCCTTTGCTTGCGAAGACATGTTGGGGTAATCGAAATCGAATTGAACCAGCCAGGACCCCTGGTCTGGTGGTACGTAAAAAGCACTATCCGACTCATGGCCGATGCCAGCGCCGCCTCGACTGGCTTCCGTGCCGGTGGCACGTAAAATACGCCAATCCGACCGTGGCCGTTGCCAGCCTCGCCTGGCACCTGTGCAGGTGGCACGTAAAAAGCACCCACTACACTCACGGAGTGGTTAGCGTTAGGAAGGGCATCCAGCTGTAGAAACATTGCCAGATAAGACTGGAGCCTGGTGCAGCCTTCTGGCTTCCCAGATCCCCGGTCGAACCGTCCAACCCATGCTAGCATGGAGAATGGACGTTAAACGATGATGATGATGATGAAGGGGCTAAACACAAAGGGGACAAACAAGGACAGAAAAGGGATTAAGTCAATTACATCAACCCCAGTGTGTAACTCGTACTTAATTTATCGACCCCGAAAGGATGAAAGGCAAAGTTGACCTCGGCGGAATTTGAACTCAGAACGCAACAGCAGACGAAATAGTGCTAAGCTTTTCACCTGGCGTGCTAACATTTCTGCCAACTCGCCGCCTTTTAGGGTCAATAAATTAAGTACCAGTTGAGTACTGGGGTCGATGTCATCAAGGGTGTTACTTCTGCCGCACCCTGTATATTATTAAGGCACTGTGTTTACAGCCAGATGTCCTTCCTATTGCTAACCCTTACATGTTTCACAAGTAAGGAATTTCTAATTTCACATTATTTCAAAAGTAGAAAGCTAAGACTGACAAGGAAATGACAAGCTTCACAGCTTGTAAATCAGAGCTTTTTCGTGCAAAGTGCAGAGGACATAAACAGTCCACATATGTACACACAAACTCACATATTCATTCCTAATCCATTCCAATTGCTCCTAACCCTCTCTTCTAAAACATGAATTAGCCATGTAACCTTTCTAAAGACCTGTTCTGCTCTATTCTGGCTTTCATGCTTTACCCCCACATCTACTAGCATAAAGCTATCACTCTCAAGATTTGTAGTTTCACAATCTATATGATGACTTCACTAGTGCTGGTAGCATGAAAAAAGCACCCAATTGTAAAGTGGTTGGCTTTAGGAAGGGCATCGGGCAGTAGAAACCAAACCAAAGTAGACAATGGCTATTCTGACTGCCCTCAATCAGGGCAGCCAGGAAAATCTACTGAAAGAATGGACTGATATATTTAGAACAGAAAGATGACTGCAGTTGATATTTTAAACAAAGTTTAACAGAAATACCATATGCAGATAGTGTCACTACAATCAAAAATTTACTAAAGCAGTTTGGGCTTATTGGAGGTGTTGTATGTATAAAGGAATAAAAAGAAAAAAGAGAGAGAGAAAAGAAAAAAAGAAAAAAAACTACTTTTCTCTGGAAAACCGAGGTGCCCACATTCAGTTTGCTTATGAACATAAGAACCGGACATAAACAGACAGCTCAAAAATCTTGTAATTAGGTGATTCAAACATTAATGAGTTTGGCTTTGAGGACCAAGTGTTCATTTAACATCATAAAGAAGGATCTGATTCAGTTAATCCAACAGTTAAATATAGTAGTATCAAGTCCTTCATGTGTGTTAGGCTCCCTGTGATAACATTGCATCATCAATGCAACCTTAGCTTACATTAGATACACTGTATGATATTCTAGATATATTTCTTTTCTGTATACAGAACATGGACATATCCTAGATGGCATTGAAATCTTGCTGTCTTTCATGCTAAAAAGTTTGTCTTTGCTAGGATGCCTTGAAATTTTATTCACTGCACGTCTTGCTTTGTCTCTAATCCTGTGACAGCTTGTGCTATGAGAATTCGGTCACCAACAAAGAGAAATTCCCATAGGAAACCATTTTTAACCCTTCAGCATTAAAATAGTCATATCCGGTCCTCATACTGTACCTGTTTTATATTCAGACAGGTTAGGCTTAGTCACTCACATATACTTATAATGTTATTCTAAAAATAGGCAATCTCATCATGGAAATATCTAAGCTACAAGATAATACATTATGAATTGAAAACAATGAATAAATGAGCATTATATTTGATATAACCTGAATGCTAAAGAGTCTAGAGAACTATAGTATACAGAAGATAGCTGAGGACTGACCCCTGATGAACTGCAATTTGCAGGCTAAATTCCTTGTTGAACTCATTACTAATACTCAGACTACAACAGCATGTGTGCACATGGTTTGCAATGTTCTGGCAAGCTGTCCATGTATGCCTAGTTTTCTTAGTGACCACAGGACTGAATATGATACCCTGTCAAAAATCATTTGTAGGTCAACAAAGGCTTGGTTGCTAAAACCCTTTGCTGTAGTTGTCTCACTAGAAAAAGGTCATCAGAAGTATCCTGTCCCGGTATAAATCTTGACTGCATCTCATCTAAACTAAATTTTCCTCCTGATTACTCAATTGTTGAAAGGCTTACCTCTTATACTGATTCTGTTTTAATGCATTTCATACACATAAGCCATATAATCATTATCGTCATTTAACCCTTTCATTACCGGATTTCTGTTGAGATGCTCTGTTTCTTTCAATTAATTTTAAATATAGCAAAGAATTTAGTAAGATTACTTAGTAATCATTAAGCAAGTGTTAGGAACATAAACTGTGACTAAGGTTTGGTGGAAGATTTTAATTCAAAACTTATGAAAACAAGACACATGTGTACTACAGAGCCAGAGGCAGTTTCAGTCGGGTTGCTATCAAAAGGGTTAATGCCCATGATTTATCCTGGCATGGGTTGGACAGTTTAACAGCAACTGATGAATCCAAGGACTGCATTGTGCTGTTTGGCATGGTCAATTTGGCTGGATGTTCTTCCTAACACCAAGCACTTTATAGCATGTACTAGAGGCATTTTTCATGTCACTGACACTAATATATATATATATATATATATATATATATATATATATACATGCCAGCATGGAAGGCAAACATTAAATGATGATGACGATGATACATATAAGTACAATGGATCATTTTTTAAATATTTATAAAATTAGGAAGAGCAAAATTTTTTATAGTGGTAGATGCAAAAAGAATATGATAACAATACTTGAAGAAATAGAGAATTTTAACATCACAGTGTTTCTTATTCGCACACCCATGGTTCTCTGAATTGCATGCAGTCTAATAACACTATTCTTTATGCTACTTACTATGTACATAGACATTTTATACCAGTAATAAGACTTAAAGTACTTGAAAACAATCAGTTCTTTCCTAATTAACAATACTGATTTATAGTTGTCTAAATATATACCATCTAAAAGCGAGTGGAAGACAACCATCACAGAGACATCTTTCTCATTCAAATGATTTCCTCTCAATGATAAATGCGTCTATCTCTCAAAGTTTGTGTAATCACAAAAAAAAAAAAAAAGCAAATATTGATCAGGTATCTATGTTGTAATAAGGAATTGACTGAATGTCATTGATCCTTTACTCGTCTATCTTGTTTTCTGGTCAGAAAAGAAAATCAATCAGGTTTTTCATCTCACCTGACAGGTGAGTAAGCAGCTACTTAAACGATTTTTATCAGTGTTAGAGCTAAGATTAATAATAGAGAAGGTGGCTTGAAATTAGCTTAAAATTACAGTTTTAAATGATTCCACAAAGGCACAGGCATAGCTATGCTGTTAAGAAGCTTGATTTCCTACCACATGGTTTCAAGTTCAGTGTCACTGCATGGTACCTTGGGCAAGTATCTTCTATCACATTTATTCTACCTCTTTTATGTTGACACTGATGAAATCTGTCGGGCTTCACAATATTCTATAAAGCTGTTCTCAGAAATAAACAATCACATCATCAAAATCTCAAAGTTATGAGTTTGTGCATGATGAATATAAAAATAAACCTTTCTACTATAGATGCAAGGCCTGATATTTGGGGGTAGAGGACCAATCGATTTCATCGACCCCAGTGTTTGACTGGTACTTAATTTATCAACTCCGAAAGAATGAAAGGCAAAGCTGACCCTAGCAAATTTGAATTCAGAACATAAAGACAGCTGAAATGCCGTTGAGCATTTTGCCCAGTATATGAACGATTCTGCCAGCTCACCATCTTTGATAAATTTGAAATAGTCCTTTCTATTATAGGCACAAGGCCTGAAATTTGGGGCAAGGGGATAGTTGATTACATCGACCCCAGTACTCAACTCGTACTTAATTTATTGATCCCAAAAGGATGAAAGGTAAAGTCGACCTCAGCGGAATTTGAACTCAGAACATAGTGATGGGCAAAATACTGCTAAGCATTTCATCCAGTGCACTAACAATTCTTTTCTACTATAGTCACAAGGCCTGAAATTTGTGGGAGGAGGCCAGTCGATTAGATCAATTCCAGTATACAACTGGTAATTAATTTATCGGCCCCGAAAGGATGAAAGGCAAAGTCGACCTCGTCAGAATTTGAACTCAGAACATTAAGACAGACAAAGTATCACTAAGTATTTTGCCCGGCGTGCTAACAACTCTGCCAGCCACCACCTTATAAATCTGAAATAATATGATTAAATAAGTATTACATTTGACTGAGTAATCTGAATGCTACAGGGTTAAAGAGTTAATCACCTACATACTTATGCTACACTCTGCAAACCAAAGCAACAAAGGAGTTCCCAAGTGGTCACTCATCCTGGCAATACTGCAAAACTCCAATCTCCTTCAAATTCTAGGTCAACTTAACCTGGGGGCCACACAACACCAATGCATAACATTTTACTTTCAAGGGTCATTTACATATTTTCTTTTTAGCTTTGTTCTTTTTGTTTTCTTTTGTTCGCAGACATAGCTCTGTAGTTAAAGAAGTTTGTTTGCAGCCTCATGATTTTGGGTACAGTTCCACTCTGTGGCACCTTGAGCAAATGTTTACGTTTATAGCCCCAGACTAACTAATGCCTTGTAGGTAAATTTGGTAGGCAGAAACAGTGTGGAAACCATTAATAGAACTCTACTGAAACAGCTGCTATAAATTTTAAACACCATTTGTGTTTACTTTTTATGTCTATGTCAAACCAAGGACCAAACCCCAAGTCAGATCTATAGTTTAAATTGGATTTGGTACTTGCATATCTACACTAGCCTACCAACACTTGATGTATTCAATGTTGTTCATTTCACTGTGAGCTCTATATTATCATACCTAGCCATTTCTGGTATCTTATGTGTTGCAGTGCCTAGATTGTAATGAAGCCTTATAACTATATTATGTATGTGTATGTATGTGTGTGTGTGTGTATGTCAGGCACGTGCCATCAGTAATTACTCAGGGTAGGCAGCTGGTGACTTTTATGTAGTAAAACACACAAAAAATAAGCGAAATACAGGCACACGACTGAGATGAAGGCAGATTTACTTCTGCCTTTATAGCCTGTAAAGAAAATGTAGTTGTAGGAATGTACACAGGATGTGTACTACAGCAGTACTATGTGTAGCTTAAATACAGAGATTGAAAAACAGGGGTGAATTATGCCTACCTAATCTACAAAAAAAAATAATAAAGCATTTTGTATTTTATGCATAGTAATCAGAGTAACCTTCATAATTTTATTGAATTAGGTACATATTTTGCCATAAAAGGACAATGTTGTCATCGATCTATTTTATTCAATGTAAGCACTGCCTAACTTGCCTACCTAGGTAGTACATCCGTGGTGTATGTGTGCAAGAGCGTGCATGCAAGTGTGTGTTTGTGAGAGTGTGCGTGTGAGAGTGTGCGTGCGAGTGTATACATGCAAGTGTA
Organism: Octopus sinensis; assembly: GCF_006345805.1. NCBI lineage: Eukaryota > Metazoa > Mollusca > Cephalopoda > Octopoda > Octopodidae > Octopus > Octopus sinensis. Next base: position 68,217,778 of record NC_043002.1, read on the forward strand.
TGCATGCGAGTATGTACATGTGAGTGCATGAAAGTGTGTACATGCGAGAGTGTGCTTGCGACTGTGTGCATGTGTATGCATGTGCATGTATGTGAGTGTGTGCATGAAAGTGTGCACTTGCAAGAGGGTGCATGCAACTGTGTGCATGTGCATGAATGTGTGCGTGCAAGTGTGTGCTTGCGAGAGTGTACGTGCAAGAGTGTGCATGCGAATGTGTGCATGCGAGTGTTTGCATGCAAGTGTATGTCCTCCAATCACTGCTTGACAACCAGTATAGGCTTGCTTGTGTTCCTGTAACTTAGTGATTCAGCAAAAGAATAAGAACCATACATAACAAATAATTACTGGGGTCAACTTATTAGACTAAAACCCTTCACGATAGGGTCCCAGTATAGCTGTTGTTCAATGACTGAAACCAGTAAAAGGGAAAAAAAAGGCATTAACTATTTCATTAAAAATTTTTCTCCCCTTGTTCCTCACATCATCTACTGCAACTGTTTACCTAATTACCATTCAATTATAAAATTGCTTTATTATCTTCCTTTGCCCACTTTATTTTTCTTTTATTATTTTGCTTGCCATGCTGAAGAATCACCTTCAAGTCAATCATACCAACCACAGAACTTTGATACAATCTGGTACTAATTTTATCAATCTCTATTTTTTGAACCACTAATGTTATGGGACATGAAGAGGCACAAGCATAAACAACAATGATTTTAGACTGGAAACAAACACAATTAGGTATATATACACACACATGTGGCAGGTTTCTGCACAGTCTCCATCAATAAATTTCACCTAAAAAGTAGTGTCATGCAATCAGATTTAACCAGTAACCATGTGGTTGTAATGTGAATTTCATATCTTTGAAAGGCCCACTCTGATAACTCATAACCAACTATCAGCTCAACCCCTATCCTCTCTTCTAAAACACAAGTAGTCACATAGCTCCTCTTCAGCAAGAAACCAGTTTTAATCTGATCCTTTTCTCTCATATGCTACCCGCTCTTTGCTCCTTATTCTCCTAGTATAAAGTTCCTCCTCTTCAATCAAGGTTCATAGCCTTGAAATCTACATGGCAACCTCACTATTGCTGGTGGCAAAACAAAAAAAAAAAACAAAAAGAAAAAAGCACCCAGTACATACTACAAAGTAGATGGAATTAGAAAATGCATCTAGCCATAGAAACCGTGTAAAACAGACACCAGATCATGATGCATTCCTTGAACTAATTGGAACCTGTCAAACTGTCCAACCCATGTCAGCACAGAACATGGGCATTAAATCTAAATATATATATATATAATATATATATATATATATATAGGCACATGGCTCAGTGGTTAGGGAGTCAGGTTCACAATCACGAGGTAGCGAGTTTGATTTCTGGACCAGGTTGTGTGTTGTTTTCTTGGGCAAGACACTTTATTTCACTTTGCTCCAGTTTACTCAGCTGTAGAAATGAATTGCGACGTCATTGGCATCAATCTGTATTGGCCTTCACCCCTTTATTCATTTATATATATATATATATATATACACTCATACACATACAAGTGTGTGTGTGAGCTTGTCATGCAGAATAAGCTTTAGTTTGAAATGCACCATATCCTTAATTAATCAATGTAGAAATGTGAACTGGTACTGAATTTCATTGTTCAGTTTAATCGGTTGTTGATATTCATGCCAACTAGGAAAAAGTAATGATTACAACAAAATGCTACGATACTAATTATCAAGTGTCTGTAAACATTAGCTGGTATAGAGAGGGTTAACCTACCTGGTTTCTGGCTTGCAACTCATAAGAACAGACTGCTATTATTAGGCCTGTCATGAAATTTTTAAAGTCACTTGTCCTGTGTTCTTGGCTATAATATCACTATCATTGTCATTTTAACATCCATTTTTCCATGGTTGTATGGGTCAGCCGAATTTGTTGAAGCAGATTTTCTATGGCCAGACACCTTTTCTGTTACCACCCTTCACTCGTTTGCAGACAAGGTAGTATCTTCCCTTGACCAGACATGTAAGCTGAGAAATGGACACCATTTTCATGATGGTGACACTCACCTACAACTTTTACACAGTGTCAAGATAAGGAAACAAGAACACACACACATACACATATGATGGGCTTCTTTCAGTTTCTGTCAACCAAATCTACTCACAAGGCTTTGGTCGGCTTGAAGCCATAGTAGAAGACACTTGCCCAAGATGCCCTGCAATGGGACTGAACCTAAAGCCATGTGATTGAGAAGCAAAGTTGTTATCACACAGCCATGCCTATGCCTTAATGATAATTTTTCACAAGAAGCCTCACAGTGTAAAAAGAGATTTTTCTGAAGAAATATAAGAAACACAGTGAATGTAAGATGTCAATTGTTTGAACCAATGAACCATGACACGGGTATAAACATCATCACTGTCAACACTTGGACATTACTGTCTCAAGTCCTAGAGTTCATAACACTGGTTACTCGGTTTCCATGCTATATAAGTAACTGTCGCACAATTACACATTGTGAGTGAACTAGAACATGAAATGAAATGTTTTGCTTAAGAACACATTGCACAACCCAGTTCAGGAACTGAAATCATGATCTTGCAATTTGAATGCAACACCTTGTCCACCAAGCCACACACCTTCACAAGTATTATGATCTTTGCTAAAAAAAAAAAAAAGATTAAAAAAAAAATTTTAAAAACCATTACCTAATTGAAACAGCACACTAACCTACTGTAAAAAAACAAATTGCCAAACAGAACCAAAAGCAGAAAGAGCTCCTCTGCTGAAACAATAGTGGTGTGTAAAAAAATCTGACACTTTATTAGTTACAACAATGAGGGTTCCAGTTGATCCAATCAACGGAACAGCCTGCTCATGGAAAAAAACATGCAAGTTTATTTCATAAGCATACTCTTAACATAGTTCTCAGAGAGACTCAGCATAAAACAGAACGTGGCAAGGTTGGCCCTTTCAGTTAAAACTCACTTTTGTCAGCTGTGTGGACTGGAGCAACATAAAATGAAGTGTCTTGCTCAAGGACACAACACACCACCAAAAATTGAACTCACGACCTTATGACTGTGATCTGAATACCCCAACCACTAAGTCATGTGCCTTCACTGCAGAAAAATCTAAGATGTTAATGAGGGAGTCTAGGACATATTTTATAATGTAGTCCTACATACCCTAAAGAGGATGGAAAGGCTACAGTTGAAGTGATTTTGATCACAGGTCTGCACAACTTAGACTGATTTTGGCTTAATTCTCACAATTATGACAGCAAGCAAGCCAGCAAGGGAGTCTCTATATCAGTTGTTCTCAACTGCAACTCTCAGGGCTGCATGAAGCCCTAAGCCATCCTTCTGGCAACCCCTGATGGTGTTCCCTCTATAGATAATAAATTTATATCTATGCCATCTTAAAAAAAAAAAAAAGAATACATTGGATAATGAACATCTGATATATCATCTGAATAAAAGATGGGATGGGCCTACACGTTATTTGGGTTGATCTGGTGCGAAATGCTAATAACCACACTCATTCAACCAGTTAATTTCAATTTCAATAACTTCGGAAATGAATGTTTCGGTGACCAAATAACAAATTATTTGATCTGCAATGATATACCAAGATAAGAAGTTTTATATATTCATTTCAAATGAATAAGGAAATGAAATCAAGCAGAGCATTAACATTAGATAAGCAGAAGTACAATAATGTGGACCAATCCTGACGACATTGAGTCTATTGGAGATAAAAGCATACCTGAATACTTAATGCTAAAAAAAGAAAGAGAAAAGGTAAAGGGAGTGTTGGACAATTAATTAAAGATTTGAGTTGAAGGAAGTCTTAAAACCAAACCTTATTTCTGAAAATTGTATTATACTTTGTGTTAGCAGATATTCATTTAGTGCATTCTAGCTAAAAATTGGTTTTATTTTCCATGAATGAGCCATTATTACTAGGAAGGTAAACAGTCATAACAGAGTAACACCTGTTATAACATAAAATGAAAATGTCTAAATACTGAGAACTATGCTAACCACATCTGTTATGCTCAGCTGGTGCAGAGAAGGTATGTCATTGAAGAGATTGCAAATGGCAATGAAAAGGCTTTTACAAACATAACTGATTGACCAATTAATTGAATAATAAATCAAACAACTGGGGAGTTTTAGAAACGTCATTGCTGACCACAATAATAATTGCAATCAGATTATCAATCTAATTTTTCTTAGTGATTTAGGGGGAAGGAGTGAAAAACAAAGGGGAATTTGTGGCGGTGTTCAGTGAACAAATTAAACACACTACTCAGCAGTGGCTAAAATGTGAATCGATCAAGTTTATGGAGATATGCTGTAACTGTGAAGACCCAACAAATAAAGTGAGTTCATGGCTGTATCCTACACCATCTTCACATAACCATTCAAAGTACCTTGGATTGCAGGACAGCCTGCTGTGCTTAACTTGGATCGTAGGGTGACCTGCTGTGCTTGAAAAGACCTATTGAGTCAAGTACATCAACATCAAAATAAAAATCAAATTGAAATTGCAATTGTGATACCCGTGCTGGTGGCATGTAAAAAGCACCATCTGAACATGGCCGATGCCAGTGCTGTCTTGACTAGCTTCTGTGCCGGTGCACATAAAAAGCACCCACTACACTCACAGAGTGGTTGGCGTTAGGAAGGGCATCCAGCTGTAGAAACACTGCCAGATCAGACTGGAGCCTGGTGCAGCCTCCTGGCTTCCCAGACCCCGGTCAAACCATCCAACCCATGCTAGCATGGAAAACAGACGTTAAACGATGATGATGATGTATTTAATAATCACTGAAATTCCAACTAGTCTGATTTTCATGTTTTATTATTTGCAATTTTTACAATATTGAAATAAACTAGTTCCTTCATGTGTTACACATTCATCAGGTTTATGTAGTGACAGTCACGTTGAACAATTGACAACTGTGTATACACACACACACACACACACATAATGGGCTTCTTTCAGTTTCCATCTACCAAATCCACTCACAAGGCTTTGGTCAGTCTGAGGTCACTGTCGAAGGCACTTGTCCAAGATGTCATGCAGTGAGACTGAACCTGAAATCATATGGTTCAGAAGCAAACTTCTTATCACACAGCCATGCTTTAAATGCACTTGGCAGACGTTTTTATAACATTTGCACAGGAAACCAATGTAAGTACATCACGTTATTTCCCTCACACAATACAATTTGATTATTAAGACATGATTCATGACCACTCCTCAGAGGAAATCTACTCATTTCCCTGCCCATGAAGAGGATAGAACAGCAAGTGCAATGCAAACAAAGAAGTTTGCTTCCCAACCACATAGCTCCAGGTTCAATCCCACTATGTGGCACCTTGGGCAAATGTCTTCTATTATAGCCTTGGGCTGACCAAAGTGGATTTGGTAGACAGAAACTGAAGAAACCTATCGTGTGTAAATGTGTGTGTGTGTGTGTGTGTGTGTGTGTGTGTGTTTGTCACCCAGCACCACTTGACAACTGGTGCTGGTGTTGATATGTCCTCATAACTTAGCATTTTGGCAAAAGAGTGATAGAATAAATTTCAGGCTTTAAAAGAAAAAAATTAAGTACTGGGGTCAATTCACTTAACTAAGGCTTCTTCAAGGCAGTGCCCCAGCATGGCCACAGTCTAATGACTGAAACAAGTAAAATAAGGTATCCAGTTGTAGAACCTAGCTAAATCAAGCACTGGAGCATTAGGCAATCATTCGAACCACCAGAGCCTGTGAAACTGTCCGACCCATGCCAGCATGAAAAAAAACAGATGTTAAATGATGACACACACACACATATCAGTGGGTGTGTTTCTCCTTATCAGTGTAGATTACTTACATGCATTCAATAAGAGTGGGAATAAATCTCTAGATAACCATAACTCAATGGGGTTGAACTCAAGACATTTGATAGCAATTGATAAAACAAGCACCAGACTTAAGTCCCAGCACTGACATACTAGATTAAAACCCCAGTGAGTGATGACCAGTCCAATAACTGAAACCACTAAAAGAATAAGAATATAAGAGTAACAGAATGCATGGAAAAGTAGAGCATAAATGTCAAATAAACTAACAAATGTCTTTAAAACCTTTTTTTAGACTATTTCAGTTTTTTATCTAAAAAAAAAAAATGACAAATATAATAAGCATTTGATATGACAACTATAATGTCTATTGGTATAATGATAAAAATAGTTTCCCTCTTCAGTTTCACAAACTTATATTTTGTAACTAGGTTATATAAAAATTTATCTCATTTATTTTTTCAACAATCTAGCTGTGTATATTTTCAACACATCTGGAAAGTAGACAAAGCCAATCTTAAAATAGCATGAAAATTAGAATAAGGCCACAGGGAACATTAAACTACATAAAAATTCTTCTTTAGTTAATAACAGATGCAGGCATGGATGGCCACGTAACAAACTGGTTTCACAACTGCATGGCTGCTGAAGATGATGGCTCTGGGTTTTGATCCAGCTGTATGACACCTTGCATAAGGCAGCGCTTTTCAACCTTTTTGCTGGAGCGGAACCCCAAGGAAACATTCCACTGGCTCGAGGAACCCCTGTGCAATAATTTAATTGTCTTATGCACACATATCTGCACAGGAGAATTAAAAATTACTGTCGATTTTAGCATTTTTGTAACTTGTTGCACAACCCCTGGACTGTACTGGTGGAACCCTAAGGTTCCACGGAACTCTGGTTGAAAACCACTGGCATAAGGTGACATACAGTTCACTAGTTTTGAGTTCATTAATAAGTCATTGTGATTGAATTTAGAGGACAAAAATCATATAGGAACCTGTTGTGTGTGTGTGTGTGTGTATGTGTGCATATGTGAACACACACTCAAGCACACACACACACATACAAACATATATATATATATATATATGGATACAGGCATGCTTGTGTGGTTGAGAAGTCTATTTTGCAACCATATGGTTTCAGTCACACACAGCATGGCAACTTAAACAAGTGTCTTCTACAAGAGCTTCAAGCTGACTAAAGGCTTAGGAATAGTTTCAGTAGGCAGAAATAAGAAGCTTTTTGTGTGTGTGTGTGTGTGTGTGTGTGTGTGTGTGTGTGTGTGTGTGTGGTGTGTGTATGTGTGTGTGTTTTTTTGTTTGTGAAAGTGCATGGCTTAGTGGTTAGGCTGTTCAGTCCATGATCATAAAGCCAGGAGTTTGATTCCTGGAAGTGCATTGTGTCAATGAGTAAGGCACCTTATTTCACATGGCTCCAGTCCACTCAGCTGGCAAAAATAAGTAGTACCGGTAATTGAAAGGAGCCAGCCTTGTCATATTCTGTGTCATGATGAATCTCCCAGAGAACTATTCAATGGGTATACATGCCTGTGGAGTGCTCAGCTACTTGTATGCTAATTTCACAAGCAGATTGTTCTGCTGATCGGATCAGCTGAAACTCTCGTCATTGTAACTGACAGAGCGCTAGTGTGCATGTGCATGTGTGTGTCCATGTGTACATGCTTTAGCATGCATGTGTATACACACACATGTGATGAGAGGAGTCTGTGTCTTCGTTTACATTTATGCTTCCCCTCAAATTGCTGAGCTACCAGCAGTGATGTTGTTATAATATCCCTGTAAGCAAATCATTCACAGACTTTGCATCTTCAAAGACGAGCATGTGTGTGTCTATTTGTTAAAAAGAAGTCAGTCAATAAATATTTGGACTGATTTAAAAGCATACCGAAAGAAGCACCAAGGTCAATGTGATTGACTAAACTTTAGCAAGTGCTGCATCAGCATGGCCACTGTCCAATGACCATTGATCAATAAATGAAGAGATTTCGTTGTGTGTGTGTGGGAGGGTGCATGTATGTATGTGAGTGCCTGTGTCTGTATGTATGTATGTATGTGCCTGTGTATGCATGTAAGTGTGGTGCACACACACACATACGCAGTCATATACATGCACATACACACTCATGCACGCAGGTGCATGTATGTAGGTGTATGTGTGCATGAACGTATGAGTGTGCGTGCGTACGCCTGTGTGTGTGTGTGTATGCGTACGTACGCTTGTGTGTGTGTATACGTACGTACATTTGTGTGTGTGCATGCATATGCTTGTGTGTGTGTTTGTGTGTGCACACTTATGTATGTGTGTTGTTGTTCACTTCCCAACCATGAGGTTTCAGACTTCAGCTTCAGTCTGACTGTGTGACACCTACGGCAAGCATCTAATTTAGCTCTGAGCAGAGAAAAGCCCTATGAGTGGATTTGGTAGGCGTAAACTGAAAAAAGCTCTGTCATGTGTAAATATATATATATATATATACACACCATAAAAACCCGTGTAATTTGTGCAAACTGTGTAATTTACACAGGTGATTTTAAGGATAAAAGTTGTTGAAAATCATGTAAAATCTGCACCCAAAAGTTTTCAGAATTGCTGATATGGCCAGGAGAAAAAGGTTTTCAGTTTATTTGTATTTTGCATAATTTCACTTATGATTAGATTTTATTAAATTTTCATTAAATAAAAATAATTTCTGTTTAACAGGTATCACATTAAAAGCTATTAAATTACAAAGTGTCTGTGTTGTTTATAACACAAACACTTTGTTTACATTTCTTGCCCACAAGGAATTATATCTGATCTTTAGCATACTGCTGTATGTCTTCTCAAATCATGATCAGAATTATCAACAAAAACAAAGCTGATAAATATGCACAGGTGTTTCAAATTAAGTTTAATTACCAATAAACATCAGCTTGGATGACACTTTACTCAACCGAGTAAAATATGTAAAATATAGCTCGGACTGTGATAACCAGCATGAACATCAGATTTCAAAAAGTAGTTAACCATTTAATGGTTTTAGTAAATTTATGCAGAAAAAGTAAGCATTATACTGTCCAGCATAAATGAAAGTCAACTTCATTATATTTTTTTCTGTAAAAACCTATTCTGACATTAAATGAGTCAACTTCTGGTATGAATATTCACATTTTGTACATCTTTTTTCAACAGAAAAAATTTTGGAAACAATCTACTCATGTAATTTACACACCCTTAAACTTTATTTTTTATTTTTGTGATACCAACAGTTGCCTGCTAAAAAGGAAGGTAACATTTTCCCATAGATAAATATGTTTTTCATGGAAAACTGGAAACAAATCACCTTGATTGTATGATGATGATGCTTATTTACAGACTGGTATGCATACACACACACACTTCATATATATCATTGACTCTCCCCGTCTTAGATAACATGAGAGTTTGACAATTTCTTGCCAAACAACCACACAGATGATCTGTTTATAGTGATTAAATGTTTGTGTACACATAAGCTTACTCTCTCCATCAAATCTACATTACCTGTACAGGTGCATCATGTGCCACATGTTAGATGATGAAATGACCACAGAACAACATGAAATGAAGTGCTTTGCTCAAGAACACAACACCCAGTCTGGGAATCAAACCCATGATCTTGCAATCATGGGTGCAACATCCTAACCACACAAACAAGCAACTTTCAGTATCGTCTACCAAATCCACTCAGAAGGCTTTGGTTGGCCCAGGGTTATAGACACTAGAATAGCTGGGGTGGGGGCGGTAAGGGCGGTCCGCACTTTTGGGTCTCCTGTAGGCAATGTGCTTTTTTGTGAAGTCCAGGGGTAGCAAACGGAAGGGCCGACCCAGGCAGCACGCACTCTAGCTATGCTAGTGGGTATAGAAGAGATGCTGCACAATAGGACTGACCCCAAGACCACACGGTTGGGAAGCAAACTTCTTAATCACACAGCTATGTTCATACACACACACACCAGCGCACCATGCCAAAGCCAATCCTCTGGCTCAATGGATCCTGTTGAACCTTCCAATCTATACCACTATGGTATACGGACATTAATTGATAATAATGATGATGGAAATAGACTGATAAAACAAATACATAAAAAAACAATATCACAAGACGCATGTGAAAATAAAAGGCTAATTTTCAACCTAAAAAAAATTACATCGAGAGGCAAAAATAAAATCACTAAAGCAGAATACTCACTTCTACAACTGCGGACTGATGCGAAAGATCCACCATCGGTCGATAGGGTTCAGGGGATTTGTGTAACATGACTGCAGCTGCAGCTAATGCTGCGACTGTGAGGGAGCCCGCTCCAACGTACTTCAGGTATTCATCCATGTCTGGAATAAACAGGATTTAAGTTAAAGCATTTCAAAATTGTGACCAAACAATTTAAAATTCAAAACACTGATTGTAAGCATTTATTGTATATATGCCTAAACACACACACACATTATTTTACTGTCTATTTTTCCATGCTTGCATGGGCCGAATAAATTTCATTGCAGCAGATTTTCTACAGCTGGATACTTTTCCTATCACCAACCTTCACCTGTTTCTAAGCAAGGTAATATTTCTCCATAGCTATATATGTTTTCAGAGAATACTGGAAGAGAATGGCATTCATTTATAATAATCATTGCAATGTCAAGACGACACACAAGCACACAAGGTGGACCAGAAGTCATGCACCAAAACGTCTGACATATTTGTGTTATTATTATTATTATTCATTCATTCATTCATTCATTGTGCTCATCATGTACAAGTATATGTGTATTCAGGATTATTTTATCTATTTTATTCAATTTTAGAATGGAAACAGGTCTTCAACAATTCCAAAGTGTACTGAACTTATTTTGTGTAGGACTTTTGGCCCACACTGAATGTGTGTGTATGTAAATATATATATATATATATCATCATCATCATCATCATCGTCGTTTAACGTCCGTTCTCCATGCTAGCATGGGTTGGACGGTTCGACCGGGGTTCTGGGAAGCCAGAAGGCTGCACCAGGCTCCAGTCTAATTTGGCAATGTTTCTACAGCTGGATGCCCTTCCTAACGCCAACCAATATATATATATATATATACAGGGTGCATTGAATAAACTATCGTCTACCAAAATTACATAAAATGATCTTGAAATACTAAAGAGTGGCTGTGTGGTAAGTAGCTTGCTTGCCAACCACATGGTTCTGGGTTCAGTCCCACTGCATGGCACCTTGGGCAAGTGTCTTCTACTATAGCCTCAGGCTGACCAAAGCCTTGTGAGTGGATTTGGTAGACAGAAACTGAAAGAAGCCCGTCATATATATGTAGATATATATATATATGTATGTGTGTATATATGTTTGTGTGTCTGTGTGTCCCCCAACATCGCTTGACAACCGATGCTGGTGTGTTTACGTCCCCGTAACTTAGTGGTTCGGCAAAAGAGACCGATAGAATAAGTACTACATGCTGTTTCCAAATTTCTGGCAGAGTGAATTATGTCATGGTGCTCTTTTTCTCACAGACGGTGCCCAACTGACCCTACTATACTGTGTAGCCGATAAAATCAGAAACAAACAATGCGCATGTGTGAAATATTAAAAAAAATATAAAATGGCAACAATTTACCTATTATACCCTGTATATATATGTGTGTGTGTGTGTGTATAGATATATATATACACACAGAGGCATGCATAAAATATATACATACAGATCATCGTCATCATTGCATACAAATATACATATGTATATATGCAATATGTATTCACCAGGCCTCACACCACCAGACTTCTTTTTTTTATGGGGATACTCAAAATAGTATTTATAGTACAAAACTGGCAATGGTCAACAAACTGAGGGAGGCCATTTAATGAAAACGTGCTCAAATTCTAAACAAAATGTCTCTTCATGTTTACAATTCCACTTCTTCATGTTATCAGCAGAACCTGAACTAGAACAGTCATCACTTTGAAAACAGGCATTCGTAAGAAAAATTAAATCCTGTCTATAGAGTGAAATTTTGGAACTGAAATATATTTTAATAAACACTGACAACGTAATTAATTAATGTATGTATACATTTTTTGGGACAGCCTCTGTGTGTGTGTGTGTGTGTGTGTGTGTGCATGTGAAAAAAAAAAACAGAAATGGCTTTTCTGATAATGTTTTCACTGTAGTAATTAGAGGTTTATAAGATATTAGGTAACTTAAAAACATTTAATTATTAAAGTGGAAAAATTATCAGAAAAAGCCATTTCGATCCAAGGACTATTTCTTATTCTACTATATACACATACATGCATATATATATACACACACACACACACATACAAACATACATAGTCAAACATACATACATACACAGACAGACAGATAGATACACACATATATGCATATACATGTCACAAAATCATAGTCACTTGCAAGTGACAGTCTTTTTTGTGTGTGGGGGGGTACACATATATAAACACAAGAACATTTTCAACATGTAATTTCTTCAAATGACAAGTGATTTTGTAAATTAAGAATCTCTGAGATTGATAATGTTACAAGTCTGAAAAATGAATTAAAATGCAATACAACAAATAATGTAACACACGAAAAAAAAAAAAAATCAACTGCAATAAACAACAAAAAAAAAGTTTAAAAAATTTTTCATATTTTAACCCAAATTAAGAAATATAACACAAGTCTCAATCTGAACTCACGTAATTCATGTTTCCTATATTTGTAGGTGTTTTGGATTTTTACTGGTACATAATTTCGGCGCTCTGAAAAGTATTTCTTTGCTGTCGTTTCTATTTCTTTCACATTTAAATATATGAGTATAACCGTATCCTGTAGTCTGGTGTGTGAAATAAAAACATTTTCAAAATAGGAAATAACACAACTGATTCACATCTGCATGCGTTAAGTGGGGAAGGGGAGGTATGTAAGTATGTGGGAGTGTGAGCATGCAGAAATGCACAGATGTGCAAAAAAACATGTCGTTCAAAGTCACCCCTTTTCTTTAAAAAGTATTCCAAGCGTGACCATTGTGCCTTTTTAAAATGTTCTTTGTCCCTGAAAGCATTACAGCTGTGACAAAGATTTCAAAGAATTTCAAGTCATTTTTTTAAAACCGTTCCAAATGTGACCATCCTACCTTCCAAACCTGATCACCTTGTCTATCTTTATTAAGCCAATATCTTCCTACCAATCAGACAGTGTATTTGCTATACATTATTCAATGTTTTCATTAAAAGAAAATATGGTATGGGATGATACAGGAGATATTAGAAAATGAGATAAGATGATCATATTTGCAATGCAAAATGTTTACTAAAACAGGTTTATAGTTTGAATGCTTAAAAAAACAAAATGGTTACTGAGAGAACACTTTTTAAAAAGGCAGGAACGACTGTTAAAACACCTATGAAGTTTTAGTGCATCTGCGCATTCACATTTCCAGATATCCATGCAAAACTGCATGTGCATGTGTATTTGTGTGCATGTACATAAAATATATATACATAAGCATGCACACTCAAACATGTATACACAAACATATATATATATATAAATAAATGTACACACACATATATATATATATATATCCTTCATAATATATGTTTGGTAAATATACATAGATAGATTTATGTACATATTCACAGGTGTGGCTCTGAGGTTAAGAAGCATACTGCCCAACAATGTGGTCTTGGGTTCAGTCCCATTGTATGGAACACTGGGCAAGTGCCTTCTACTAAATATCAGGAATGAAGATAGAAACAGGTGCACTGCCACAAGGGAAATACATGATTACCCAACCTGTACGAGTCCATACCGCATGGAATCCAAGCTGTAATTACTGCCAAAAGCAGTCCAACCCCATATTAAAATAAATTTGTTTGAAATTTTAAGGTGTTTCCATTATTTTGTCGCGCGCGCGCGTGTGTGTGTGTGTGTGTTTGTGTGTATATATATATATATATACATATATATATACAGACACAGACACACACAAAGATCTGACATAATCCAACTGGGTAGCCCAATTTCATAATCCTAAGTACCAGGATACAGTAATCCAGGTCTGTGGCACTCCAAGAAATAAGGTATTCCAATAAGTGCCCATTTTGACTTGATAAATGTAGAAAGAAGTCCATGGACTTGCAATGACTACATGCCAAAGAACAAAATAAAAAGAAGACAGGTGAAGTTTGTAGTCAAATTTATTAGTCTGACACTCGGTGAAATGGAAAGAGTGAATGTGATATTGTTCTTCCTTGGCATAGGATATCCAGTGGGAAGAGAGAAGAAAAAAACCAAGAATAAAGAAAAAAAAAATATAAGGATTCAGCCAAGAAGGATTGCTTGTGTGAAGCTGGTGTACATGATGGCCATTGAAACTGTGTATACTGGGCTCTCTGCAGATATAGACACTTGAGACATGCTGTATGTTTTAGCAAGTGCTATTTTAAGATGGGCGCCATGGATGCTGCAGTATCAGGAGGCCAATTAATATAATTCATCTACTTTCCTCACCCTTAACTAGGCCTATCAGAAACTGTGTAGAATCACAAGATCTCAAAAGTCAAAGAGAAACCCTGTGTGATTGCCCCTTGCCAACTTCATTATGGTCACTCCAAGTGAACCTCTGATGTGGTGATTACAAGCCAACCACTTGGTTGATCCACACCACTGCATGTTCATTTCAGTCAATGAACAAGTCTTTACATTGTTGCTCTGAGTAAATGTAGAAGCTTCTTCCTTCTGTCTGCAAGAAATAGCAGCCACATTTCCCTCAGGTCAAACCCTACCATCTTAGAAAAGCAGAACATGCTGGATAATATGGACTTGAGTTTACTGTGCCAAGGAAAAAGACAGGATTGACACAGATGGAATACTCTGAATCCTTTAGCAGTTAAACCAATTATATCAAACCTAAATATTCTACCTGTTTGATATTCAAACTAGCCAGACCCCACCTCTCACACCTACTCTACAATGTCACTAAGAATAAGGATTAATTTGAAACAATAAGAATAAATAAGTTTAACAGAATTAACTGAATGCCAAAGGGTTATTCCTAACTGTTTCATCTGGGTTAAACAACTAAAAAATATATTTTTATTCAAACCCTATAAACAAGTAAAAATTAGTTCAATAGAGACAGAGTTTGTGGCTTAGTATGTTCAGTTCAACGTCCTACTAAACAAACATTTACTGGTTATGAATTGCAAACCTACAATAGTAAGTATCTTAAGCAGTTGTGGAAAGTATGTCAAGAACTTGTGATTGTCGCTTGATATTGCAAAGTCTCTTATTAAAAGGCACCGTGTACAAATATCTGCTTGCTGAGATAGTGTTGATAACAGTCATAGATGAAGTGTTTTAGAATTTGTCATGGCCTCGTTGAAAAATAATGAAGTTAAAAACTGAGGTTGATGATGACGAAGACAATGACAATAATAATAATTACATATGATGTTTAAATATTATAGTTATTAAATAAGAACATATTACTAAGAATGCCTGTTCAAAATCATCATCGTTTAATGCTTGTTTTCCATGTTGGCATGGGTTGGACAGTTTGACAGGAGCTGGCCTGCTGGGGAGCTGTTCAGATACCAAATTGTTTGTTGTGGAATGGTTTCTTATTTCTTTATTGCCCACAAGGGGCTAAACACAGAGGGGACAAACAAGGACTGACAAAGGGATTAAGTCAATTAGATTGACCCCAGTGAATATCTGGTACTTAATTTATCGACCCCAAAAGGATGAAAGGCAAAGTCAACCCCAGCAGAATTTGAACTCAGAATGTAATGGCAGACGAAATACTACTAAGCATTTCGCCTGGTATGCTAATGTTTCTGCCAGCTCGCCACCCTAGATGTTGTAGAATCAACATCTTGTTGTGGAATGGTTTCTATAACTGGATGCCTTTCCTAATGCCAACAACTTTACAGAGTGTGCTGGGTGCTTTTTATGTGCCACCAGCATAGGTGTGTTCATGCAACTGCCAGTGCACACAAGTGCATTTTATATAAGACCGGCACATCTAAAGAACAAGCTTCTATGTATGGATGACAACGATTTTACTTTTCTTGATGCATCTTTTCATGTACAGCAATTCACAACTCCCGATTCCTAGTCATTTCCTCAGTGAGGCCCAGCATTGTGTTCCCACTGAGGTCAACTTTGCCTTTCATCCTTCTTGGACAGATGAAATGAAGTACCAGTCAAGTACTGGGGTTAATGTAACCGACTTGCCCCTTCCCCTTCAAGTTGCTGGCCTTGAATGCTACGATGGACCAGAATCTTGTTTAAGGAAATATTGTGATCTCCATTACTTATATGCCATGGAAACTGGGTAGCCAACCTTACAAGTTCTGAGGCACAAAGAAGAGAAACACTGTATAACAATAACAGGTAAGTGAGATCATCAGCAGCAGCAGCGCCATTTAACATCCATTGGACAGTTTGACTGGGGACTGGCAAGCCTGTAGGCTGCACCAGGCTCCAATTTGCTCTGGCAAGGTTTCTACAGCTGGATGCCCTTCCTAATGCCAACCATTCTGAGAGTATAGTGGGTACTTTTTACATGCCATCGGTACAGGAGCCAGTCAAGCAACACTGGCATCCACCACATTTGGACAGTGCTTTTTACGTGCTACCAGCACCAGTGCCAGTCAGGTGGTACTGGCATCAGCCACAACTACAATTTCACTCGACTCAGCAGGTTTTCTCAAGCACAGCATATCTCCAAAGGTCTTGGTCTCTTGTCATTGCCTCTGTGAGGCCTAATGTTCAAAGGTTGTGCTACACCACCTCATCCCATGACTTCCTGGATCTACCACTTCCACAGGTTCCTTCCATTTGTTAGGGTATGACACTTCTTCACACAGTTCTTCTCATCCGTATGTAGTATATGACCATACCAGCGCAGTCATCTCTCTTGCACACCACATCTGATGCTTCTTATGTCCAACTTCTCTCTCAGGGCACTTACACTCTGTTGTATATGCACACTGACATTACATATCCAGCAGATCATACTAGCTTCAGTTCTTTCAAGCCTTGGCAGTCAGGGCCCATGTTTCACTGCCATGTAGCATGGCTGTTCGCATACATGCTTCATACAGTCTACCTTTCACTCTGAGCGAGAGGCCCTTTGTTACCAGCAGAGGTAGGAGCTCTCTGAACTTTGTCCAGGATATTCTTATTTTAGTGGCTGCGCTCTCAGAGCATCCACCCACATAACAGACTTGGTCACCTATGTAGTGGAAACTATCAACTACTTCTAGTTTCTCTCCCTGGTATGTGTAAATAAATATGCACAAATGCATGTTCTTTTATAATTTAAAGAGTAGATATAAATATACAGTAAATTACAAAGAAGGGTAATTGAGTTATAATCTGAAAGTGGTAATGTGCCTATAGAACAGTGATTCCTAACCTCTCCTATGTCCTGAACCCCTACAAAATGTCTGATTAATTTTCATACCCACCAACCCACCTACAAAAGTAATATCACATATAAAAATGAAAAATGTTCTTTTTCTAATAACTAGCATTTTTTTTATGTTTTAAATATAGGCATATATATAGGCTTAAGAGTGGCTGTGTGGTAAGTAGCTTGCTTATCGAACACATGGTTCTGGGTTCAGTCCCACTGCGTGGCACCTTGGGCAAGTGTCTTCTACTATAGCCTCGGGCTGACCAAAGCCTTGTGAGTGGATTTGGTAGACGGAAACTGAAAGAAGCCCGTTGTATATATATATATGTGTGTGTGTATACGTTTGTGTGTCTGTTTGTCTCCCCCTAACATCGCTTAACAACTGATGCTGGTGTGTTACGTCCCCGTAACCTAGCGGTTCGACAAAAGAGACCAATAGAATAAGTACTAGGCTTAGAAAGAATAAGTCCTGGGGTCGATTTGCTCAACTAAAGGCGGTGCTCCAGCTTGGCCACAGTCAAATGACTGAAACAAGTAAAAGAGTATAACAACATACTGTAGTAAGGGGGTAAAGAAAAAGAACTAGAAAAATAAGCATAAAAATTTGCATAAAATGCAAATGTAAACTGAGCCATTAGAAAAAATAGTAAGCAGTAAAATTAATGATGTATCATGAACTTTTAATAGTTTTATTCTGAAAAGTGATTTAAATAAAGTACATATTTTCTCGCTTTGTGAAAACACTGAAATGCTATCCTGTACCCTTTGGAATGCAGTCACTCCAGATTGGAAAACCTTGCTATAGAGCAATTTAAAGTGCACTTCACTAATGCTTGCATAGATCAAACAGAATTCAGTGAGGCAGATTTTCTAGTCATAAGCCCTTCTGATCACCAAGGCTCAATATTTCCTTATGGCTGGACATGTTTTCACAAAAGACTGAAAATGAGGGGCACCACTTGTATGACAGCAACATTTCTTGATAACTAGCACATGATATCAAGACAAGGAGGGAGGGATGAACACGCACACACACACACTCGCACTAGGCTTTGCATTTCTGTCTATCAAATCCATTCACAAAGCTTTATAAATACAAGAATTTAAATAAATGATTTTTTATTACACATAGTGGCATTTCAAAATAAATCTTAAAGAATGAGCTAGTGTTTCTGCAGATACTTCAACACATATTGCATGTCACTGCAATATAAATAAAACGAACACAAAAACCATTGTTGTGTAAGTTGAAGATGAATGACAAAGAAACAAAAGGAGATCTCACATGACTTTTGTGTCAACATAAATCCCATCTCAATAGCAGATAAAGTATTGGCAACAGTTTCCCCATTTCAAGTATATTATTACTGTATTTATTCAATGTCATAATCAGAGATGTATATCAAATACTTCTCAAATGTGTAATTTCATCAAAAAGTAGTCCAAGTAAGAAATACTAAACTATGGCTGTCTACTGAAAATATTTCTTTAACAATCAAAGTCCTGTGCTTTATTGCATTATGGAGCATTTTCCTAAAGTGCAATGCAGTGGAATCAAAACCTTAACTTTAACTGTCTTTAGCCTTATGTTGACCAATACTTGTGGAGTGAAATTTGGTAGATGGAAACAATATTGAAATTTTTATTACATGTATCATCATCATTTAGCAACCACTTTCCATGCTGGCATGGGTTAGATGGTTTGACTGGAACTGATATGCCCGAGAGCTGTTCCAGGGGCTAGTCTGATTTTGGCTTGGTTTCTATGGCTGGATGCCCTTCCTAATGCTAGCCACTCCAAGAGTGTAGTGGGTGCCTTTGCTGTGTCATTGGCATGAGTGCTTTTACATGTCACCAACACAGGTGCTGGTATGTGTCACCGGCACAGGTGCTTCTATATGTCACTGGCACTGGCCACAACTACGATTTCACTTGACAAGTCTTCTCAAACACAACAAATCACCAAAGGTCTTCATCACTTGTCATTGCCTCCACGAGATCCAACTTTCAAAGATCCTGCTTCATCACATTCCATGTCTTTCTGTGTCTATCTCTTCCACAGGTTCCCTCCAGTTAGAGATCAGAACTTTTTTTTACACAGCTGTCCTCATCCATATGCATCCCATGACCATACCAGCACAGTCATCTCTCTTGCACAACACATCTGATGCCTCTTATGCCCAACTTTTCTCTCAAGATGCTTACACTGTCATACATGCACACTGATAATGCACATCCAGTGAAACATACTAGCCTCATTTCTTTCAAGCCTTCACATGTCCTCTACAGTCACAGCCCATGTTTTACTGCAGTGTAGCATGGCCGTTCACATACAGGCATCATACAATCTGCCTTTCACTCTAAGAAAGAGGCCCTTTGTTACCAACAAAGGCAGAAGCTCCCTGGACTTTGCCCAGCCTATTCTTATTCTAGCAGCTATGCTCTTCCACTGCTGACTTTGGTCATCTGGATAACAGAAGTTATTGACTACTCCCAGGTATCCCCACTGGCACTTGATAGAGTCTATTTTCTGTACATTTCTAGTGTTTATCGTACATGTACATCTGCCACATACAAAGACTATTTTCCCAGTTAACATTCCTGTGATATTGCTGCACCTCTTATGGCTTGCACCAGGTACATCATCATCACCACCACCACCACCACCATTTAACAGGTTTTCTATGCTTGGATGGTACAATGAAAGCTGATAAGCCAGAGGACTCAATTGAGCTCATATGTCAGCTTTGGTATGAATTCTATGGATGGATGCACTTCCTAATTCCTACAACTTTACAAAGTGTACTGGGGTTTTTTTTTCACGGCACCAGCACTAGTGAGGTCACCAAAAGACAAAACCCCTCAACTGAGTAGGGTAATAGTATTGATGGAAGTGGCTTTGTGCAAATGATGAGAGGTTAAAGTGTAATAGAGGAACAGGAGTCTAGGAATAGAAAAGACACATTTGTCTTTTTACAGCATAGGACAAGAACCAGTACATCCCAACAGAAAAGCCTGCAGTATATAAGTCCAACTGAATTATCTGTCTTTATGTTAATGTCCACTTATATTTCATGTCTCATGAGGATAATGAAATAAGAGCACAAACAAAGTACTTGAAAATGACTAAAACCAGTAAGAAAATAATTAGTGAAAGATATAACAGCCACTTAGCATTATATTCCATCTAACAAAATTTGTTGAGTTTTTATGTCCTTTTTTCCATGTTATCATGGGTTAGATGAATATATTATTGAGATGTTGTTTTATAGTTGGAGGGGCATCCTGAGGGACGACTTAGATTATAGTTGGATGTCCTTCCTGTCACTAACCCTTATATGTTTCTCAAATAAGGGATATCTTATTCCATATCTTTGAAGAGTACAAAGCCAGTAAGCAAACACATGTGAGGGGAAATGACAACAACATCACAGCCTTTAGCTGAGGGTTTAATCTACACAACTGTAGACAAACAAACACACACACATTATAGGAGCAAGCATGTTTTCAGGTTCAGTTCCACTGCATGGCAACCTCCAGCCCCACAATGTGGCAAGTGTCTCCTATAACCATACAGTCACACCTACACCTTGATTTTGCATAAAACAATCTCTGAACAGGTTCAAATCAATGCAGATGTGAAAATTTAAAACTATCTTCCTTCAAATATTCTTTCTACAGTAGGCACAAGGCTTGAAATTTTTTTTGGGGGGGGGGGCAATCGATTACATCAACCCCCATTGCTCAACTGGTATTTATTTTATCGACCACAAAGGCAAAGTCGACCTTTGGTGCAATTTGATCTCAGGATGTAAAGTCAGAAGCATTTTGCCTGGTGTGTTAATGATGCTACCAGCATACCACTTTTGTTCCCATTAACATTCAGATTACTCTGTCTAATGTAATGCCTTTTTATTCACATTGTTTTGAATTAATCATTCATTATCTTGTAGCTTTTAGATTACAATGATGTAGCTGTTCATTTTTAGAATGACATTGTAGGTTAGGTGCGAAAGGCTTGAGATGGCCAGTTTGAAGATAAAATAAGTAGAATATTTGGGCTGAATATGACCAGTTTAAATGCTAAAGGATTAAATGTAAAATGTAATACACAGGTACAGATGCCTTCTTTAAAAGACCACTCTATGGAAAACAGCAAAATTACAGCATAAAGAAACCTTTGTTTACGTTATAGGACAACAGAAGAATGACAACACTCATTATTTATAAGATAAAATGGATCATGATGTTTACTCGATTAATATCTGAGAAGTTATGAATAATGATTCATCAAGCTCTGTTGAGACACATGCTTGACAAAGCTGTTTTGAAGCCATTGTCCATCACCTTTAATGTCAATCAATATGCTAGAACAAATACGGAGTTACTAGATTATAATGCAATCTTTAAAACATAGTATAACAAAGCAGTGACCATACAAGGCCAAAACTTATGAAAAGGGGCTGGAATTATAAAGAGCTCAGAGTAAATATGACATGAATCAAATAAATGCTAACATGTGATAACATGTCTAAATATAAAGACACATAAACATGGAAACAGCTTAGTTTCGCTTTTGCATATTAGTTGTGTGCAGGCGACAACATTAACAGATGCAGAACAAATGCAGCAAAAGTTGTAGCACTAACTTGAAGTGTATGATTCACATATTAATTACATGAGCTGGCAATAATGTAATGAAATGCCTACAGCAATAAACTATAGTCCCTTGCACTAAGACCAACTTCTACCTCTCTGGGTTAATAAATTAGAGTACCAGATGAGTACATGAATCAATTAGATATTTCTATAAGGCATTCTATATGTAAATGAAGTTTTAATTATTATACGAATATAGCAGTTGGGCTACATGTTTATACAGTTATTTCCTGGCGTGTTTGTTTGTTTTTTTATTTTGTTTTTTTTTTGTTTTTGTTTTTTTTTTTAATACGAAAGTTAATAATGATGTATGCATTGCTTACTACGGCTGAAAAATTTTATAAATAATGTAAGGAATGTAAGGAAGTGACAGAAATGAAGGGAGATAATCTGACGGCAGCATTACAATTAACATCATCATCATCATTTAACGTCCGCTTTCCATGCTAGCATGGGTTGAACGGTTCAACTGGGGTCTGGGGAGCCCGAAGGCTGCACCAGGCCAGTCAGATCTGGCATTGTTTCTACAGCTGGATGCCCTTCCTAACGCCAACCACTCCGAGAGTGTAGTGGGTGATTTTATGTGCCACCGACACAGGTGCCAGACGAGGCTGGCGAACGGCCACGCTCAGATGGTGTTTTTTATGTGCCACCGACACAGGTGCCAGACGAGGCTGGCAGACGGCCACGCTCGGATGGTGTTTTTATGTGCCACCGACACAAGTGCCATATGAGGCTGGCGAACGGCCACGATCGGATGGTGTTTGTTACGTGCCCACAGCACGGAGGCCAGTCGATGCGGTACTGGCTACGGCCACGTTCGGATGGTTTTCCTGTGTGCCACCGGCACTGGTACCACAAAGATACAAATTCCATTGATGTTCATCTATTTTGATTTTTTGATTTTCACTTGCCTCAACAGGTCTTCACAAGTGTCACACACTTGCCTCAACAGGTCTTCACGAGTGTCATAAGAAGGAAGGTAGCAGTGCCAAAATATTTAAAAATATAAAATAGTCAGCGTAAGAGACAATGAAGAGCAGGGTGTGAGAATGCTTGTGTAAATGTTGTTCAGTACAAAGTCAGTCCTGATGAAACAGGCACGTAATCAAAGGCATTCCAGCCATGACCAACTCATCGTAGGCACAGTTCACCAAGGATGTTATACAACATACTTCTTTTAAGCCAGTAGGGTATAATTTGAGAGAGATTTAGTTGCTATTTCTAGAAGACAGAGCAACCATGTAAAGGCTCCACTGTAATTAGTGTAGAAAAATATGGCAATTATAATAATTAGCAAGAAATTTTTTTTTTGAAAAACAACAAAAACAAGTAATTTTATTATATATCATTAGGCACCACTCAAGTCAAAATAATCAACACCAGTACAAGTCTAATTTTAGAAACTATTATAAAAATAGACTTCACATAAATAAAAGCTGTTTTCTTCCTTTGTTATAATCCAGTTTGTACAAATAAATGCAAAGACCAAGAGGGTGGCCATGCTGGGACACTACCTTGTTTGTTTGCTTTTTTATATATATCTTTTAATCAGGGGGGGCAATACCTGTGACCCTTTACAAGGACCTCAAGACTGGCAGGGAGAAGAGAGAGAGAGGAAGGTGCCCTCAAATCCGAGACCTAAATCAAAATGCTCGCAAAAATGAAAAGCACCCATTAAAAGCTCTCATGGGTCAGGTGGTGATGTTAAACCAGGCAGAGAATTGTCTACCATCCAAGTAGGCTGGGATTTGAACTTTGGACACAAAGTGTTGAAATGAATGCTGCAAAGTAACTCGTTTGATATTCAAACATTTCTGATAGTTCACTCTTGTAGAGAGGTATTTTATTTAGCAACCCTAGAGGAATGGAAGGCAAAGTTGACACTAACTGGAATTGAAACCAGAATGCAAAACATCTCATCTGATACTGTAACAACTATGCCAGTGTAATCCTAAGCATAAAGCAGTCAATCCAATAATACTCTGTAAATTTCAAGGTTGAGTGGTTGTAAATATGAGAGAAAACCAATTGAAAAAGGTTTCCAGTAAAATTCATGCAGATATTTATACTTGCTATACCATTTTATCAGTCAAATGACATTCGTTGTTGACAATGGTAAGACAATATATAAGAAAGAGAGGAGGGAAATATAAGTAATTAACTATTTCAACAGAATACAAGTATGAAGAAACACCTCCACAGACTTGAACGAGGGGGCCAACTTTACCGATTAAAGTAATTAGGAAAATAAACACTAAGCAGTAGAAATGTACAGGTAGGCCTGAATTAATCCTGTAATCAATACCAAACTGTAACAAAGGTAAAAGGGATGAAAAGAGAGTGTGCATGAGAGAGATAGAGAGCTAATGGTGTAGACAATAGAACTAATAGAGAAAATGAGAGTATTAATTCATCGCTTCTGTATGCAAATGAAATGAGCAAGACCAGACTGTTGTGTGTGTGTGTGTGATGCAGAATGGGAAACGAGGATGCATAAAGGAAAACAAATGACTGACTACAAATTGCCTGACCATGAGAAGGCTGCTTTAATATTTCAATTAATTAAGAGATTCATCAGAAGTATGATGCATGACATGACCTTAGGACTTAATCGGTGAAACCAGACTTTGTGAAAGCTAAAAATAAACTGGGTTTATGTCAGGTTTCATTTACTGTAAATGCAATGTGAATTAGCAGATGGATTACATTTAAACAATCCATTGTATTGGAGATATCTGCCATAACTCACGAGAAACTGAAACACTATAGACATGCGAGGAACAAAGTAAAAAAAAAATGTAAGAATACCCTATAGAATAACAATTGTTTACCATTGTAACAGAGTATAATTTATCTAAAAAGATATATTTTCATCAGGTTACTTCAACTTGTAAACAGAATGTGAGAATATCAATAAAAATAATGTTCAACATGATGACATAAGATAATTTTATTATTATTTTTAGAGGTATTAATTTTGAAATCTATAATGGAATGAACTGTTAATTTTCTCTTCTTTAATTAATCGTTTCAAATCTGGCAAGAAGTCAGCAATTTTATGGGGAGGAGTCAACCAAAACCTAGTGAATGGATTTGCAAGAGGGAAACTGAAAGAAGCCTGCTGCATGCATGTGTGTATGAATGTGTATGAGTATGTATGTATGTATGTATGTACATATGTACGTACATATGTGTGTACGTATGTATGTATGCCATTATTCAGTTTTATTTCAAGATTTTTTGCCAATAGGGAAAGAGCCAGTTTCTAATCTGGATCCAAGGCTCCTTCATTGGAATTTCAACAACATCAACAGTTTATTTGTGCACGTATGTGCATGTGTATAGTATTTGGAATCAATGCATGTGTAGACTTGTAGGTTTTGCTTTGTGTATGTATTCTCATGCATATAATTGCCTATGCCGACATGCTCATATATGCTTAAATGATAAACTTCTGGAAAGTTTTACAGTTCCAGTGAAGGCTTGGATCTGTAGTATTCAAATCAGCTTTCTCCTTTCTGGTTTTGAGAAGCCTAATTTCTCATGAGTGATACTTAGGCAGTGTGTTACATATCCCAGTACCCCCAAAATGAACTTGTAATCTGAGTAGAGTAACAGTAGACTTCTCAATAGTTCAGCACAGGTATTTTCTTTTTCACTGATCTTTAGCTTTATGTTAACATCCACTGGGGAGCTGATTTCCAAAACTGTATACAGTTTCTCTTCTGTCCCAAATCATATCAGGTCTATTGTGTTTACATTTTATTGAGGTTTTCACTGGAATATTCCACCAATACTCCTTATCATGAGTGGTTATGGCTTCTACTATACTCTAGGCTCCTATTTCTTTGGCCTCGGGGTCATCCTTCCAATGGATTTCATTAAACAGTGTCTTATCTACAAAATCATGTCTCATTGATAATAGATGATAATGTGATGACATTTTTGGACAATCACTTATGATGTGGGTGATATCTTCAGTATGTATGTATGTGCGTTTGTATGCATATAATCATATGTGTGTGTGTCCCCTTGCTTTGATAATTGTAAATGAGTGACACCAACAGGCAAGTGGTATCCTTCATTTCCAATCTTCCATGAAAACATGTCTGGTCAAAGGGAGATATTACTTTACTTGAAAACAGGCAGGGGTTGGTGACAGGAAGAGCATCCAGCTATAGAAAATCCACCTCAACGAATTCTTTCTGATCCATACAAGCATGGAGGAGTGGAATTAAAACAATGATGAGGAACTTCACTACTCAACTGGTACTTATTTAACTGACCTCTGAAAGGGTGAAAGGAACTGTTGACCTCAGCGAAATTTAAACACAGAATGTAAAAAGCCAGAAGAAATGCCACTAAGAATTTCATCCAGTAGACTAAAGATTCTGCCAATTGACTGCCTTAATCGTCAAATATTTAGACAGGCCATAGCCAACCCAAATACTCAACCTCTTTCATGTTCAAACCAAGCACATCTGGACTTTCACTCCTACCCTGCAAAGTCATTTCAAAAATAAAGAAGCAGGTAGGTGCAGGAGTGGCTGTGTGGTAAGTAGCTTGCTTACCAACCTCATGGCTCTGGGTTCAGTCCCATTGAATGGAACCTTGGGCAAGTGTCTTCTACTATAGCCTCGGGCCGACCAAAGCCTTGTGAGTGGATTTGGCAGGTGGAAATTGAAAGAAGCCCATCGTATGTATGTGTGCTTGTTCTCCCCACCATTGCTTGTGTGTGTTTATGTCTCCATAACTTAGTGGTTCAGCAGAAGAGACTGATAAGGCGGTGAGCTGGCAGAAACATTAGCATGCCGGTATTTCATCTGCCATTACATTCTGAGTTCAAATTCCGCCAAGGTCAACTCTACCTTTAGCCCCTTGTGGGAAATAAAGAAATAAGAAGAGACCGGTAGAATAAGTACTATGGTTACAAAGAATAAGTCCTGGGAGCGATTTCTTCGACTAAAGGCAGTGCTCCAACATAGCTGCAGTCAAATGACGGAAACAAATAAAAGAATATCACCAAAATCTCAAATCTACGATACAATGCATGATTACTTCAAAAGAATTTGAATAAATAATTATTATATTTGGCAGAGTTGATTCCTTTAAATAATCAAAACTATCTGGTCTCAAGTTTCTCTTGGTTCCGTCCTAATCCCATAACTATATCAGACTATCTTACGTAATTGTTTTTAATTGAATCAGCTGTGTCATGTACAAATTATATCAAGTTACAAATTATATTATTTCAACATTTGCAGTTATGTCATGAAGAAGTCTGCTTTGCAGCCATCTGGTGCCGAGTTCAATCTCGGCCACAAAGGGCATGTGTTTTCTATCATGGTTATGAGTTGACCAATGCCTTTATGGTGAGAAGAAAAACACCTGTCTGTAGAAGACTCTCCATTCCTAACATACTTTTGTTTGTCAACAATGCAAACATGAAAAAGGAGACAGTAAAATAATTATGATGATTTTATATATGAAGTGAGTATCAATCAATTGCACACTCACACACACACATATATATATATAGAAGCAGGTGTAGCTGTGTGGTAAGTAGCTTGCTTACCAATCATATGGTTCTGGGTACAATCCCACTGCGTGGCACCTTGGGCAAGTGTCTTCTACTATAGCCTCGGGCTGACCAAAGCCTTGTGAGTGGATCTGGTAGACGGAAAGAAGCCCATTGTATATATATATGGGGGGGGAGCGGGAATGTGTGCATGTGCTTGTGTGTTTTTACCATACCATCGCTTGACAACCGATGTTGGTGCATTTACATCCCCGTAACTTAGCAGTTTGGCAAAAGAGACCGATAGAATAAGTACTAGGCTTACAAAGAATAAGTCCTGGGATTGATTTGTTTGACTAAAGGTAGTGCTCCAGCATGGCCACAGTTAAATGATTGAAACAAATAAAAGGATATATATATATATATATATATATATATATATATATATACACACACATATGTACATATATCTATCTATATCTACCTATATTACACGGGTTGGACAAAATGGTGGAAACACCTAGCATCATAATTTTGAAATAACTATAAAACCGTCAAAAATTTGTTTATTTTTATGTTTCTTGATTTATTATTATTGCTGCTTAATATGTTTTGCTAAAATTTCTGTTTCTTTTCAGATATTATCAGAAAAAGGTAATTAAAATTCATTAAAATGACAGATTTATTGAATTTTCAAAGAGGTCAAATTGCTGGTGCTTGTATGGCAGGCGCTAGTGTAACGAAAACAGCCGAAATCTTTGGTGTATCAAGAAGTACCATCTCGTTGAAACAAAACTTTGGAAAAAAAACAACTTTCAGATAGGAATCTTTGCACTCTTATGCAAATTGTTAGAAAGGATCACAAAAGTACAGCTCCCAAAATTACTACAGAGCATAATGACCGCCTCAAGAACCCAGTTTCCACAAAAACTGTTCGCCAGGAGCTGCACAAAGCCAGATTTCACAGAAGGGCTGCAACCAGAAAACCACTACCTTCAAAAACAAACACTGCAAAGCATTTAGAGTGGAGTAAAAACCTACAGAATTGGTCCCTAGAGCAGTGGAAGAATGCTATTTTCTTGGACGAGTCATCCTTTATCTTATTTCTGACCACCGGCCAAGTAGTGGAGACAGCCAAAAGAAGCATTTGACCCAGACTGCCTTCTTCCAATTGTTAAACATGGAGGAGGATCTGTAATGATTGGAGGCAGGGAGCTATATCTTGGAAATCTGCTGGCCTAATGGTTTCCCTTCATGGCAGAATTAATAGTCAAGACTATTTAAGCATTTTATCTGATCAAATTCATCCTATGGTTGTTGAACTGTTTCCAGAGGGAATTGCAATCTTACAGGGTGATAATGCACCAATTCACACAGCTAAAGTTGTTACTGAATGGCACAAGGAACATTCTAGTGAAATTGAACATCTTATCTAGCCCCCATGGTTTCCAGATCTTAAAGTTATTGAACATTTATGGTGCATTTTAGAAAAACAAGTAAGGAGTCGATATCCTCCACCATCATTACTACAAGAACTGAAGACTGTTTTAGCTGAAGAATGGACAAAAATTCAAGCTGTAATTACTGCCAAAGGCAGTCCTACTCATATTAAAATAAATTTGTTTGAAATTTTAAGGTGTTTCCATTATTTTGTCCAACCCCTGTTGGACCAGGTCATGTGGCGAGAATGGATGAGGATAGCTGTGTGAAAAAATGCCACACCCTAGCGGTTGAGGGAACCTGTGAAAGAGGTAGACCCAGGAAGACCTGGGATGAGGTGGTGAAGCACAACTTTCGAAATTGAGGCCTCACTGAGGCAATGATGAGGTGGTGCAGCCATCTGGTGAAGTATGACCTTTGAACATTGGGCCTCACCAAGGCAATGACTAAAGACCAGGACCTTTGGAAATATGCTGTGCTTGAGAAGACTCGGCAAGCCAAGTGAAACCATAACCTCATAGCCTTATGCCAAGGGTGTAACCAGAACCACTTATGTGTACCTTTCCTTCATTGGACACTAAACTCTGCTTGTGAAGACCTGTTGAAGCAAGTGAAATTAAAATCAAATTCGATGACTAGCATCCGTGCTTGTGGAGCGCTAAGAGTACCATCCGAGTGGGATCATTCCCAGAGCAACAAACTGGCTTCCATGCCGGTGGCACGTAAAAAGCACCATTCGAGAGTGATCGTTACCTGCGTTGCCTCACTGGCACTTGAAAAAACATTCGAGTGAGGTCGTTGCCAGTGCCACTGGACTGGCTCCTGTTCAGGCAGCACATAAAAAGCACCATTTGAACATGGGCGCTGCCAGTACCGCCTGACTGGCCCTCATGCCGGTGGCACGTAAAAGCACCCACTACATTCTCGGAGTGGTTGGCGTTAGGAAGGGCATCCAGCTGTAGAAACCCTGCCAGATCAGATTGGCGCCTGGTGCAGCCATCTGGTTCGCCAGACCTTAGACAAATCGTCCAACCCATGCTAGCATGGAAAGTGGACGTTAAACGATGATGATGATACATACATATACATGCATATACATATATACAATATTTATGACCATACCAAGCCATGAGCTGTCAACTCA
The DNA here is from genome assembly GCF_006345805.1 of Octopus sinensis. NCBI lineage: Eukaryota > Metazoa > Mollusca > Cephalopoda > Octopoda > Octopodidae > Octopus > Octopus sinensis. The sequence goes on from NC_043002.1 coordinate 68,247,880, forward strand.
CTCTTGCTCTTCATTTTAAACAGACACAGTCCTCTTGTCTTAGATTTAGTAGTTGATAAAAAGAGAAATAAATTAGAAAACAACAACAATCCTTTACAAGCTGTGACCCCCAGTGGGCTTCATGCCTTTCTTGAAAGTGTACTATCACAAATAACTACAGAGGTATCACAAATAACTACAGAGGTATCAAGCTGTTGGACCAGGTGATGAAGGTTACGGAGAGGGTCATAGCCCAACTAATTAGAGAGAGAGTTAGTTTAGATGAGATGCAGTTTGGGTTTGTGCCAGGGAAAAGTACTACTGATGCTATATTCCTGGTAAGGCAGCTGCAGGAGAAATACCTAGCCAAAGATAAGCCCCTGTACCTGGCTTTTGTTGACATGGAGAAAGCCTTCGACAGGGTCCCCCGATCCCTTATCTGGTGGGCAATGAGAAAACTAGGGATAGATGAATGGTTAGTGAGAGCTGTGCGGGCCATGTATAGGGACGCCACTAGTAGGGTGAGGGTTGGAAATGAGTACAGTGAAGAATTCCGGGTAGAGGTAGGGGTCCACCAAGGCTCAGTACTCAGCCCCCTCCTATTTATCATAGTCCTCCAGGCAATAACGGAGGAATTCAAGACAGGATGCCCCTGGGAGCTCCTCTATGCTGATGACCTTGCTCTAATTGCTGAGTCGCTATCAGAACTGGAGGAGAAGTTTCAGGTGTGGAAACAAGGATTAGAATCGAAGGGCCTCAGAGTCAATCTAGCTAAAAGCAAAGTCGTAATCAGTAGGAAGGTAGACAAATCACAAACACCTTCAGGTAGATGGCCCTGCTCGATCTGTAGAAAAGGTGTAGGTAGAAACTCTATAAGATGCACCAAGTGTAAGCTATGGACACATAAGAGATGCAGCAATGTCAAAGGAAGGCTAACTAGGAAGATGGTTTTTGTATGTGGCAGATGCTCAGGAACAATAACACTGAAAATGCTCTGAGACCAACTTCCGTCACTTTCCAGGGAGAAAAACTAGAATAGTTGATAAGTTTCCGTTACCTAGGTGACCAAGTCAGCAGCGGGGGCGGGTGTGCTGAAAGTGTAACTGCTAGAGTAAGAATAGCTTGGGCAAAGTTCAGAGAGCTCTTACCTCTGCTGGTGACAAAAGGCCTCTCGCACAGAGTGAAAGGCAGACTGTATGATGCGTGTGTACGAACAGCCATGCTACATGGCAGTGAAACATGGGCCGTGACTGCTGAGGATATGCGTAAGCTCACTAGAAATGAAGCCAGTATGCTCCGATGGATGTGTAATGCCGGTACTCACACTCGGCAGAGTGTAAGTACCTTGAGAGAAAAGCTGGACCTAAGAAGCATCAGTTGTGGTGTGCAAGAGAGACGTTTGCGCTGGTATGGTCATGTGGCGAGAATGGATGAAGATAGTTGTGTGAAAAAGTGCCACACCCTAGCGGTTGAGGGAACCTGTGGAAGAGGCAGACCCAGGAAAACCTGGGACGAGTGGTGAAGCACGACCTTCGAACTTTAGGTCTCACTGAGGAAATGACTAGTGACCGAGACCTCTGGAAGTGTGCTGTGCGCGAGAAGACCCGACAGGACAAGTGAGTCCACAACCCGTGGCCTTCTACATGGGATGGAGCCAGCCTACGTATGCATACCTTCCCTTCTTGGGACACAAAACTCTACTTGTGAAGACGTGTTGAAGCAAGTGAGGATCAGAATCGAAATCGATCAATGGAAATTGCGGATGTGCTACCAGTGCCGGTGGCATGTCGAAACTCTGCTCGTGAAGACCCATTGAGGCAAGTGAGGATCAGAATCGAAATCGATCAATGGAAATTGCAGATGTGTTACCAGTGCCGGTGGCATGTAAGAGAACTTTCCGTTCGCGACCGTTGCCAGCACCGACCTGTTTCGTGTCCGTTGCCAACCTCGCCTGGCCCTCGTGCCGGTGGCACATAAAAAGCACCATCCGTTCGTGGCCGTTGCCAGCTCTGTCTGGCACCAGTGCGGGTGGCACGTAAAAAGCACCCACTACACTCACGGAGTGGTTGGCGTTAGGAAGGGCATCCAGCCGTAGAAACACTGCCAGATTTGACTGGGCCTGATGAAGCCTTCTGGCTTCACAGACCCCAGTAGAACCGTCCAACCCATGCTAGCATGGAAAACGGACGCTAAATGATGATGATGATGATGATGATGAATAGCAACAACATGATTTCTTACATCTTGCTCTGTTAAAGTATTTGAGGAAAATTATATTAATGTGTCCAACTGATTAAAATTCTATTTAGTTGTGCAGCTACTCTAAGGGGGGTATTTTTTGAAAAATAACTTTTACCAAGAGTAGCCACCTGGTTTTGCCATTTTTGAAGGCCAAGAATCAACTCATCACTTTCTATTGAAAGAACTGACCAGCTGTAAAGATGTAAACAGATTTGTTTCTTCTTTCTCTCTTCCCCTCTCTTTTCCTTTGACACTCCTTTCAGATGTACAGGCACACACGCACACGCACATATACACTCACTCACAAAAATACACGCACTCTCTCACTGGACAATGATGATGATGATGATGATGATAAATCCAGACAATTTTTTGAAAAACAACTATTATCAAGACCCCGCCTCAGAGTAGCCACCTGGTTTTACCATTTTTAAAGGCCAAGAATCAACTCATCACTTTCTATTGAAAGAACTGACCAGCTGTAAAGATGTAAACAAATTTTTTCATCTTTCTCTCTTCCTTTCCTTCTCTTTTCCGTTGACACTCCTTTTAGATACAGACACACACTCTCTCTCTCACTTCTCCCGATTCCTCACCCTCTTTTACTATCCTATATCTCTCCCCACCCCTACACACTCAATAATGCTTTAAAACGAGACGAATCCTCTCAAACACATTCAAATCTGAAGAGTCTACTGGAGTAGATGCAAGCGCAAATATATGATTTATAAAAACATGTGACATTAATAAAAATCTGTAAATACAAAACCATCCAGATTTCTGAGTACCTTATTTTTTCTAATATATAATACCTGTACATCACCACTAAACCTCCTAATATATATATATATACACACACACACACTTGTAAATATAATATGTGACAATTATTCGGTAGCCATGGTAAAACTCCGAGTTTCAGATGTCGACATGGAAACCCATGCCGGCATCTCTTCAGTTATCGGTCCATCAAAAAAAAAAAAAAAGGCCCGATAATTGAAGTAATGCCAGCGTGGGTTTCCATCCCAACATCCAAAACTCGGAGTTTTACCATGGCTACCAAATAATTGTCACATATATATGTTTGCAGATAAATTCCTCTATTTACATAATATTGAGGTCTCTTTCATTCTTTTGTTGTCTTGCCATTTCTATCAATATATATATATATTTGCTGACACAAGTTGCACTTTTAATATCTATATATAAAATATAATCTGGAATAAATGAATTTATATACCATGTGGTATTTAGGTCCATAAAAGGGAGATAACTGTTGGAAGGGACATAAATTTGATGAACTTGACCATTCAATAACAGATTGTTAAACTGAATACCACAAAGTACTGAAATGGATATAATTGCTTAAAATCCTTCAAAACTGCTACCCCCATCATGGCTACTGTCCAATGCCAGAAACAAGTAAACCAATAAATAAGATAAATAGAGATTAGACTTATGGAAACTTTAAATGAGGTGTTTATAACATATAAATAAAAAGGGTTCCGACACTTATCAGATGGATTGCATGCATGTACACCATCGCTATAACTTCTTGTGAGTCAGACAAAACTTGGTTGGAGTGTTCTGACATTTTAGGTTAGCTTTGAAGTGCCATGCGCTCATGATTGGTTGGGCTTTATGAATGGCACGTCTATCAAAAAATTACTCTGAGTTTTATTTTGTCTCATGCAGTCCACTTCTGGAAAACACTGCCCATGCCTGGTTGGATACAATTTCTGTTCAGTTTAAATGTCTACAAGTTATGGCCAACAACACAAAACAGCCAGGGTTGGTATGTTGGTTACTTCTTCAGATAAACAGCAATACTCCAACCTCTCACCTGGAACATCTCCACCTTTCTCAGCTGTGATGTTCTTGTCTTGTAAGCTACTGGGCAAACCTATAGGTGCCGGTGCCACATAAGAAGCACCTGTGATGGCATCTTGTGAAAAGCAGCCATGATGGTACCATGCGAAAAGCACTTGTGGTGGCACCATGTTAATTAGTAATGGCAGTAGTATTCAACCGGTAATTAATAATTAGTAACTGAACACATTACTCCCATTATCCACATATACACTCACATACATACATCATCATCATCATCATCATCATTTAACGTCCGCTTTCTATGCTAGCATGGGTTGGACGATTTGACTGAGGACTGGCAAACCAGATGGCTGCACCAGGCTCCAATCTTGATCTGGCAAAGTTTCTACAGCTGGATGCCCTTCCTAACGCCGACCACTCCGAGAGTGTAGTGGATGCTTTTACGTGCCACTGGCATGAGGGCCAGTCAGGCGGTACTGGCAACAGCCACACTAAAGCACCCATGATGGAAAATGTCTGTGTAGACACCCATGCTGGCACCACATCAAAAGCATCCAGTACATTCTGTAAAGTGGTTGGCATTAGAACGGGCATCCAACCATAAAAACAAAGTCAAGTCAATTACGGATGGAGGTGTGTCCTTTGTGCTAATGTATCTTGTGTGTTATGAACACATGTTCATCTGAAAAGTGTGGTTCCCCTGTGATTAAACACAACAATAATTAGCATACTCATGCTCAAATCTACCAGAACATATTAAGACTGAATATGCCAGCCATTGTCTTGATTCTCACTGTTCACCGTGGACATGGCTATTTAAAGTCAATAAATTTTCTATTCTCTTAACAGACAAACCTACTGGCCTAAATGCCATTCCAGCTGTTACCATCAAAATAATAATTAACAGTTAAATTGACTTTTCTGTTGACATGAATAACTTATGCTCTCTTCTTTATTTATTAGCAGTCAGTATGGGGGATTTTCTAACTATCATATAGCATTACAATGAAATAAATATGTGTATGCAAATACGTAATTCTAACATAAATTTTTAATATTTTCTGCAATGACAGAATGGCAGTGAAAGCTTGTCTCCATGATGGACAAATCAATTAGCAATGTGATGATAACAACTGGATAACAGAGTTTTTGTTTCAGGAATCATACTTAAAAAGACTAACTACTGAAAAAATGCTGCAACTAGCAAGATGTGCAAATCTGTTTTCTAACAATTTATTTATCTATTTATTTTTTTAAATTGAGAGCCATGCTGTGAAATAATAAAATCCTTGGTGTGCTTGATAGAACAGTGTTATTTTAACCCTTTAGCATTCAGATTATTCAGCTAAATGTAATGCTTATTTATTCATGTTGTTTTGAATTAATTCGTATTATCTTGTAGCTTCAAAATTTTGATTATGTAATTTTATTATTTTTAGAATGACATTGTACGATAGGTGTGAGAGGCTAGATCTGGCCAGTTTCAAGGTAAAGCAGATAGAATATTTTGGCCACATATGACAGGTTTACATGCTAAAGGGTTAAGAATTAGTTAATAATTTTATTCTGAAAAGCAATTTTAATCAAGCATACATTGTCCCTCTTTTCTACACCCTCTGAGATTTAGATACTCTAGGTTGTAAACCCTATACTATTTTAAAAGGTATGACAAACACTGTACACTGTAGTCCTATATATAATATATATATGCACACATACACAAAGAAAACATGCTGAACATGGCTGTGACATGTTTTTTTGTCTAAATTAAATGAGTCAAATGATATTTCTAACAATCATTATCAGCCTTGAATTTCAGCAGCTTTAAATTACTGCTGTGCGTCTAATTTTGCGCTATTTATTAATGTAAGTATATCGTTTCAATGTATATATATATGTGAGTGTATGTGTGTATAACGTGAGTAATGTGTTCAGTTACTAATTATTAATTATCAGTTGAATACTACTACCATTACTAATTAACTTTGCATTCTTAGATAATAACAGATGGAAAAGGAGATAAATAATCCTAGTTAGAACCTTTATTTTGTGTATGTTTGTGTATGCTTGTTTGAAAGCAAGAAAGAAAAAAAAAGGGAGACATTCACTAGACAACTTATTGATAAACACCCAAAGCTACGTATTGTAGCTTCCTTGATTCATGACTCAGCACCACATGAGTATTTTAGACTGTGCAATGATGGACAAATATGGAAATTTGTCAAATTTGATGATACATAGAGAAAGGATGCAAGTTGGTCTGCAGGCATTCACCGAAATGCAAAATCAAGGAAACTTAACAAAACAAAATATGACATCCCTTATGAATCATGAGAGGCTAAAATCCAATACAAAAATGCTTTTAAAATACCCAAATTTTATGTAGCAAGGTCCACCTTTTTGACTCTTACATTGAAAATATTGACCCCATTTATCTTACAGTCATGTAAACATGGGCATATATTAGGTTGTCTCACATGAAATGTTGTATTTTAAAAGGGTTTCTTAGGAGTCATCTATAAATGGATTTTTAATGAGTTTCTATATACGTTTGTGTTTAATCACTTTTTTCTTTCTAGACAATACTATTATTCAGAAATGCTACCCACAGCTCTTTTGACAATGTTGACAACTGAACAATACTGAGTAATTTTCTTGTACGAATACAAGTTGGGTCACTCTGCCAACAAAACTCTATGAAACATCAAGCAGACCTTTGGTAACGATTCAGTTGACATTAGAACTGTTCAGAGATGATTCCAAAGATTTCGTTCAGAAAATGAAAGCCTTAAAAATGAACCAAGAGGGAGACCAAAATCCGTTATTAAGCATGATGAATCAAATGCTTTGGTTAAACGAAATCCGAGAACAACAGTCAAAAAAATCTGATCCAGCTCCAGACATCTCCCACAACTGCTTCTTGACACTTGAAGACAATTGAAAAAGGCAAAAAGATGGATAGGTTTCTTCCCCATCAACTTAATGAGATTCAAAGAAACAGACACCTCACAGTGTGTTCCATGTTGATTTCTCGGTTGGAAAGAGAACCATTTTTGTATTGACTCATTACATTTAAAAAATGGATACTCTTTGATAATAGCAGGACAGTGGTAAGATGCAGGAGAGTCACCAAAACACTACCCAAAACCACCATTGTACCCTAAAAAGTTGATGGTCACTGTATGGTGGTCAACAAAGGGGGTTATTCCTTATTAATTTTTGTAACAAGGAAAAACTGTAACAGCAACATCCTATTGTCAGAAAATTGATTGTATGCAGGAAAAATTAAAATAGAAACAACCCAGTTTAGTGAATAGAGATGGCCCAATTTTACTTCATGATAAAGCACGGACTCACACTTCTCAAACTACGGTTCCCAAAGTTGCAAAGCCTGAATTATGAAATTCTGGCACATCCTCCTTGTTCTCCTGATATCTCTCTGACTGATTATCACATATTTAAACACTTTGAGCTTGCTATATGCAATGAAACATTCTTAAATAAAGAAGAGGTAATTGAAGCATTCAAACAGTTTATCAGTGTAAAAGATGACAAATTCTTCGAAGATAGAATATATACTTTAAAGTTGGATGAAGGTCATAAATGAACAAGGGTCATATTTTGATTAAATAAATAAATATTCTAAAACTTAAAAAACAATTTCAACATTCTCTTTTTCAAATATGACATTTCAGGTGAGACAACCTAATACTTTACTCGGCAATGGTTGTTTTTAGCAAGCCTGGCTACAACTGTTTTCATAAAGACCACTTTAATTGCCAAAGGGGTGTGAGATAGTCTATGTTTGCTCAAGCTTTGCCATTTGTTCCTCTGGAGTTGATATAATAAAGTACCAGTCAAGTACAAGGGTGGGTGTGAGTCAACGATATCAACTAACATTCTGCAGGTGCTTGCAGGTCAGAAAATACAGCTGAAAGAGAGTAATTGCCAAGGTAAATCTGAATACATAAGTTCTGCCTTGAGTCCTCCACTTCATAAGAGTGGTTACTTTGTTTCCATTATGTATGAGTGACCAAGATGACAACCCCCCCCCCCCTCTGAACGGTATGCCAGTCTGTTGCAAGATTGCTCATTTACAGCTGAGTGGACTGGAGCAACATGAAATAAAGTGTCTTGCTTAAGAATACAACACACTGCCTGATCCAAGAGTCGAAATGACAATCAGGCCATCATGAGTGCAACACCCAAACCCCTGGGCCATGCACCTTCTTAAATGACAATAGAAGACTATGCTCTGACAAGAGCATTCCCTATAGTAGACAATCCTCCTGTAGGAGCATCCCCAAAAGAGAGAATCTCTTCACATAGGAGCATCCCCCATAGAAGACTATCCTCCCATAGGAGCATCCTTCATAGAAGACTATCCTCCCATAGGAGCATCCCCCATAGAAGACTATCCTCCCATAGGAGCATCCCCCATAGAAGACAATCCTCCATTAGGAGCATCCCCCATAGAAGACTATCCTACTATAGGAACATCCCCTATAGAAAACTATCCTCCCATAAGAGCATCCCCCATAGAAGACTATCTTACCATAGGAGCATCCCCCATAGAAGACTATCCTCCCATAGGAGCATCCTAAGTAAATCTCTTTATATACTGTCATTTTTATGCTTTTCTTTTTTTCTTCTTTTTTTGTCATTCTTATACTTGATTCCCTGTGTAACCCACACCATTATGGTAATTTATTCTTTAATCTACTCCTCATCCATTGCTCTTGTGGCTAATAAAAATTATCATCATTTAAGGCGGTGAGCTGGCTGAATCATTAACATACTGAGCAGAATGCTAGGCAACATTTTGTCCATCTTTATGTTTGGAGTTAAACTTCCACCAAAGTTGACTTTGGCTATCATCCTTTCAGGGTTGATAAAATAAGTACCAGTTGAACACTGGGACTGGTGCTATCAACTTGCCCTCTCACCCTAAATTGCTGGCCTTGTACCGAAATTTGAAACCATTATTATTATTATCATCATCATCATTCAGTAGTCTTATTTTCATCACGTGCTTTCACTGCACTATGAAGCACAGCTATGTGTGCCTTGGGTATGTGCTGTGATTTGTTGTGATACTCTTATTGTTACTGTATTGAAAGTGCTTTGCGTAGGATGTGTGCGGTGTCTAGTAGTACTATTTTCTGTATGTCATACATACTTGTTAGTCTTGGTGTTTTTGTTTATGTATTTGTCTGAATATTTTTTTATCATACCTAATGCACCTATTATGATAGGAATTGTTTCTGTTTTTAGACTCCACATTCAAGTTATTATTATTATTATTATTAATATTATTATTAAGGGGGAGGCGAGCTGGCAGAATCATAAGCACATGGGGTAAAATGCTTAGCAGTATTTCATCTGTTGCTATGTTCTGAGTTCAAATTCCACCAAGGTCAACTTTACCTTTCATCCTTTGGGGAGGGGGGGGTTGATAAAATTAAGTACCAGTTGCATACTGAGATCAATCTAATCGACTAGACCCCTCCCTAAAAATTTCAGGCCTTATGCCTTGACTAGAAAAGATTATTATTATTAATATTATTTTTATCATTATTATTATTATTATTATTATTATTATTATTCAGATTCCACCGAGGTTGACTTTGCCTTTCATCCTTTCAGGGTCGATAAATTAAGTACCAGTGAAACACAGGGTGGGGGGAGATAGATGTAATCGACAAGTACCTACCCCCAAAATTGCAGGCTTTGTGCCTTTAGTAGAAAGGATTATTATTATTATTATTAAAGTGTTAAACTGGCAGAATTGATAGCATGCCAGGCAAAATACTTAACAGCATTTCATCCTTTTTAACATTCAGAGTTCAAATTCCACCAAGGTTAACTTTGCCTTTCGTCCTTTCTGGGTCGATGAAATAGATACCAGTTAAGTACTGAGGGTTGATATAATCAACTAGCCCTTCTCTCCCTAAATTTCAGACATTGTGCCTTTAGTAGAAAGGATTGTTATTATTATTATTATCATCATCATTAAACCTAAAATGGTGTTCTGTCTCTTTTAGTTCCAGTTTCAAACACTGACAAGGTCAAATCTGTTTCTCACCCATTATAAACTGAAGTTCTTTCAGTCAATTTAACCCCTACACTACAAAATCCTGGCCTTGTACCTACTGAGAAAAGGAACGAATATCATTATCAAACTATACACAGTTGTGTATCTTCAGGTTTAATTCCATACATACGTAATTCTTATTGTGTTCGCTTTCATTGATTTACTCTCCCCTTCCTCTTTTCATTGATCTAATATTTATTATTCAATAACACAAGTTCACTACTCACACTGATGCAGGTTAGTCAAGCCTATCTGCCACGTTTGGCCGTGTTTCAAATAGGTGAAAAAAAAAAAAAAGATCTAATGCAAAATAGAACAAGTAGCTTTAAATTCAAGTTAGAAGATTGAAGGTTTTGGCTTGACAAATATATATGTAAGTGTGTATGTGTGTGTGTGCATGCACACACTCACATGTGCTCGTGCTTTATACTTTTATGCAACAATATCAATTGCATATGGCTGGGCAAAACCTGAAACTGCTAGATAACATGGGTAAAGAAAGAAATAAAAATAGGGCTTCTTTTCTTTATTTCCCCTCCTCATCTCCCTTTATATGTATATAAATATATATAAAATCATTCTTTCCCCTACTCCTCTCCAGCATACACTAAAAATACACATAGCTGAATTACCGGTCCCATGTGCTAGCTGAGAGAAATTGTCTCCTATTGTTCCCTATAGCAATATTTGTTCATAAATATATTTAATGTCTTTCATTATTATTGTTGATTTAAAACAAAAACTCAACAGACACAGATGAGAAATAGTCATGTTTATGTATGCCTTTCCCAAAGACATTAGCAATGTATTTCAAGCTGTACTTATTGCTCAAAACCTGAATGCAAAACACTGCAAAAATTATGATAAGTATTTCTATGAATTAAACTATGCTTGAAAATGTCTGCATAAATAATAATATTGTTTCTCTACTGGAACCATCTAATGTTATTAACATATTAAGTTTTGAATGCTGTTTACCATAATGTCATAACTTCTCTAGAGGAAGAGGATATATTAACATAGTTTTATGTCTTCATAGTTGTGAAACCCAAGGTTTCTAGTTTGAGGGACAAAATTTGCAATGCTTGAATTATTCTCAAAGGTTTTAATTAATGCAAGATGATATGGCTCCAGATAAAAATTCAAAGTAGATGGTAAATTCAACCAGGGCTGTGGAGTCAAAAAAAAAAACTTCAACTCTTCTACTATTGGCACCTCCGACTCCAACTCCTCTTTCTGTAATTAAGTGATATCTCATAAAGCATATGCATACGCTTGTACTTTGAGTAGGCCTTTATGTTATAACTGGTTTATATTAAAGATATTGTGAGTCGGTATAGTTTTACCGACTCCAACTTCAGCTGCCCCTTAATTGTTTCTGACTCCACAGCCCTGGATTCAACTAATTAAATGCTCATCCTTACTATATTACACTGCTTCTCGTAGCTCCAATAACATATAGGAAGAATTCTGCTCAGCACCACAAGCTAACAAAACACATAGGGTGCTCTACCCACTGGCAAGGTTAACTAAACCAATGGGTTAGATGGTTTGACCATGGCTGGTAAGATGAGGAGCTGTGCCAGACTCCAATCTGATTTGGCATGGTTTCTACAGCTGGATGTAATGGGTCCCAGTTGCAGGACACAAATATGCCATGACTACGATTCACTTGGCTTGATGGGTTTTCTTCTCAAGTACAGCATATTGCCAAAGGTCTGTCATTTGTCATTGCCTCCATGAGACCCAGCACGGGTGCTAGTTGCATGACACTGGCATCGGCCACATTACCCCTGTAACACCATCATCAATGATTCAAATCTACTTTTATAGATAATTTTGTTTTTTCACACATTAACTTGTGTAAGTTGAAATAGTATAATGTTAGAGAAAGAAACCCATTTCTTGCAATAAATACATGTAAAGGGAAATTTTTTCAGGTACCTTTAAAAATACTACTGTGGGTCTCCAATTTACTATTTTGCTCGTGTGGACCCACAAAAATTATCATATGGGCCTCTGCCGAGAACCAATGTTCTAAACCAAGCCTGGCCCACTTGAATTACACTGCCAGCCACTTTAATCACAGAAAGGTTTTTAAGGGTCGCTTGTATACTGACAGAATTGAAAGCATTTTGCTTTCTCATGCTATTATTACAATAATGAATGAATTCCCGTTGATTCAACACAAAATATTATCATTGCAAAAACAGTAGTATTTTTCTTTTTTACTTTTCATTACAATATTTAATTTTTGATAAAATTTTTAAAATGTTTGTTTAAATAAACCCATTTTAAGAAAGTATCAAGCGGGCCGCGAGATAAAAGTCAGCAGGCCGTATGCAGCCCGTGGGCCTCAGATTGGCCAACCCTGTTCTAAACCATATAGTCAAAAAGATATACACAGTATTTCACTTTCATCAACTGTTTTCACAAGCAGAAACTATTTAACCCTTTCGATACCAACCTAAGACTAACTCTGGCTCTAAAATACAAAACCATTCAGTATTTTTTTTAAATTGCGTATCATAATTTTATCTAGGGATATGATGTAATGTTCTAAATATTATCATAATAAGAGGATATTTTACTAAACCCCTCAAAATTCTTAATAGAAATTTAATTTTTTAAAAATATATACAGTATATTTCATCAGCAATGTGGTTACAGAAGGGTTAATAAATTTTTATTAAAATTATTATAATGCTATTCTAAAAATAAACTATCATGTCATAGAAATATCAAAGCTACAGAATAATGCATGATTAATTCAAAACATTGTGAATGAATACATTTTTTTACAACTGTCATAGTAATCTGAGTGCCAAGGAGTTAAATTATAAGGATTTATAAATCTAAGCAAATAAACTCTAAACAAAAAAAAACAAAAAACACATTACCAGATACTAGACACAATATATCAACAGTCAAGGAATAGACATCACCATTATCATCATTTTATGATCATTTTCCATGCTGGTATGATTGGACAGGATCATCAGTTTATATTTGGAGTTACAGCTCTCCCAGGTAAGTTTGAGGACCACATCCCAACCATGCATTTATGTTTGGTTTAGTTTCTACAGCTGGATGCCCTTCCTAATACTAACCACTTTACAGAGTGTACTGGGTGTGTTTTTTTCATAGCACCACCACTTGAAAGGTGGCTGTGTCCTCAACAGGGGCTAAAAGATCCTCTCAACTCCACACTTGAAAAATACTGGCACTCTGTCAGTTGCGACGATGAGAGTTCCAGCTGATCCAATCAGGGGAACAGACTGCTCGTGAAATTAATGTGCAAGTGGCTGAGCACTCTACAGACATGCATTCCCTTAATGTAGTTCTCAGGGAGATTCAGCATGACACAGAGTGTGACAAGGCTGGCCCTTTGAAGTACAGGTACTACTCATTTTTGCCAGCTAAATGGACTGGAGCAATGTGAAATAAATTGTTTTGCTCAAGACATGCAACATGCCACTAGGATTTGTACTCACAGCCTTATGATTGTCAGCTGATTTACCCTAACCAATAACTTCTGCACCTTTGCACTGCACATTTTACAGAGTGCAGTAGATACATTTTATCTGTACATACTTGCATGAGGTTGAGATGTTGTGTGGGGTTGAGATGTTAATAAATAAAATTGCTTGCAAATATATATCCAAAACAGAAATTATAAAATTACCGAATAAGTTTTTAGTCCTTTCATAAAATATATTAATCTTTTGTTATCTTTCAAAATACAACAAATTTTAAAACTGGTTTCTTTTAAGAAATATAAAAGATGAAAAACAAAAAGAATTTTAGACTCACTACTTATACAGAATTCTGATGTATTATATATAGCATATTATACAAAGCCAATATTTCAAATATTTCTCAATTTCAGTTAATTTCATGATATGTTCAGTGCTGAAAATCAAGTTAGCTGTAGCAGCATAACTAGAATTTGAGAGAGGCAGATAAGGTTAGGGGACTGTATATACTTCTACTGAAAACAAAGGGTTTTTCTTTTACTGTGACTAATATACTATTTGAGGCTTTGTAAGAAGCATAATGGTGGTGATATATGGGAAATGTACAGAATGAGAGGCGAAAAGCAAGTGGAGTATGACTGACGAATATGTAATATTAAGTATGAAGTGACTGCTGAATATTTAATTTTAATCTATGAGAAAACTTAATTGCGTGAACGAGCTAAGAGAATAACAAAGAACATTACTGCTTGTTGTTGTTGTTGTTCAGCTCCTCATTCAGCATTGAGTGAGCAAACCTATAATCAAATGTATTCAACCTGTGATCTTCCCTTTTTAAGCTACAATATACCCAAGATAACATTAATTTGGATACATATGCTCCTTCCTTTTTTTGTAAAGATAGTAAGGGCATAATTTGAGGGAGATTTGACTGCTATAGTGTCAACTATGTTGGTATGGATATACATTACAGAGTTGGTAGCAAAAGGTGCCTACAAATGAAGTAAGACTTGGAAAATATATTGGGTTAAAGTGGCAACATCAACTCAAAGACAATGGACAGGAAAAGGAATGAAGTCTATCTAAAAAATTATTTTTTATTAGTATTATGCTGTTATCTTCAACAGTTGTTAGATACAAACTATTTCATTCCTTTGATTTTTCTTCTAGGATATAGAATTTATTCGACTACAGTCTAAAACTCAATTTTTACTTTTTACTTGTCACTAGACTGTGGCCATGCTGGGGTACCACCTTGAAGGGTTTAGTCAAACAAATCGACTCCTGTACTTATTTTGAAATCTGGTACTCATTCTATCATTGTCTTTTGTAGAACCTCTAAGTTATGGAGATGTAAACAAATGAATATCAATTGTCAAGCAGTGGATAAGGACAAATACTGACATGCAAACACACACACACATGTATATATACACATACACACACAAGCTTTCATATAGTTTCTGTCCTTCTGTCCTGTCTACCAAATTCATTCACAAGGGATTGGTTAGTCCAGAGCCATAGTAGAAAGCACTTGCCCATCTAGCAGTATTTCGTCTGCTGCTACATTCTGAGTTCAAATTCCGCTGAGGTCGACTTTGCCTTTCATCCTTTCGGGGTCGATTAAATAAGTACCAGTTACGCACTGTGGTCGACTTAATCCGTTTGTCTGTCCTTGTTTGTCCCCTCTGTGTGTAGCCCCTTGTGGGCAGTAAAGAAATAAGAAAGCACTTGCCAAAGTCGCCACACAATAGGACTGAACCCGAAATGGCATGGTTGCAAAGCAAACTTCTTAACCACCCCTTTCAAACAATTTATATTTCGGGAGGGGTTTTTTTCTCTTTTTTTTTTTTTAGTAACGATTAAACCTTGGATAAAAATATTTTAAGCTAATTTAATCTCTGAAGCTTCTAATAGGTTGCGAAGTAAAACAATGAATGTTAAGCCTTTTAGCTAACTGACGAGCAATTTTTCTGTTTAACCATTTGTCATTTTGTAACAATTATGTTTATGAATACCCTGCGTAACTAACAAAGAAATCAGTTTTCTAAGCAAGAAACTTTTAAACATAGCATTAAGCCTATACGTAAAACATCTTTATTAGTTCTATTTACCAAAGTTTAAACAGAATATAATACTTTGCCTATCAAAAATTATCTCAAGTTTATAATGTATTGCTAAAAAAGAGAAAAAAACCAGCTCTAGTTTCACTTATTATTTAAAGTAATTCTCGGAAAAGGATATACGAATCAATCTGTTATTCTAAAATCCAATATTTCATCTAACAGCTGACTAGTCTGACGTTTTCACAGATATATAAAATTATTTACCCTAGTAGCAAAAAACAGGATTTTAAAGCAATTTTTATTTCCAAGCAATATAAACTTTCATTATATCAGATTCTAGCATCTACATCAACAGGAATTTATTATGAGGGCGGTGCTATAAAGTTGTAAATGGATTAAGTGAGAGTACCAGGATATCAATATTTTCCTAGAAATCCGGTTGCTAATTTTATGAAAAGAGAAGGAAATGTATTTTTCCTTTTCGAGTCAAGTGGAAATAATTATTCTACCACCGCTAAATTAGAAATCTGATTTGTCTCATCATATAAACATGTACGAGAGAGGGAACCCCTATACAAAACGCTCAACCTGCTACAAACAACAGCCAAATCTCCCTTAATCCACACTTTACCGTTTTCAATAAAGACGGATGCATCTATGGTCATGTATATACATACATATATGCATACATACATAGACGATGATGATCATGGAATATTTTTAATTAGGTTACTCGAATAGCATAGAGAAAATGTATATAAGAAGGGTGTGGCAGTTCTGCTACAAGTAAGTCAACTCGGTTCAAGTAAAACCATGATGAAAGGCATTCCAGCTGTTACCACAATAATATTAATTCCACCAGTCTAAGGTGAACTGTTCGAACGAAAGGTTACGTTTCATACAGTGTCTACCTATCGAATACCATTGACAAAGCTTTGGGTTAACCCGAAGCTAAGGTAGAAGACACCAGAAGTACCGCGCAGTGGGATCGAAAATGAAACAGAGCCGTCTAAAGGCATGAGCATACTAAGTAATCCTGGAGTCTCACGGGCCTATGGTCCCAATGCTAATCTATTTATGCAGTTGTGTATGTAAGGGGCCTCCGTGCATTGCTTTACACGGGAGCCTATAATTCTGATAAAACGACCCTAACCTGAAGCTTAGTAATCGTAAAGCGAACTTGTTAACCATACAACAATGCATGTACCCGTGTACGTCATGACCAAAATGTACGGTTAAATAAATGATAGAATAAAAGAAGATACAGAGAATTTAGTAAAATAGTCTAAAATTTATCAAGGATCAGTTCCTCTCTTGCAAAATAGACACAAGCCCAAAACAATTTCGCCATCGCGATTAACAGTAAGTTCGTAAATAGCAGTGAAGATAATTGCTATTTGAGATGTAAATGTCATGGAAACAGCAGATACAAAACTTAAAATAAAAAACAGTGAAGAACACAGAAACCGGCAAATATTTCTATTAGGGGTCCCTCAGAAACATAATAAAAAGGAAGGACGGATCAGGCGATAATAATTGTGTAAAGGTTATTTCGGTTTGTTTGCTGTGAATATAAGACTTGTGTCGCAATATTTAACATAATGTATCTTTAAAAGTCATCATTAGGAAACCTTGATGTACTGTAATTAGACAATCGTAATAATTGTTTGTTATCTAAGTACTTCATTTTAAAAAGGAAAAAAAATCTAAAATTCAACGTCAGCAGAAATTTGAGCTTTTAGCGATCTTATATTAAGATTCTGTTAATAAAAAAAAAAATTAGGATAATGTAATATTTTTAACACGAGTGGAGGTTATAAGATTACTTCAATAAAAATCGGACACTACTGAAAATTATAATTATTTATTTATGCACAACAGCAATTTTTGAAAAGGTAAAGAATAAATATAGTCGCAATCATGCATTTTACTTCTACTTTCGTTTACAAGAAAACAATTCATAGTTATAATAATGAGAGGATGAATACTAATGCAAATGTGGTGAATTGTTTCACTTACATGAGTGAAACTGCCTTAGTAGAGTATGGGAACGGATTGTGAAAATAAGAAGCAATGACAGTCGTAATACCACTAAAAATTAATTATATTGTTTTTCATTTACATATCTTTCAATACAATGGATAAATATAATTCCTCCTTTAAAAAAAAAAAACGATTGTTATGAAATGAACGAACTAAGTACTATTTAATACTCAATGTTTTGATCTACTGTTTACTCGTACACTATTAAAATAGGTACTAAAAAAATAGATGAAAAAAAAGAAAAGACGTAATTGAAAAAAAAAGAAAAACACAAACGAAAAACAGAGAGAATAAAATGAGTTTAAGGACAGTATTTTCATTTTAAATTTTCCAGAAACCATCGGAGACTGAGTCGAAGCAACAGCAACACGAGAGAGAACAGCCGACATCGGCATCACAGAAACCAAAATATTAACTAGAATCATTTACTTACCTTTTGTTTAGTGATTGCAGAAATAATGTTCGGTTGATGGGAACTGATGATAAGCAAAGAAATTAATTCAGTAAGGTTTGGAAGAGTAGCAAAACAAACTGTACACTACTACGTGCAAATTGTAGACTTACACTGCCATTTAATCAGTTATCGTTTCCGTTATACCGTATGAAAGAGCATCTCTGATTGGTTATTACCCTTTTTCCTTGAATTGTCGAACAATTCGTTTTCTCAGAAATTTAGTTGCGATGTAAAAACAAATAAATTTAATGTTTACTTTAACACCTGGCCACCAAAACATAGGATAGAGGGTAATAGGTGTAAATAAAAATGTGTATTATACGAATATGAAAAGAAAAATTTGCGCCAATGAACCGGAGGGGTGGAGAAGGAACTTTCGGAAAATTCACACTATCCGATTTTTTCCCTCATAACTTTTAGGAAAATTGATATATTTTAATGAAATTTTATATAAATACCTTTCAAGAGGCGAAGATTACGATTATAAAGAAATTTAGGGAGAAAATTTTTCAGATGGGGTGGGGAGAGGACTTTCCAAGAGAAAGAAATTCATAAATATTTCTTTCTCTCACCATGATACATGGGATCTTTTTTAAAACCTTTTTCTATTACTCAAACGAAAAATAAAGGAATTTAAACTTACTTCCATTACACTCAAGCAAAAGAATAATTTATGAATTTCTTTCTCTTTGAAAGTTTTCTCCTCACCCCCTCGGAAAAAATTTTCCCCACAAATTTCTTTATAATAGTAATCTATGCCGTTTGAAAGGTATTTACATAAGATTTCGTTAAAAGATATCCATTTTCCTATAAGTTATGAGGAAAAAAATCAGATCGTATGAATTTTCCAAAAGTCCTCTCCCCAGTCCCTCAGAAAAAAATTTTCAGTTTTTGCCTGAATTAAATACAACTTCTACTGAAGAACAACTTCAGGGCACTGAAACTTTCAGGCGAGATGACAAAAGACTGAGCTGCCTGGCGCTTTGCCATACTCAAGAAGACCCATATTCCACAGCAGAAATGTTGAGACCAATCCTACTGATGTTGTAAAGCATTTGTGGCGGTGCCACATAAAAGCACCTGTGTGACGCCAAATAAAAGTGACCATGTGGCACCATGTAAAAACATTCATGCAGTGCCACATAAAATCACCCATGTGGTGCTATGTAAAAGGATCCATGTGGTGTCACGTAAAAACACCCAGCACACTCTGCAAAGCGGTTAGCATTAGGAAGAGCCTCCAGCCAGAGAAACCATGCCAAATCAGACTGGAGTCTGGTGCAGCTTGCCACCTCTGGCCAAACCATCCGACCATGTCAGCATGGACAACAGACATTAAATGATGATGATGATGATGATACTTATATTGTTAAACATCACCAAACTATTATTCTTGAATATTATGGTTAAATTTCTTATTGTTGGGAGGATATGATGTCTGCTAACAATTCAATCATGTGGTTTACTTTCAAATGTTTGTAAATTACAGGGCTTTGGGTTCAATCCCACACTGTGGTACCTTGAGCATATATATTATATATATATATAAAGTAGGCAGGCTAGAGTGTAAAACAGGAGATGGGCAACATTTTGTGAGAGACAGGCCACATGAGACATGGCTCATCATAAGGCAGGTCGCACAACTGAAAAAAATTCCAGTAGGTTTTCATTTAGGCTTATTATTCAAAAAGTCTAATAGGCTGCAAGTTGCCCACAACTGGTGTAAATTCTGAAGAACAAGGGAAGGTGAATGTTTCTGTTGCTAGTAAAAGATAAGCACTGACTAAGGTCATTGTAGAAGATGAAAAGGGGAGTCGTGGAAAAGATAATTGAGGAAAAACTAAGAGGCATAGGCATGGCTGTATTCTTTTATTCTTTTACTCATTTCAGTCATTTGACTATGGCCATGCTGGAGCACTGCCTTTAGTCAAACAAATCGATCCCAGGACTTATTCTTTGTAAGCCTAGTACTTATTCTATCCATCTCTTTTGCCGAGCCACTAAGTTACGGAAACATAAACACACCAACATCAGTTGTCAAGCGATAGTGGGAGGACAAATACACACACACAGACACACACATACACTCATGCACACACACACATATACGACAGGCTTCTTTCAGTTTCCATCTACTAAATCCACTCACAGGGCTTTGGTCAGCCCAGAGCTATAGTAGAAGACACCTGGCCAAGGTGCCATGTAGTAGGACTGAACCTGGAACCATGTCTTACCATACAGCCACGCCTGTGCCTATATAGTTATGAATTTCGTTTTGCAGCTACATGGTTCTTTGCTCAGTTCCGCAGTATAAAACCTCGGGCAACAGGCTTCTACTATAGCCTTGTGTTATACAATGTCTTGTGAATATAATTCGGTAGATCAAAGCTGTATAGAAGTTTGTCATACATATGTATTTTACCGTTCACCCTTTATTTGTTTCAGTCATTAGACTGTGGCCATGCTGGGGCACTGCCTTGAAGAATTTTAGTCAAAGGCCCAATGCTCAAACGGTGCTTTTGACATTCCACTGGCACAGGTGCCAGTCAGATGGCACTGGCATCAGCTATGACTACGATTTCACTTGGCTTGACAGGTTTTCTCAAGCACAGCATATCACCCAACATTTGAAGGGTGTTTTTTATGTGCCAGTTATGTAACATTGGCATCGGCCCGACTATGATTATGAAATGTGAAACTGAATTCTTTAATCCAAGCTTAATTTAATAGGAAGAAAAGATTAATCATTTTATCAACAAAAAGCTGAGCAGAGTTTAAAAGAGCAGACCTTGGATTTCTAATGGTAGATAAGTTCTGCTATCTACATGACCTGATCATTTGATGGAGGGATCGGTGATAACTTAATGAGTAAAGTCCATCATAAGTAAAGAAACTAGAGAAACTGTGCACTTATTAACATTTTTAGGGCATTAGGTTTATTTTATTTAATAGATAATCCAGTGCTGCATCTCTGATATACCTCCAGATCTCACCTTGCATTGTCACTGGTCCAGGAGGTCGAGATAAGAAATTGAAGCTGATCATTCAAGTCAGCTCTTCCTCATATTAAATCCAGTTTAATATACTTTTTTTAACAACAAACAGGTGAATCTTTTGTTATTGCAGTCAGGATATCATACACATCTGCAACTATTAAATATAACCACCTCCATAGTTTCCTTGCCCATAAGGATACATGGAACATGTGGTATAAGCAGTATCTATAACAACCTCCATAGTTTCCTTGCCCATAAGGATACATGGAACATGTGGTATAAGCAGTATCAGTAATAGTAATTCTTAAAAACTAAATAAATGTGCCCTTTTAAAGCCTAGCCAGGTTCATGGGCCCGGTTTCCCAGTTTCTATGGTGTATGTGTTTCCCAGCTGGATGGGACGCCTGTCCATCGCAGCGTTACTCATTTTTGCCAGCTGAGTGAACTGTAGCAACGTGAAATGAAGTGTTTTGCTCAAGAACACAATGCGTCGCCCGATCCAGGAATCAAAACCACAATCTTACAATCATGATGCTGACACCCTAACCACTAAGCCACGCACCTCCACTATAGTAATTCTTATTATGTATTATTTGGAATGGTGTCTTCATTGTTGTTTTCACTACATTTTGGCTGTGTAAGCTCTAGCCTTCTTCAGGTGTCTTGTGATTCACCTTAGTGCTTGAGATTGAACTCAAAACCTCTACATGACTGTACTGTATTTCAGCACCATTATTCACTATACTATACCTGTAGGCAGGGCCAGAGTGAATTTTTTCTTAAGGCTTACAGACCTCCATAGATGTCTTGTGTTGACTCCATACTAATTGGATAATACAATTTTATATTTCTGAGACGAGGTATTTATACTATATATTAGTCCGAGTGATATCCTCTTTATTTTTCTTTAACTCTGATACCGCAGGTATAGTATATTGGATAAAGGCACTGAAATGCAATACAGTCACCTAGAGATTCTGAGTTCAATCCCCGGCAAGGCACTAAGATGAATTACAAGACACTTGAAGAAGGCTGGAGTGTACACAGTCAAAATTTAGAGAAAGCAATAATCAAGATAAAGTAAAGTGCTGTGACTAATCTACATATATATAAAATTTTTTGTATCTCTGTCTGTTCCCAATGCATTCTTAAATGGCTCGACCAAATTTTACATGGTAATGCTATGAGACCCCAGGGGGGTCAACATGTAATTTTTTGGGATTAAAACAATGCAACATTGGCAATGTTTCCATATTACGTCTCAAAACTTGAAGAATAAAAGTGAAACCTTCGACGGAGTAAGTTATAAATAGCTTCATTTTTATATTGTTTCACGTTTAAGTTTCACTATGTGTGTGTATATATATATATATATATATATGTATGTGTGTATGTATGTATGCATATATGGAAATGGATGCATCACGTTCAGTTAAATAATAAATAATCTCTCTATATATAAACGGCAGTTTGTCTGTGCATGTTTCTGTGTGTCTGTTTGCTTGTACCCTCACCCTGACCACGGCTTTCAACCGATTCTGATGAAACTTGACACACACATAGCCCAATGTCATAATTCAAAACTAACGCAGCGGAAATTTTGAAAAGTTCCCCCATTCTGAAAAAAATCGATAAATTCGACATGGGGTCGAGAATTAGAAACACAAACCATAAACTGTCTAGGGGACGCAACTCCACCTTTTTTAAATCTCAAAAAAAAATTTACCATAATTTTTTTCAATTTTTTTGCTATTTTTTGGCTATAACTCTCTAAAAATGCTTTATAGTTATTTCCCTTACAAACCTGAGCAACGCCGGGCGATACTGCTAGTATATAATATATATATGTTGTCCCCCCGACATTGCTTAACAACCAATGCTAGTGTGTTTACGTCCCAGTAACTTAGCGGTTCGGCAAAAGAGATCCTATAGAATAAGTACCAGGCTTACAAAGAATAAGTCCTGGGGTCAATTGCTTGACTAAAGGCAGTGCTCCAGCATGGCCGCAGTCAAATGACTGAAACAAGTAAAAGAGGATATATATATATATATACACACACACACACATGTATATATGGGTACAGGACATCACCGATGGTGCAAATAACATGAAATACGTAAACAAACAAGGGAAAAATGAGTGAACTATGTAAATAACGAACAAAAGATGGAAAGCAAGGCAAGTAAACACAAAGAAAGAACCTGTCACCAGTTGTCGGCTATCTATCTACTCCTCATTTCAAACATTCAAAGACAATATGAGTCTTCAAAGACAGATGCTAACATAAATTCTAGAATAAAATTTACGATTTATGGAAACCAAACACACCGTTGGTGATGTCCTGTACACATATATGCCTATATATGTGTGTGTGTGTGTGCATGTGTGTGCGCGTGTGTATGTGTGTGTAAGTATATCTTTGTATATACATATATATATATACATATATATGTATGTGCGTATGTATACATGTGTATATATATGCGTGAGCATATACAGATATATATATATATAATATGTGAAGGATAAATGTTACAGATAAATTCCTCTATTTACATAATATTGAGGTCTCTTTCATTCTTTTGTTGACTTGCCATTTCTATCAATATATATACACACACACACACACATATCATCATCATCATCATCGTTTAACGTCCGTTCTCCATGCTAGCATGGGTTGGACGGTTTGATAGGGGATCTGGGAAGCCAGAAGGCTGCACCAGGCTCCAGTCTGATCTGGCAGTGTTTCTACAGCTGGATGCTCTTCCTAATGCCAACCACTCCGTGAGTGTAGTGGGTGCTTTTTACGTGCTACCTGCACAGGTGCCAGGCGAGGCTGGCAACGGCCACGATCAGATTGATGCATTTTACGTGCCACCGGCACGGAAGCCAGTCGAGGCAGCACTGGCATCAGCCACAATTCGGATGGTGCTTTTTACGTGCCACTGGCACAGAAGCCAGTCAAGGCGGCGCTGGCATCAACCACGATTCGGATAGCGCTTTTTACGTGCCACCGGCACGGAAGCCAGTCTAGGCGGCGCTGGCATCGGCCACCTTCAGATGGTGCTTTTTACGTGCCACCGGCTCAGGGATCACATCTGCAGTTTCCATTTATTTTGATGTCGGTGTACTTGACTCAATGGGTCTCCTGAAGCACAGGGTCGAAATGGTGTTTCTTCACTTGCCACCTGCACAGGAGTCAGTCCAGCGGTCCTGGCAACTGCCGGGTGCTAGTCATAGGATTAGTTCAATTTCGATTCCGATTTTGATTTATGTATATGTATGTATATATATATATATACATAATTTAATATATATTATATATTATATACATATATATATATATATATGTGTGTGTGTGTGTGTGTATATATATGTATATCTTTGTGTGTGTGTATATATATATATATATGTATGTATGTATGTATGTATATATAGATATATGTGTGTGAATATATACATGTAGGTATATATATATATGTAGATATTTATTCTTTTACTCGTTTCAGTCACTTGACAGTGGCCATGCTGGAGCACCACTATGAGTCTTCAAAGACAGGAAAATCAAACCCAGGACCTATTCTTTGTAAGCCTAGTACTTATTCTATCAGTCTCTTTTGCCAAGCTGCTAAGTAACAGGGACGTAAACACATCAGCTTCAGTTGTCAAG
Organism: Octopus sinensis; assembly: GCF_006345805.1. Classification (NCBI taxonomy): domain Eukaryota; kingdom Metazoa; phylum Mollusca; class Cephalopoda; order Octopoda; family Octopodidae; genus Octopus; species Octopus sinensis. The sequence goes on from NC_043002.1 coordinate 68,272,736, forward strand.
TGATGTTGGTGAACAAACACATACATATGTACATATATATATATATATATATATAATATATATATATATATATATATATATACAAAGGGCTTCTTCAGTTTCCGTCTACCAAATCCACTCACAAGGCTTTGTCAGCCCATGGCTATAGTAGAAGGCACTTCCCCAAGGTGCCATGCAGTGGGACTCAACCCAGAACCTTGTGGTTGTTATATAATCATCACAACAAACATGAACAATCAACGTCGCCCATTGTCTCCCTTGATAAAAGGACTTTCACTTTGTTTCCCGCCAAAACAATTAACTTGTACAACAACGGCAGTCGAATAAAGTATCTTGTATCGTTAACACGTTGTTTCAGTCTCTCTCATTTTCTTAATCTTTCATACTAAGTACTCACTACTTCCTTTAATACTCAATACATTATATATATATAACAACAACATGGTGTCAGAATACTAAAAGAACCTAAAATACAGAAACCAAAGGAAAAAAGAAGTTGAAATCATACTTCAAAGACGAAATGGAAAATTTACCGCATCCAAAAGACCTAGACTTTAATCAGGAAAATCTAGCCGCAGCATGGAAAAAGTGGAAAAAAGAATTCAATCTCTTTTTGATAGCAACAGAAAGTGACATGAAGCCAGACAAAGTAAAAACTTCAATGTTTTTAACTTGCATCGGTTCTAAAGGCCGAGATATCCATTCCACACAGGATTTCGATTCACCCGACGAAGAAATGAACCTTCAGACAGTAATCGAAAAATTCGATGCATATTGTGAACCCAGGAAAAACATAACTTTCCTAAGACACAAATTCTTCACATGTGGACAAGCGGAACATCAAAAATTCGATGAGTACGTAGTAGAGTTGTGCCAAAAGGCACAACAGTGCGAATTCGGCAACCTCACAGACAGTCTCACCAAAGATATTCTGATATGTGGAATCAGAGACATGAGATTAAGAGAAAGATTATTGAGAGAACCAAATTTAGACCTACAAAAAACAATTCAAGCAGGTCAGAGTGCAGAGCAAACACGACTCCAATCAAGGATGCTAAATGCCACATCCGAAACAAGAGATAACGAAATCTCGAGGGTATATAGTCAACACGACAGAAAAGGCGCCAAAACTCAAATAAACCGCCATATGCAATCCAGACATCAAAACGAACAAGGCGGAAGTGACAGAAAGCCCGCGAAGTTTCAAGCACCAAGTCAACACTACGTCACTAACTGTCACTATTGTGGTTATAATCACAAAAGAAATAAATGCCCAGCATTTCACAAGACATGTGAAAAATGCAAGAACAAAGACACTATGCAAAAATGTGCAAATCAAGAAAATTTGTACATAAAGTAGAGATACATACCGACGATGAATCAGATGACGATGCACATGCACTCGAAATGATCACTGCAAATAATTCCCGCGTGCACAAAATCGAAAAGTTCAAGACTCCAAAAGACATTTGGACGGTCGAACTAAAAGTGAACAACTCGAATGTAACATTCAAAATAGATACAGGAGCAGACGTAACCGTACTGCCATTCAGAGAATATAGAAATATAATTCCAAAACCACAACTGCAAAAAACTTCAACTCGATTATCAGCTTATAATAACACAGCTATAAAAGTGCTAGGAAAATGCACAGCAGTCATTAAATACAAAGAATTATCAAAGCAAATAAAATTCATTGTTGCAAAAACAAACTCGCACGCAGTTATAGATGCAAAGACAGCTAAAGATCTGAACCTGATTCAGAGAATTTCAAAAAAATTCGTCGAACACAAACGACATATTAGAAAAATATGAAGACTGTTTCGGAGAAATCGGCACTTTGTCAATAACACATCATATCACAGTGGATCCACAAATAACTCCTGTAATTCATCCACCAAGATCGGTTCCTTTTTCTATAAAAGAAAAACTCAACAAAGAATTAAAAAGAATGACAGAATTAGATATCATAAACCTGTTAGTGAACCTACAGACTGGGTAAATTCCCTAGTCATCGTTGAAAAAGCCAACGGAAAACTCCGACTCTGTTTAGACCCCAAGAATCTAAACAAAGCCATAAAAAGGCAACATTTCAAACTCCCTACAGCGGAGGACATTTTTGCACAAATGCATAGCCCTAAATATTTTTCAAAACTCGATGCATCTAATGGATACTGGCAAATTCCAGTTGACGAAGAAAGCTCCCATCTTTTAACGTTCAACACACCTTTTGGAAGGTATCACTTCACACGACTACCCTTTGGAATTCACAGCGCCAGTGAAGTTTTCCAAAAAGAAATTTCAAAAATAATAGAGGGCATAGAAGGAGCAAGAAATTCACAGGATGACATCATAATCTGGTCCAACACTTTAGAAGAACACACAAATAGACTACAACAAGTTTTCGATCAAATCCGAAAGCACGGATTAAAGTTAAATAAATCAAAGTGTATCTTCTATGAATCACAAATCAAGTACCTTGGGCATATATTAACCAGCGAAGGGATAAAACAAGATCCAACAAAGTACAAGCAATCATTCACATGCCACTGCCAACAAGTAAAAAAGAATTACAAAGATTCCTAGGTATGACAAATTACCTATGTAAATTTTTATCTAATTACTCCGAAGTCACAGCACCATTGCGCCAGCTTCTACAGAGTGACACGTTATGGTCATTCGACAAACCACAAATCGAAGCAATAAAAAAGCTAAAAGAAATGATTACCAGAAAACCAGTGCTACAATTTTATGATCCAGATCTACCAATAAAAATAACTACAGATGCTAGTAAGCATGGGCTCGGAGCGATACTTGAGCAGAAACACAACGAAGATGGCTACCTGTTTCATTTGCATCTCGTGCAACAACTCAAGCGGAACAAAACTACTGTCCGATAGAGAGCGAAGCTCTCAGTATAGTTTTCGCATGCAAGAAATTTCATCAGTTTATATACGGAACTCATTTCAGAATCGAAAATGACCATAAACCGTTGAAGCAAATATTCAAAAAATCGATCACTAAATGCCCCCCCAGAATCCAAAGATTTCTACTAACATTACAAAGATATGATTTTGACCTAAACCACATACCTGGTAAAGAATCAATTGTTTCAGATACCCTATCACGTGCATACCTTGAGCAAAATACTCCAGAAGTATCAGACGAAGATATGAAATCGCAAATTCATGCAGTAATAAAAAATTACCCCATAACCGACACTAAATTAAAAGAGTATAAAGAAGCCACTGCAGACGACCCGTCTCTACAGACACTCGTCACATATACAAGAACAGAATGGCCCCCAAAAGACAAAATACCAATAAACATCAAACCATTCGTATCCGTTCGTGATGAAATATCAATCGTCAATGGTCTCGTTCTAACAGGTTCAAGAATAATTGTACCTAAGTCATTACGTAGAGAAGCTCTACAGGAAAAATACATACCGGACACATGGGTATCGAAAAATGCATAGAGAGAGCGAAGGAATGTATATACTGGCCCGGCATTAACGCTCAAATCAAAGACATGATTAACACATGCTCATACTGCATTGACTACAAAAATCAACAAGCAGCCGAACCACTAATAAATCATGAAATACCTACTACACCATGGACCAAAGTGGGTACAGACGTATTTCACCTGTCTGGAAATTCGTATGTCACATTATTGACTATACAACAAGATTTTTTGATCTACACGAAATAAATGATTGCCAGTCAAAAACCGTAATCAAAAAATTAAAGAAACTTTTGCTAAATTCGGAATTCCGCAAACAGTTGTAAGTGACAATGGTCCAGAATTCAATTCGGCTGAATTCCAAAAATTTGCAAAAAATTGGACATTTCATCACACGAAGACAAGCCCGCATTATCATCAAGCGAATGGCATGGTTGAGAGAAATATACAGACAATAAAAAGACGCTAAAAAAGGCATTCAAAAGTGACGAAGAACCTCAGTTAGCGCTCTTAGCATTACGCACGACTAAATTACAAAATGGTGCACCATCCCCTGCAAATCAAATAATGAATAGAACATTGCGAACAAATCTCCCAAACATACTACACGACAAAATTGGTATCAGGCCTCACGAAAAGAAGAAATCAAACATTACAACAGAACTCCCAGAGTTAAAACCACACGACGGTTAGAATTAAGTTTAACAACAATTGTTTAGAAGGGGCAAAATAATTAAAAAACTAGAGCAACCTCGTTCATACTTAGTAATAACAGAGGAAGGAAATACAGTCAAACGAAATAGACAACATATTCTTAAAACAAACGAACACGTTCGCATAACAGAAGAATTAGATTATGAAAATATATTTCCAAAGTCAACAAACACGCATGAAAAAACAAAAACAGCACAACTACAGAATTCAACACTACAAAATAATAAAACCAAAAAAAGTGGACGACGAATAATTATTCCTGTAGATACAGATGATATAAAAAAAATTTTTAAAAAAAAAGAAAAAAAAAGGAAGATGTTAATAATCATCACAACAAACATGAACAATCAACATCGCCCATTGTCTCTCTTGATAAAAGGACTTTCACTTGTTTCCCGCCAAAACAATTAACTTGTACAACAACGGCAGTCGAATAAAGTATCTTGTATCGTTAACACGTTGTTTCAGTCTCTCTCATTTTCTTAATCTTTCATACTAAGTACTCACTACTTCCTTTAATACTCAATACATTATATATATATAACAACAACAGTGGTCAGTAAACAAGCTACTTACCACAAATGTATATATATATAATATAATATATACTATTATATATTATATATAATAATATATACATTATGTGGTATATATATATATATATATTATATATATATTATATATATGTATATATATATATATATATATGTATATATATATATATGTATATTTATGTGTGTGTGTATGTATATGTATATACGTATATATGTATGTATATGTATATATATATGTATTAGGTCATCCCATAAATTCTGTGAAACAAGTGATCTAATGTTATATTTAATCGAAATTTAATCATCAGTGTACTTTCCCTGATTATCTATGACTTTCTTCCATCTATTTACAAGCTTTTTAATCTCATCAATATAAAACTCTTTTGGTTTCAAAGCAAAGAACTCTGAAACTTCAGTTTTGACTTCCTCCTTGCTTGCAAAAGTTATGTCCCCCAAATGATTTTGTAAACTATGAAACAAATGGTAGTTTGAAGTAGCAAGGTCGGGAGAATAAGGTGGATGAGGAATTTTTTCCCAAACAAGCCCTTCGATTTTCTCTGATGTGATCTTTGCAGCGTGAGGTTACGCATTGTCCTGATGAAACATCACTCCTTATCGATTCACTAAAGCGTTTTTTTTTTTTCTTCAAAGCTTAGTTCAAACGTTGTAATTGCTGACAGTAGACTTGAGCATTGATTGTTGCATTAGGTGGTAACAATTCAAAGTGAATTACTCCTTTGCAATCCCACTAGATAGAGAGAAGAACCTTTTTTCCATGAAGTTCCCTTCTCGGATATGGTTAAGATTTTTCCCTTTTACCAAGCTACTGTTTATGATGTTTAACATTTCGATAGAAGATCCATTTTTCATCACCAGTCACAAGTCTATCCAAAAAGGGTGAAATGAGTTCATGAAAATGGAGGGAAGAGCAGATGTCAACTCATGATTTGCAGTTGCTTTCGGACAATTCATGAGGCACCCATTTCCCAAGTTTAGGAAACTTTCCAAGTTGTTGAAAATGATGATGAACAATTGTATGCTTTGAACTAAGCTTTATTGCCAATTCTTCAACTGATAATGCCGGATTTTCTTCAAGTAATGCTTCAAGGAGCTTATCATCAAACTCAACTGGACATCCTGTTCAATCTTCATCTTCAAGGCTGAAATCTCTACTTCTGAATTTTGCAAGCTATCTTCTGCAAGTTCTTCCATTCAAGCATTCTTTCCCATAAACTGAGTGTATGTTACGAGTCGCTTCGGCTGCAGAGTTTCCATTTTTGTACTCATAAAGCATTATATGTTTCAAATGCTCTTTGGATACTTCCATGTTAGAAAGAGTTTTAATCAGAGAAATTTTAATTCTATTAGTCTGTAAAATAATATTTAATTAGTTTAAATATACACAAATGCATAAAAATAATTTTTAATTCCATTAGACATTCTAAAATACTATTAAATTTCATTCAATTCTAAAAAAAGGTAAAATTGGACAGAACTTATGGGATGACCTGATATATATATATATACATATACATGTACATATGTATATATATATATATGTGTGTGTGTGTGTGTATGTTTATATGTGTGTGTATGTATATATATATATGTATGTATGTATGTATGTATGTATGTATTGTATGTATATATATGTCATCATCATCATCATCATTCAATGTCCGCTTTCCATGCTAGCATGGGTTGGATGATTTGACTGAGGACTGGCAAACCAGATGGCTGCACCAGGCTCTAATCTTGATCTGGCAGAGTTTCTACAGCTGGATGCCCTTCCTAACGCCAACCACTCCGAGAGTGTAGTGGGTGCTTTTACTTGCAACCGGCACGAGGGCCAGTCAGGCGGTACTGGCAACAGCAATGTTCAATGGTGTTTTTTACATGCCACCTGCACAGGAGCCAGTCCAGCAGCACTAGCAACGACCTCGCTCAAATGTTTTTTCACGTGCCACCGGCACAAGTGCCAGTAAGGTGACGCTGGAAACGACCACATTTGAAAGGTGCTTTTTACGTGCCAGCAGCACAAAACCAGTTAGCCCCTCTGGCAACGATCACTCTCGGATAGTGCAATTAGCTCTCCACTTGCATGGACGCCAGTCATCAAATTTGATTTTGATTTCGATTTCACTCGTCTCAGCAGGTCTTTGCAGGCAGAGTTTAGTGTCCAATGAAGGAAAGGTACACATAAGTGGCCTGGTTACACCCCAGGCATAGGCCATGAGGTTATGGTCTAATTTGGTTTGCCGGGTCTTCTCGAGCATAGCATATTTCCAAAGGTCTCGGTCACTAGCCATTGCCTTGGTGACACCTAATGTTTGAACGTCATGCTTCACCACTTCATCCCAGGTCTTCCTGGGTGTACCTCTTCCACAGACTCCCTCAACCGCTAGAGTGTGGCACTTTTTCACACAGCTATCCTCGTCCATTCTCGCCACATGATCATACCAGTGCAGTCGTCTCTCTCGCACACCACATCTGATGCTTCTTAGGTTCAACTTTTCTCTCAAGGTACTTACACTCTGTCGAGTATGCACACTGACATTACACATCCATCGGATCATACTGGCTTCGTTCCTTGCGACCTTGCGCATGTCCTCAGTAGTCACGGCCCATGTTTCGCTGCCATGTAGCATGGCTGTTCATACATATGCATCATACAGTCTACCTTTTACTCTGAGCGAGAGTAGAGATGAGTGAAATTAAAGGTTATAATAACTGTCTAAGTGAAAGTTGTATCCAATGAATCAACTCGTGTATTACCCATGTGTGATTATGAGTATTAGTATTAATACTTGTGAATGATAGATATTGAGATAAAGCTTATCTATATATAGGGAAAACAGAAAATGGAGATAAAATTAATGAATGACAACTGATGTACAGTAATTATCATTTATTAATTAAAACAGAAACAGCTGTAAGATGAGATTTGGTCTTTTTGTAATTAGTTAATAAATGATAATCGGTGTATATCAGTTGTCATTCATCAATTTTATCTCCATTTTCTGTTTTCTCTCTCTCTCTCTCTATATATATATATATATATGATTGTGTGTGTGTGTGTGTGTATATATATGTGTGTGTGAGTGTGTGTTTGTATATGTTTGCACCTCTGTCTCCTTGTGTGTGCATGTCTGTGTGTGTGTGTGTGTGTGTATATATATATATACACACACACACACACACACGCATATATGTGTGTGTGTGTGTGTGTATAAATACTATAGCCTCAGGTCAACCAAAGCCGTGAGAGTGGATTTCGTACATGGAAACTGAAAGAAGATTGTTGTATATGTGTGTATATTTGTGCACGCGTGCATGTGTGTTTGTCCCCCCACCATTGCATGACAACTGATGTTGCTGTGTTTACGCCCCCATAACTTAGCAGTTCGGCAAAAGAGACTGATAGAATAAGTACTAGGCTTACAAAGAATGAATCCTGGGGTCAATTTGTTTGACTGAAGGTGGTGCTCCTGCATGGCTGCAGTCACATGTCTGAATCAAGTAAAACAATAAAAAAACTATGCAAGTTTAATCCTGAACAATGCCAGGTATATCTGCTAGTATATAATATAAATATAGAATTGCATTATGTAATTCTCATTTTGTCCACAAGATTACACTCTCCATTGGTGATAATTTTTGACAAGTGATGACCAAGACTTCACCTATCAAAACGTTGTAATTGCTGACAGTAGACTGTCAGGTGAAGTCTTGGTCATCTTGGAAAATGAAGGACAAATAAGATATACAGTAATCCCTTGTCTGTCGCAGGTGTTACTTTCCAAAACACTCCATGATAAGTGAAAATCCACAAAGTAGATGTAGTACTGTGCTGTATTATTTTTTAAATTATTTTTATAATTTGTATATATTTCATTTTTGGATTTGGTTCGCCAGGCTCTTTATATGAGTTCGTGTGTTGAAGCATATTTTGTTGTCATTTTCTTTTTGTGCCTTATAATCTAACACACTCACTGTCAAAATTTGCACTTATTTCTTATTTTTATTTTCCTAAAATTTTCATTGCGTCTTGCAACCTTTTCAATAGTCTTGACTCTGTCCGTTATTTACACTGCATTCCTTTTTGTTTGTTTGTGAGCATGTGTGTGGGTGAGTGTATGTGTGTGTGCCTATGCATGTATGCATGTACGTATGTATGTATGTATGCATATATGTATGCATGTGTGTGTAAGTATATATGTGTGTGTGTATACATATGTATATATGTATTTATGTGTGTGCATCTGTATGTATTCTGCATAGTCACGTGCTTGTATGTCCATGTTTGTGTATTTTCTATGTATGTGTGTGAGTGTGTGTTTGTATATGTTTGCACCTCTGTCTCCTTGTGTGTGCATGTCTGTGTGTGTGTGTGTGTGTTTTGCAACTATGTACCATGTTTGTATATATGGATAACACCACAGAGGAATCGGCATGAGCCTACATAATAAACTGCAATGGGTGAACGGTGACATGGCAAGGGATTACTTGTATACAGAAACTGACAGAATCAGCCACCATCTGCTCTTGCTTTAGTTTTAATACAAGAAAGTGAAATATTGCAAGTGTGTGTTACTTAGAGCTATCCCTGGGTTTGTTCCCCACTACTCCCCTTTGGCCAGTATACCCTATACAGGCTTGTACAATAGTGCCAAAAGTGCCATCCCCGAAAAAGTATCACCTGGGGCAGATCCTGCCTCAGCTAAGTTACTGAAAGCATGTTTCAGTTGAACAAACTTGTAGTGTCTCTTTTTTTTTTTATCAGTTTACTGACCATAAGTTGATTTTATCTCTTTTATTTCACCAAGGTTTCCTGTGTATGCTACCTGGGTAACCCAAAAGGACTTTATTTCATCAAAGAGATAAGCTTTGTAAATATACAAACAAAAGATAAATTGAGTTCAAATTAAAGGAATTATAGGATGGGGGTGAAGAGTCAAAAACTTCATGAAGCTCATGGATAATCAGGAGAAATTTTAGTTGACTAATTGTAAAGCATGTTTGCATAAAACTACATTTTTTTTAAAGTAAAAACAGTGACATATGATAATGACACATGAATGTAACTAATATTTAGAGCAGTGTCTTTGTCTAAATTTATTATATTTTCCATCTCATGTGACACTAAATATAATTTACATTTTGCTCATGATCAGTTTGTCTGTAACTACGCAGTAATGAAAGAAATCCACTTATTGAATGAGAAGTAAAAATAATGACACGCATTTTTTATTTCATCATCATCATCATTGACAACAATAACTTTTTCCAGTACCAACCACATCAATGAGGCAAGCCAAGCTCTTTGAAATTTGATGGTGCTGCTTCCTTCAAATCTTCCTCTGTTAAAACACAATACTTTTTCATCACTCATTCTCTATAACCGTTACGTTCATACTGATACATTCCTCTCTTCTGCACATACATCACCTTACATCATTAATTCTTTTCAGCATGCTTATATTCTGATTTTCATGCAAGATAGCATAACACTTCAAACATGACAGATCTAATTGATTTTTATTTAGCATTTTCAACAAAAAAAATATTGGGAAATACTGAAAATAACGAAGCCAATGTTTCTTATGAGGGTAGAACAAGGGTTTGTAAGGATTGAATAGGGGATGAGCAGAAAAATTAACTCGTTTAATATAATTAAAATGTTTTTAAACTTATCCAACACCATGGCAAAGATAAAAAGAATTACATAGAGGCAAATTCTGTTTGTTTTTTTTTTTGTTTCTTAAATAAAGGCGTGGCTGTGTGGTAAGTAGCTTGCTTACGAACCACATGGTTCTGGGTTCAGTCCTACTGCATGGCACCTTGGGCAAGTGTCTTCTACTATAGCCTCGGGCTTACCAAAGCCTTGTGAGTGGATTTGGTAGACGGAAACTGAAAGAAGCCCGTCATATATATATGTATATGTATGTGTGTGTGTATATGTTTGTGAGTCTGTGTTTGTCACCTCCCCACCACATCGCTTGACAACTGATGTTGGTGTGTTTACGTCCCCGTAACTTAGCGGTTTGGCAAAAGAAACCGATAGAATAAGTACTAGGCTTACAAAGAATTAGTCCTGGAGTCGATTTGCTCGACTAAAAGGCGGTGCTCCAGCATGGTCGCAGTCAAATGACTGAAACAAGTAAAAGTGTAAAAGAGTAAAGGAGTGAAATTGTCACTAATATGGGGATTTTTGGCAGGGGCAGAAGCTGATGGTTATCACTTTATAAAATACTGGATTAACCCCCTACAGCATCTTATCATCATTTAATGTCCACTTTTCCATGTTTACATGGGTCTGACAATTTATTGAGGCAGATTTTGTACATCCAGGTGCCCTTCCTGTTGCCAACCCTCACTGTTTCCAAGCAAGGTAACACTTGCCCATGGCCAAACATGCTTCTCATGAAAGACTGGAAATGAACAATATTGTACAAGAGTACACATACAATTACACACACATACAATTACACACACACACACACACACACACATACAACACATACATGCACATGCATACATACACTCACACATATATACACACACATACATACACTCCCACATACATACACACAAACGTACAAACAGAAACACACACATACATACACTCACACAAACAGAAACACACACATACATACACATACTCACACATACGTACACACATACATACACTCATATATATACACACGCACGCACGCACACACACACACATGACTTTATTCTCACCAGAGTTATAGCTGAAGACGCTTATTCAGGGTGCCATGCAGTGGAACCGTACCTGGAATCCATGCTGGATCACTGTCTTAAAGAGCTTTTCAGTTCAAGAAATCGACCCCAGAACTTATTCTTTGTAAGCCTAGTACTTATTCTGTAAGTCTCTTTTGCCAAACCGTTAAGTTACAGGGATGTAAACACACCAACATTTGTTGTCAAGCAGTAGTGGGGAGACAAACACAGACACAAGGACACACACAAATACACATACACACACACACACACACACATATATACAATGGGCTTCTTTCAGTTTCCATCTACCATATCGAAGACACTTGCACAAGGTGCCATGCTGTGGTACTGAACCTGGAACCATGTGGTTGGGAAGCAAGCTTCTTACCACACAGCCACACCTGTTTTTGTAAATACTTTTTGACACTTGCCTTCCTCATGGGAAGGAAAAGATTATATTAAAAACTAGGAGAGGTTCTGAGAATTCTTTACATTTCAACAACGTGACTGAATGCAAACAGTTATAGAATTTTGTGATTATGGAAAGTTTTTCAGTCCAGCTTTTGGATTAGCCAATAACATTTTTTAAGCTTATTGATAATTTAAACATACACTTACACATACACTCACACATAAGTACAAGAGTCAAGACTATTGAAAAGTTGCAAGACGCAATGAAAATTTTAGGAAAATAAAAATAAGAAATAAGTGCAAATTTTACCGCTGAGTGTGTTACCTTATAAGGCACAAAAAGAAAATAACTCTCCCCAGACACAACAGAATATGCTTCAACACACTAACTCACATAAAGAATCTTGCAAACCAAATCCAAAAATGAAGGATAATTTAAACATTACAGGGTAAATATACATACATTTTGTGCATGTAATGTGCCCTGTGGTTAGATATTTTAAGGGAGATAATAATTTGATATATTTTACAAGGTTACTACAATTTATTTTGTGGAGGCACATGGCCTAGTGGTTAGAGCAACAGACTCACGGTTGAGGGATCGCGGGTTCAAATCTCAGACCGGGTGATGTGTGTGTTTATGAGTGAAACACCTAAGCTCCATGCAGCTCCGGCAGAAGGTAATGGTGAACTTCTGCTGACTCTTTTGCTGAGTTCCTTTCAAGCATTGGGCCTCATGGAGGCAAAGTGGCTGAGTTCCTTTTGAGTGTTGGGCCTCACAGAGGCAATGACTGAGACCATTGGCATTATGTCATGCTTGAGAAGACCCATCAAGCTGAACAAAATTGCAGATATGGCAGATATTGGTGTCACGCAAAAGCACCCCCGTGTCACACAAATAGCACCTGTGCTGGTGGCACATAAAAAGCACCCATTACACTCTCGGAGTGGTTGGCATTAGGAAGGGCATCCAGAAGTAGAAAACCATGTCAAATCAGACTGGAGTCTGGCACAGCCTTCCAGCGTGCCAGCCTTGTCAAACCATCCAACCCATGCCAGCATGGACAATGGACGTTAAATGATGATGAGGATGATGATGAAAAGGAAATGATTATGAAACTGGGCTGATTTTAGATACTATTGTTTCAATTTATTAAAAAGAAACCTCTTGAGCTTTTTAATTGAACAATAATTAACATTATGTAAATCTGAAATGTTTAGGAAGGTCGTGAGCTCGATTCTTGGTGGCAAGTTGAGTCCTTGAGCAAGACTCTTTATTTCACATTTCTCCAGTCCATTCAGCTGGCAAAAATGAGTAATACTTGTATTTGAAATGGCCAGCCTTATCACTTTTTGTATCACGGTGAATCTCCCTAAGAACTAAGTTAAGAGTACACGTGTCTGTGGAGTACTCAGCCACTTGCATGCTAATTTCACAAGCATGCTGTTTCATCGATCAGATGAACTGGAACCCTCATTGTCATAACTGATGGTATGCCAGTTTTTATTTATTTAGTTTTTTTTTGATATTATGTAATTTCTAAAATTACATAGATTTTGTTATTAGTGATGTATTTTGAGCTTGAGTACAAGGCAAGATTAGGTGATTAAAAAGTTCACCTCATAATCACATGGTTCCAGGTTTGTTCCTGCTTGACAACACCTGAAGCAAATATCTGCTGTTATTGCCTCAGGTGACCAATGCCTTGCGAATAGAGTTTAATAAATGGAAACTGTGGAGAAGTTCATCGTGTGTGTGAAAACATGCATGCATATGTATGCATTTCTCTGATGTATATCAGCAAAAGATGTAAAGCATTCCATAGAAAAATCAATAAACTGTTGCTTTCAAACTAAAAATGCCTTATAATAATATTTGTTCTGTTCAAGCAACAGAAATTTCATCGTCACGTCATCATAAATGCAAGTCGATTATTGGTAAACTATAAACAACAATGACAGTGTTCACAAAATGCAATATAAATTTTAAATTTAAAAAATTAAATGCCTGGCAAGTCTGCAAAGCAGCAGTTTTCCATGCTGATTAATTTTAAATCATTTTATGTGTCGCACTCTAAAATATCATTATTAGTGGTAGGCTCTATTCTGCTGCTACTTTATATACCCTGAACTACCATTTCAAAGTACCTCTTCATCTAGTAAACATCATCTTTTATTCAAGTCCAGTAATTTCGACACTTTTTCAGTTCATTTGTGCTGATTTATTCATCATCATCATTTAACATCTATTTTCCAATCTGGCATGGAATGGACAGTTTGACAAGATTTGACAAACCAGTGGACTGCATTGAGTTCCAATGTATTCTTTGACATGATTTCTACAGCTGGATGCTCTTCCTAATGCCAATCGCTTCACAAAGTGTGCTAGGTGCTTCTTTTGTTGTACCATCACTAGTAAAGTCACTAAATAACTTGTAGCACAAAGACAAAGCATCCTTAGGGGATTGTAGAGAAGGCTCTATTTTTTATACTAAAACTGTAAATTATATCAAACAACTTATAACTTATTGAAAAGGCTGCGAAATGCAACAAAAATTTTAGGAAAATAAAAATGAGAAATAAGTGGAAATTTTACTGGTGAGTGAGTTAAATTATAAGGTACAAAAAGAAAATGACTCTCCCCAGACACCACAGAATATGCTTCAACACACAAACTCATATAAAGAATCTTGCAAACCAATTCCAAAAACAAAATGAAATAAATTAGTCGTCTTGGATTCTACTGTTTTAAATTAGAGTCAACTTGTATTTACTCCGATTTAAAAGTCAAAATATGATTTTAGATTTCTATGAAACACTTTGTTAAATCTGTTAACTCTGAACCTCTTTTTCGTATTTTTTCAGTAAAAAAAGTCTAGGTTTAACTAGTGGTGGGACAATTCAGTCCTAGATATACAAAAAAATGTGATGGTCATGTTGAAATATTTTCAGTTCTCATCAACTTGGTTAGGACATATTTGAGGGCTAAATAAACTAAAAACAAAATATAAAGAAGTACAGTAAATAGTTTGAATATAATTTTGTACTCTATTTTTTTTTACAGCCAAAACAGATGTCAGTACTTTATGGCAGTGAAAACAGCCAAGAGCAGCATTTTGATGAGTTTCATCTATCTAACCCGAGACAGCTCTTAAATATCAAGTAGACTGCTCAAGTTACTAACAATGACATCTCTGCTGGCTGGGTCACAAATATTGCAGATCATATCAAAAGATCCTGAAAAATCTGCTGTATGGGGTGTTGGCCTCCAGCAAGAGAATATAAGGGAACTGCTATCTTCATTTCAAATATATCTGCAAGAGGGATATGAATTCTCTTTATGTGAACATTGAAAGGTGGGAGGACATTGCTAGCAATCACTCCTAACTAGAAGCTGGATCTAGGTAGGTTATTTCATAAACTTTATGTGGCACTTGGGAAACAAGCCTAGAGAAAACCACAAAATAAGTATATGAAGCTAAGGGTACAGTGGACATTATATTTAGACACAGGCATGGTAATGTGGTTAAGAAGCTTACTTACCAACTATGTGGGGCTTGGGTTCAGTCCCGCAGCATGGTACCTTGGGCAAGTGTCTTCCACTATAGCCCTAGATCAATCAAAGCCTTGTGAGCAAAGTTGGTAGAAGGAAGCAGAAAGAAACCTGTCATATATGTATGTGTGTGTGTTTGTGTGTACCTTTTTTTAAATATTGCATGATGGTTGTAAATGATCATCATTTTCATACAAGAAATGCTGTTTATTTCTAGTCTTGTGTGAAAAACATGTCTGGCCATGGGACAATATTATCTTGTTTGCTTTACCTTTTGAGTTCAAATTCTGCCGAGGTTGACTTTGCTTTTCATCCTTTTAGGGTCGATAAATTAAGTACCAGTTGTGTACTGTGGTCTATCTAACTGACTGCTCCCCGTCCCCCAAATTTCGGGCCTTGTGTCTAGAGTAGAAAAGAATATTACCTTACTTGGAAACAGGTGAGGGTCAACAAACAGCAAGAAGGGTATCTAGCCATAGAAAATCTATGTCAACAAATCCATGCAAGCCTGAAAAAGTGGACATTAAATGATGATGATGAAATATGACCATTGGATACAAAAACCAATTAAAACAAAAGGAAACTATTCATTACATCACACACTTCCTCTATGAATCAAGTTAATGAATTCCACGAAAGAACAGCTTTTCAGAGAACCAGGATATATAAAAAAAATATTTAATTCAAAATTTCATTTAAACTTTTTATGACACATTCTAAGAAACTATTAATAGTACACCTTTAATAAATTCAATAACATATGGTGCAGGTATAGATGCATAGTTAAGAAGTTCACTTTGAAACCATCTGATTCTGAGTTCAATCTCACAGCACAGCACATTGGCCAAGTGTCTTCTACTGTAGTCTTAGTTTGACCAGTACCTTGTAAATGGAACTTATTAAAAGGGAACTGTGCAAAATCTATTGTTCTACAGTTTAATTCTTTATACAGGCATGACTACGTGGTTAAGGAATTTGCTTTGCAACTAAGTGGCTTCTGGTTCAATCCCAATGAGTGCCACCTTAGGCAAGTGTCTCTTGTTGTGACTATGGGTTGGGCAAAATTTTGTGAGTGAATTTAAACGTCAGAATCTGTGCAGGAACTTGTTGTGTGTGTGTGTGTGTGAGAGAGAGAGAGAGAGAGAAAGAGTGAGAGAAAGTGTGTACACAGTCTGGAGCAGTGGACTGGCATTGTATTCTGGAGGAGAAACATACACTCCAATCTCAGATTCCAAAGTTATTTACTAAAAAGAAAAATAGTTACTAATTAGAATCTTCAGCTGTTAATTGGGTTAGCACCCATATAATAAAATCTAGTATCAAATAATATCCGGTAAAAGGAAAAAGCTATTTATATTCATATTCAAATTTATTAAAATTTAAATTTAACCCTTTAATATTTAAATCGGCCAGATCAGAAAGACTTTTTCACTTCCTGAGTCTTATAATAATACATCTGTTTCTTGTCTACATCCCCTGTCTTCGTCTTTTGTTTTTTTTTTGTGAATTCTCCCCAAAATATTCTACCTCTTTCTAAGTCCCAACTTGCCAGATCCAGCTTCTCACACATATCCTACAATATCATTCTAAAAATAAACAATCACATCATCCAAACCTCAAAGTTACAAGATAAAACATGATAAATAAAAAAAATATAGGAATAAATAAGCAGGAGTGGCTGTGTGGTAAGTAGCTTGCTTACCAACCACATAGTTCCAGTTTCAGTCCCACTGCGTGGCACCTTGGGCAAGTGTCTTTTACTATATCCCTCAGGCCGACCAAAGCCTTGTGAGTGGATTTGGTAGACAGAAACTGAAAGAAGCCTGTCGTATATATGTATATATAGTTACTCCAAACATGAACAAAGAGAAAACACAACAACACGAGGACGTGGAATAAGTATAGTGTTATTGGACACTCAGTAAAGGAAAGAAAGAAGAAGGATTTAACGTTTCAAGTGGAGCTCTTCGACAGAAACATAGAAAAAGGAAAGGTCCAAGGAAGGGAAGATGGAGAAAGAAAATTATCAACGATACACACGCGGTCACATATTGTATATATATATATATATGTATGTGTGTATATATGTTTCTGTGTCTGTGTTTGACCCCCGCAACATCGCTTGACAACCGATGCTGGTGTGTTTCCATCCCTGTAACTTAGTGGTTCAGCAAAAGAGATCCAATAGAATAAGTACTAGGTTTACAAAGAATAAATCCTGGGGTCGATTTGCTCGACTAAAGGCAGTGCTCTAGCATGGCCGCAGTCAAATGACTGAAACAAGTAAAAGAGAGAGTATATTTGAGAGAGCAGACTGATTACTAAACTGTTGAAAAGGTTTGTGTTAAAACAAAAGTGAACAAGTAAACAATGGGTAATTTATATTTGAATTAGATTATGAACTGTACAAATTGAACTAGATTATGAACTAAGTTTAATATGGAGGACCAATATCAAACTTCAAATGACCCTAGAGAACCAACTCCTCATGAACAGCTAATCATGAAAAGTATGGATGCACTAGAGGATGGTTCAATATGCCAGAAATAGCAGCCAAATCTACTCCAATTTACACTCTTTTAAGTATGGGACAGGTATATAAGATTGTGTAGGCCTAAAAAAAGACAGTGGCTGGAATACATCTTTGGTCATAGGTTTACTTACTGAAAATTTATGGCTAAAAAAACATGAATGATGCATAGTTAAAAAAACCACACTCTAAAAACATATATTATAATAAGCTCTTTGTAGTGATGGTCACAAGGTGTACACAACCTAGGCATACATATAACTACATTAAGGATATTGATGTTCCTTCAAAGAACTTTATTTATATATTATTGGTATCTTGACAGAGCCTGCATCTGCAGTTAGAACTCTCTCTCTCTCTATCTCGTTCTAATATATTCAAAAGAAAAAGAAAAAGAAGAAAATGCTTTCAGAACTTTATCATGGATAAAGGAAAGTATTTACCTTTTTATCAAAATATACAACTGGTTTCAATCATGTAAAAAGATGATTTAGTCATGCTAAAAACAAGAAAAATAAATTAAATTCCCTCTTGTACACAACATCTGATGCCTCTTATAACTAGTTTTCCTCTGAAATCATTTACCCTCTGTCATATGTGCACACTGACATTACCCATCCACTGGAGCCTAGGTAGTGTCAGTGTGCATGCACAACTGAGTGTAAATGATTTAAGGAGCCTCAGATGTTGTGTGCAAGAGAGAAGACTGCACTGGTTTGGTCATGTGATGTGTAAAGATGAGGACAGCTGCATAAAGAAGTGCCGAGCTCTAATTGTGGAAGGTATCTGTGTAAGGAGTAGATCAAGAACAATTTGGGATGAAGTGGTGAGAAAGGGTCTCCAGATACTGGGCCTCACTGAGGAAATGACAAGGGACCAGGAGATGTGGTGATTTTCTGTACTTGATAAGACGCATCAAACTAAGTAAAATCACTGGCTTCCACAGATACAGGATTGTTCTTTCAGGTACCAGTTCCACATAAGAAGCATCTGTGCCAGTGTTGCATAAGCACACCTGTGCCAGTGTCACATAAGAAACACCTGTGCCAGTACTGCATAAGCACACCTGTGTGTGCCACATAAGAAGCACCTGTGCCAGTGTCACATAAGAAACACCTGTGCCAGTGCTGCATAAGCACACCTGTGTCAGTGCCACATAAGAAGCACCTGTGCCAGTGTCACATAAGAAACACCTGTGCCAGTACTGCATAAGCACACCTGTGTCAGTGCCACATAAGAAGCACCTGTGCCAGTGTCACATAAGAAGCACCTGTACCAGTGCTGCATAAGCACACCTGTGCCAGTGCCACATAAGAAGCACCTGTGCCAGTGTCACATAAGAAGCACCTGTGCCAGTGCTAATGCCACATAAAAACCACCTGTGCCAGTGCTGCATAAGCACATCTGAGTCAGTGACACATAAAAAGCACCCAGCATTCTCTATTAAGTGGTTGGCATTAGGAAGGGCATCCATCCATTGAAACCCTGAACAAAGCAAAAGGAGTTTTGAGTTTTTGAAATAAATATTGTCGTTGTTGAAATATAAGACACCTTTATTCAATACATGCTTAAAACCTCTTCTCCTTTCCAATTAATGCCTTGCATTCTATTCTGTTGTTAAATGCACCCTCACTGACTTTATCCCAACATTCTTTCCATTCTTATTTAATCCAGATGGCTGTCAGAAACATACTTAATCACAAAGCTAACCCTTCCTCCAAATTTAAACCACATTCAGAATTGCTTTTTATATTTTCCTTTAGCAAAAAAGTAAATCAACTACAAGGATTATAAGTTCTTCATGAATTTTGGCATACATTAATTAGAGCTGAAACAAGTTAAAACTTGAATCCCTGTCCTATGTTTTGGTTGCTGTTTATTATAAGCGCTTATCATCCTGCATTTCACCAATCAGCTAATTCTATTTACAAGAGATTTTTTCACTACTCCAGCCATAAAATATCAAAAATAAAGACAAATGAATTATAAAAAATTAAGATCACTTTATGAAGCTAATTAATAAAACTTAAGAATCTGACTATAATGTCATCATCATCTTCTAATGTCTGTTTTCCATGCTGGCATGGGTTGAATGGTTTCACATGGAGCTGGCCAGCCAGGGAACTGTCCAGACGCCATCCAACAACAAGCCCACAGACAATTGTCTTTTCAATCTATTTGGTTGTTATTACAACAGCTTCTGTTCCTCTGATTAGCTGTTTGCATATCCATTCCATTCTCACCTGACACACTGCTTTCTTTTTTCTCAACTTCTATCAAAATCCAAATCTTACACAGAACATATACCCAATCCTTCCTCATCAGAGTGCCAATCCTCTGAATTTCCTCTCAACCCACATGTGTTTTCCCCATAGATTACAACTTACAAGTGCCCAAGTAGTATTATAATATCAGTCTCAGGGATCCAGTGAAGTTTTTAGGACACACAAGCTTTTCTCCATGAATAAACCAAACAAAGCAGAAGCATGGCCATGTGGTAAAAAGTTTGCTTCCCAGCCACATGGTTCTATTTTTCCATGCAAGTATGGGAAAGTAGACACTAAACTATTTTGATAATAATGAAACCATTAAAAAAGACAAATAAATAAAAAATAAATAGTTCAAGTAAACTACATGTGTGAACCTATAAAGATAGTCTTTTAATAAACAGAACCTGCAATTAAAATTACTGAGGTGACAAAAAAAAAAACACAAATGATGGTTGTGAGGTAAGAGGTTTGCTTCTCAACCAAATGGTTCTGGGGTCAGTCCCACTGCATGGTACTTAGAAGTGTCTTCTACAATAGCCTCAAGCCAACCAAAACCTTGTGAGTGGATTTGGTAGATGGAAACTGAAAGAAGCTTGTTATATGTATATATATATATATATATAAATTATAATTTAGGGTATCTAAGAGATACCACCACGCTGGAAATTGCTGCCAAAACTTGACTCTAAAACCACATTAAATGTTCATACAGCACCAGGAGGCCTTTTTGTCTTCTCTCCTGGTGCTATATGAACATTTAATGTGGTTTTAGAGTCAAGTTTTGGCTGCTATTTCCAGCATGGTGGTATCTCTTAGATACCCTGAATTATAATTTTAATAATAATTATTACCTTTGAAGGTTTTTATTTCCATGCTGGCCACTTGATAAGATCGATATTTAAATTAACGATCTTATCCTTATTTATATAAATTTATATAAATTTATATATATATATATGTATATATATATATATATATATATGTATATATATATATATATATATATATGTGTATATATATATATATATATATATACATATATATATATATACATATATATATATATATATATATATATATATAATATATATATAATATATATATATATATATATATATATATATATATTATATATATATATATACATACACATATGTGGAGGCGCAATGGCTCAGTGGTTAGGGTAGCGGACTCGCAGTCGTAGGATCGCAGTTTCGATTCCCAGACCGGGCGTTGTGAGTGTTTATTGAGCAAAAACACCTAAAAGCTCCACGAGGCTCTGGCAGGGGGTCGTGGCGATCCCTGCTGTACTCTTTCGCCACAACTTTCTCTCACTCTTTCTTCTGTTGGCCTGCCTGCTTAGCCAGCGGGGTGACGTCACTTGAAGGCTAAAACAATGTGAAGCGCATTGTGACCAGCGATGTGTAGCAACATCTGATAGCCTGGTTGGTCATGTGATATATACATATATATGAGGACAACAAATATGTATAATTGTTAAAGAGGACAATTATATATCTACTATATCGGAAATCAGCAAAGGCTCCATAACTACCATCTTGGCTATAACCTTGTAACCCCAGTAATCCATGACAGCACTTAGCTAGTGTACCTAATCGTTTAGATCACCTGCAAACTAAACGCCCATACTTTGTATACATGTATGTGTGTGTGTGTGTGTGTGTGTGTGTGTGTGTGTGTTTGTGTGTTTGTGTTTGTCCTCAACCAATACCACTTGACAACTGGTGTTGGTTTGTTTACAACTGTGCAACTTAGAGGTTCAACAAAAAGAGACCAGGCTTAAAAAAGAAGTACTGGGTCCAATTTGTTCAACTGAACCCTTCAAGGTAGTGCCCCAGCATGGTCGCAATCCAATGACTGGAACAGATTAAAGATAAACGATAAATACTATCACTGAATATTGACTAAACAAATAAGAAATGGTTTATTTGTTTTAATAGATTTTATTTGTGAGCATGGAATGTGGAAATAAATACACTGTTGTCAATATTTAATGTAGCATGCCACCACCGGTCAGGAAAATAAATGGCCTGAAAAATAAAACGAGAGAAAGATATAATAATTAATGCTACTCAAATGATGGTGACATGTTTAATGTTTGTTTGTGTTGCAAATGAGTGTTTGTTAGAATTATTGACATTAAATGAACATAAGGGAATGTTATGTCACATCTGTAATTTGTTTGTTCGTTAAATGTTTGCTTTTGTGTTTCTATATTAGCACCTTCTATTACAGTTTTGGGCTGACCAAAGTCTTCCGAGCAGATTTGGTACATAGAAACTGGAAGAAGCAAGTCATGTGTGTGTGTGTGTGTATATATATATATATATATATATCAAACTAAGCAACAAGGATATCTATGATGTTGTTGGTAAAAAATCTTCTTTGTCTATCTCCTTATCCTCTTGGAGATTTTAGGTAAAATTATACTAATGTGTCCTTCTAATTTAATCAAATTCTATGTCTTTGTACAGCTGAAGATTGCTCTACATTTTAAATTGATATAATAAAATGATTGCATTGTTCAATTAAATGGAGTTGCATGAAACGATCATACAGCATTACCTCTGGATATCCTTGTTGCTTATTTTGATTTTAATCACCTTATTTTGAAATGGTATGGATAATACCGTACTAAATTCTGGTGCCTCAACTCAGGTACCATATTCATCTGAATCTATATATATATATATACTTTACTTAAAAGCATATTACTCTACACCTGGTATTTGAGTACTCTTTTTTTCCACCTTGTTTTACATTTATGTGTTTACTCCGGTATATATATATATATATATATATATGTTATAATTTAGTTAGAACAAACAGTAAAATGTTGTCATTATAGTACTTGGAGGAGTTTTGAATATCGGAGCAAAGAGCTATGATGCATTCCCATCAGCCATTAATGGCAACCTTAATAGCTGACGAGAATGCATCGCAGCTCTTCGTTCCGACAACTTTTTACTGTTTGTTCTAAATTATAACATATATAAATAATCCTCTATTTATCTAATATCAAGGTCTCATTCTTTCGTTGTTACTTTTTATTATCCTCATCATCCTCATCATCATAGTTTAACGTCCGCTTTCCATGCTAGCATGGGTTGGACGGTTTGACTGTGGGCTGGTGAACCAGATGGATGTGCCAGGCTCCAATCTTGATCTGGCTGAGTTTCTACAGCTGGATGCCCTTCCTGACATATATATATGTTTGAAAAAAGAAAAAGAATGACTTCACTGGCAGTTCTAATCAGTTTAATTTATTATTTAAAAATTTTTTTAATAATATAAATTTTAGTTCATAGATCAAGTAAGTTCACTGTTAACTTGGGTGTGGAGAATTAAAAAAAAATTTCCTTTTAACTTGGAGAACTTTCTCCCATAACATCGGTGGCATGGAGAGGGGAGGCTGGTATGCATGGGTGACTCTGGTCTTTCATAAACAGCCTTGCCTGGACTTGTGCCTCAGAGAGGAACTTTCTAGGTTTAATCCCATGGTGATTCATGACCAAAGGGAGGGTCTTTATATATGTGTATGTATGTATATGTATGTGTGTGTATGTGTGTATGGTATGGTCGCATGGCTAAGATACTTGCTTCCCAACCATGTGGTTTCAGGTTCAGTCCTTCAACATGGTAGCTTGGGCAAGTGTCTTCCAGTACAGCTCTTGGTTGATCGATACTTTGTGAGTAGATTTAGTAGAGGGTAACTGAAAGAAACCTGTTGTGCATGTGTGTGTGTGTGAGTGTCTGTGCACATGTGTTTGTGTGAATTCATATTCCCATTCATCTCCACATGTGTTCATTAGCTGTAAATAATAGTCTTGCTAGAAAACTGTCATTGACTCGCAGTCCACTGCAAAAGCTTGTCCAGATTTCTCAACATGTTTCAACATGCTGTGCAACCTCTCTGAACAAAATGTTCATTGATACAGCACCATTTACTTCCATTGCTCTACATAAAACAAATCTGGGCTATATCTTGGTCGATAGACTGGGGTTATTATCTCAGTTGGAAACAAATGAGGGTCAGCAACAGGAAGGGTATTTGACCATAGAAAAACTCTGCCTCAGCTTTTTCTTGCTTGATCCATACAAGCATGGAAAAGTAGATGTTAA
Organism: Octopus sinensis; assembly: GCF_006345805.1. NCBI lineage: Eukaryota > Metazoa > Mollusca > Cephalopoda > Octopoda > Octopodidae > Octopus > Octopus sinensis. The sequence continues at coordinate 68,297,123 of NC_043002.1, forward strand.
GATGACGATGATGGTGGTGAGATTATGTTGTGGTTGTGGTGATGATGATGCAAGTTCCGAGGAATTACTTCCTGGAAAGTTCCGAGGAGGGAAGGAATTACTTCACAGAAAGTTCGGAGTTTAAATTACTTCCTGGAAAGTTCTGAGGAGGGGGAGGAATTACTTCCTGGAAGACTCCGAGGACTTCCTGGAACATTCCGAGCATGATACATCATGGAAATTTCCGAGGACTTCCTAGAAAGTTCTGAGGATGATACTTCTGGAAAATTCTGAGGACTTCCTGGAAAGTTCCAATGATGAGACTTCCGAGGGTGAGACTTACTGGAAAATTCTGAGGACTTCCTGGAACGTTCCAAAGATGTGAGACCTCCTTGAAAGTTCCGAGAATGTCACTTCTTGGAAAATTCCGAAGATTTCCTGGAAAGTTGCGAGGAATTCCAAGGATGCGAGACTTCCTGGAAACGTCCGAGGATGCCACTTCCTGGAAAATTTCGAGGACTTCCAGGTAAGTTCTGAGGATGGGATTTCCTGGAAAGTTCCAAGGATGAGAGAGTTCTGGAAAGTTCCAAGGATGGCACTTCCAGGAAAATTCCGATGGCTTCCTGGAAAGTTCTGAGGATGTCACTTCATGTAAAATTCCAAGGGACTTCCTGGAAAGTTCCGAATATGTATTTATTATATTATTTATTCTCTTTCTTTTCTTTCCTTTTTTTCTTTCAGTGTTTCTTTCTGTGGAAGGACATTGGCTCGAAATATTAAAGACTTTTTCATTTCCTGAGTGTTATACTAATACATCTGTTTGTTGTCTACACCACCTGTCTTCATCTTTTGTTTTTGTGTGAATTCTCCCTATATATATATATATGAGGATAACTTATACGTATAAAAGAGGACAATTATATATCTGCTATATTGGAAATATGCAATGGCTCCATAACTACCATCTCGGTTACAAACCTGGAGCCTTAGTAACCTGTTATAGAACTTACCTAGCGTACCTAATCGTTTAGATCCCCTGTAAATTAAACCCCCCCAAACTTTGGATCTGGGATAAAATAATAATGACAATAGCTACTACTCACTTGACCAGGACTAATTGTACATTCGAAAGGTCGATCTTCTGGCTTAAGGGAAGGATAATGTTGTATGAGCCACTGTAGGGTTGTTTGGTTAGGATGAAAATCTGGGATCTTATCTGGGGGATATAAGAACCATCTCTGGAAAAAGAAACAGACATAAAAATACTGTAATAAACAGAAATAAAACAAAAGACAGACACATACAGAAGTTAGAATGGGATCCTACATTGATAAAACTCAATATGATAGTACTTCTTATAAATAATGCTATTAAATATTCAATGTATTATTTTAGCGTCATCAGCATCATCATTCATCATCATTGGTGCCATCGTCATCATTGTTGTCATCACCAAAACCACCATCACCACCACCACTATGATTCTCTAACAAGCATAGGTGTGTGAGTGTGTGTTTGTGTATTTATGTGTGTGCGTGTATGGGTGTGTGTATGTGTGTGTTTGTGTTTCCTTGTTTTGAAATCATGTGACAGTTATAAATGAGCTTCACTGTCATACAAGTAGTCAGCATTGGATTAACCATTAAGCAAAATAAGCAGTCCTTTTTCATCATGACAATACTCCAGCCCACATCTCAGTGGTTGCCATGGCAACAATTGGTGATTGTGGATACAAACTTGTTCCCCATCCACCTTATTCACCAGACTTAGTCCCCTCTGACTTTCATCTATTCCCAAAAATGAAAAATGCCATGGCTGGTCGCCATTTTGCCAGTGACAATGACATCATAGACACTGTAGGAAGTTTCTTGGAGTCTCAAACAAAAAGAGTTCCTCTATGTCAGGATGATGGTGCTTCAGCACCACTGGAGAAAGCGTTCAGCCATCGAGGGGGACTATGTTGAAAAATAAATCATCAGAAGTCTTGTACTATGTTTTGTTTTTTTGAGGCTCAAGACTTTTCATACACCCCTCGTATACACAGCAAAAGAGAAACCTGCCGTTTGTTGTAACCTAAAGTTTTGGCTAAATATTCCTGGTTGAGTGCCCTTCTTAACATCAACATTTTACATTGTAGACTGGATGCATTTTATTATAGCTAATATAAAATGGATTATACATGCAGAAAATTATATTGCATATTTTGAAATATTAATACACATTTTGACACAAATATAATTGCTAACATTGCAGTCACAACATTAAAAGGTCACATTCTTCAAAAGTGAAGTTCTGTAAAGCTAAATACACTTTTCTTTCAAACACCTCGTCAGAAATTCTCACAGAAAAATGAAAAAAAAAAAGAGAGCTTAAAAATATATTTTAAAAAAAACTGAAAAATATATTAACAACAGATTTATTTTATTGACATTTCCAGAAAGCAAACAAATTACATTTATCAAAGCAATTGAGAAACATATTTTGAACTTTATACAATGTTATCTCAAAGTTACAGAGATATTCAGCATTAAGAATTTACGTGAACCGACTTGATTATTTTATCTCTTTGAAAGACTAAGAGTGGTAAAGAAAATATTACACACAAATAATTTATGGATCCTTTATTAGGAGAGCAAACAAGAAGAAATTAGAATGTAGCATATCAGTGAAGTTTACATACCCTGGCTACAACAGCTAAACACGTACATTATATAACAGGTGCTACTGGCTATTCTTACTACCTCATAAACAGGTAAAATTTTCAATCAAAACAGTGTCACTCAACCTGTTAGAAACACCAGCTAAATCGCTCTACCAGCTTTATAAAGAGAAAGAACCATGTAATCACAAAATAATATAATTCCAGATGTCTTAACCGTTTTGCTACCACATTTCTATATAAATTCTCTGCCTTTCTTTCAATTATTTTTGAAAATGAAGAATTTAGTAAAATAACTGTTGTTATTAAGCTAATGCTTAGAACATAAAACTACTGTGAGATTTTGAAGGAAGGTTTTAATTTAGATCAGTTTAAAACAAGAAGTCTGTATCAAAGAACAAGGGTTCGTATTGAGAGGGTTCAACAAAGATAGGATGACAACAACATAAACAATTTGATGATAAGTCTATTTTTTTTCAAAAATACAATGTAGAGTTGAAGATGGCATATATACCTGTACTCAAGAGAAATAAAGTTACAGAAAGTGTCATTATTTTTTTTATTTACCAAGGCCTAATTTCCCATGGGAGTGGGTAGCCACAAGACACACACCAGCCATTCGATTCATGTCACAGCTCAAAGAGGCGAGCCCTGTCCTATGCTCAGGTTAAGGCATAGAAAGCAAACTCCTGATATTAGCAGCAGGGCCCAACAGCATATGCTGGTTTACCCCCGCTGCATCATGCTGGTTCCATACCCCTTTGAGTAACATCAAATTCACTTATCCTTCCACAAACACTCTCCAAGCTTTACTATCATTTATAAACTCTCTTGCCTCTCTCACTCCAACACCTCTAACCACCAAAGCTTTCCACACTCCATCCATCCACACAAACCGAGGTCTGCCTCTGGTTCTGCTGCCTACCACTTTTGCCTTCATCACCCTGGGTGATGAGTCCTGGATATGAGTCTAAACTACATCTGGTAGTGAGACCCAGGGACCCTGGTTTCAGGGTTTGAGGAGTGTGGAACAACCTCTTAGCCACTATTGTTCCCAGGTTTACTCTGACCCGGAGTGGTAGCACCTGTAAGGGTCCCAGCTAGGGGTTAACTAGCAAACCCCCTTATGACTGGGGAGGGGGACTTGTAGAATGCAGTCACTATATTCCCTACATAGCGTAAGAAGCGACTAAAAGGGGCGGGAGCAAAAGAACTGGGAATCCATTCCTAGTAATTTCTGCTTCCTAAAAAGACAACAAGGAAAAATAAGGGTCATTGCTTAACTAATCAGGAAAAGAGTTGACCTAGTCAAAACTCACTCACAATCCAACACCCTCATCACCCACTGCAGATCCCTCACTCTTCCTCACATGCCGATCTGCACACTCTCCATGGCTTTACATATCTCTCCTCACACTCTTATAGAATATTTCTATCCCTTCTGTACTACTTATACTCTCCCCACCACTATTCCCTGTGAGTAGGCCCTCTCTCTCTCTCTCTTTCTCTCTCCCCTACCTCCCACTCCTTCCTTGTCCTACAAGGGTAGCCAAGCATCTACTCTGTAGTAAGACAGCTATCTCTGTCCTGCTATCATACTCCAGCCTTTCACCTACCACATGGCCACTTCTCAGTTCCACTCTGTCTCTTAGCTGAGAGGTCCTTGTCTTGCAAGCTACTTGGCAACCCTGTAGGTGTTGGTGTCACATAAAAAGCACCCATGCAGGCACCATGTAAAAAGCTCCTGTGCTGGTGCAACATATAAAGTACCTAGTACATTCTGTAAAGGGGTTGGGATTAGGAAGGGCATTCAGTTATAGGAACTGTGTCAATGCAGACAGGTAGAGCCTGGTGCAGCTCTCTGGCTTGCCAGCTCCTGTCAAACCATCTAAACAAAGACAGCATGGAAAACAGATGTTAAATAATAATGATGAAGATGATGATTAACTGTTTTGATATTATAATTCTGTTGAAATACACTTCAATAAATTCACATCATAGAACCAAGGGCAGTCTCAGAAAAGTGGGTATCAAGAGGGTTAAACAAAGACAGGGTGATAATGAATGACTTTATTCATAAGTCTGTTTATGAAGCATCAGGAGGAAAGGGAGGAGGAGGAAGAGGAGGGATGGGAGGAGGAAAAGAAGAGGAGGAGGAAGAAGAAGAGGAGGAAGAAGAGGTGGAGGAAGAAGAGGTGGAGGAAGATGAGGAGGAAGAAGAGGTGGAGGAGGAGGAAGAAGGGGAGGAAGAGGAGGAAGAAGAGGAGGAAGAGAGGAGGAAGAAGAGGAGGAGGAAGAGGAGGAAGAGGAGGAAGAGGAGGAAGAGGAGGATGGTGATGATGAAGAGGAGGAGGGGAGGAAGAAGAGGGTGATGATGAAGAGGAGGAGGGGAGGAAGAAGAGGGTGATGATGATGAGGAGAAGAAGGAAGAATAGGAAGAAGGGAAGAGGAGGAGAGCATGCTGTGCTTTAAAATGAGATGCATTGTATCAAATACCTTCTTTTTTTTAACTCAGTGAAGAGTTAGTTTCTCAACACAAAAAATAATTTTAATTAATTTACTCCAAGAGTTTTTGTTAAGATGGAAGATCATTTTGTTATTTTACCTTAATTCTCTGAATTTGCCTCTTTTCATAAAAAAATTTTTTTTTTTTACTTACAAATATTAAGTTACAGTTTCTAATCGTGTTGCAGATACTGAGGAATTTAATCTGTTGCAATGTCAGTTTTAACAAAGATGTTTTTCTCATGACAGACAGGAACTAAAAGTAAAAGCTGATTGGCTAATATTGAGTGAGCAAAGAGAGAGAGAGGAAGAGGCAGACAGACAGAAAAAACAAGAGAAACAGAGGAAGAGAATGAGAGAGAGAGAGAGAATTCTTTAAGCCTTTTGTCATCATATTTCAACTGAAAGAGCCTTCATTTTCAATTGAAAATGAAAGTCAAACCGTCCAACCATGCCAGCATGGAAAGCGGATGTTAAAGGATGCAGCGATGATGATGAAGATGATGATGATGATGATGATGAAAAGTTTAGTAAAATACTCTTATTGTTATTAAACTGGTATCTGGAACCAATAATTTCAAAGGAAGGTTATATTTTAGATCAGTTTAAGAGGAAGTTTGTATCATAGGCGTAGGAGTGGCTGTGTGGTAAGTAGCTTGCTTATGAACCACATGGTTCCAGGTTCAGTCCCACTGCGTAGCACCTTGGACAAGTATCTTCTACTATAGCCTGGGACCAACTAAAGCCTTGTGAGTGGATTTGGTAGACAGAAACTGGAAGAAGCTCATCATATATATGTATATTTATATATGTATGTGTGTGTATATGTTTGTGTTTCTGTGTTTGTCCCCCAAACATCGCTTGACAACCGATGCTGGTGTGTTTACGTCCCTGTAACTTAGCGGTTCGGCAAAAGAGGTCCATAGAATAAGTACTAGGCTTACAAAGAATAAGTCCAGGGGTCGATTTGCTCGACTGAAAGCGGTGCTCCAGCATGGCCACAGTCAAATGACTGAAACAAGTAAAAGAGTAAAAGAGTAAAGAGTATAGAACCAAGAATGGTCTCCCAAAAAGCTTGGTTTCAAAATGGTTGTTATTACTTTCATGTTCAATGACAATGCTTGCGGCAAATGTATATCAAAAGAAAACAATAACAACAAATATTTTATGTGAAAGGTAGTGAAATTAAGATAAAAGAAGTCATGAAATATAAATTTAACAAATGACAACATGACAATACTACGATGACATGAAGAAGAAACAGCTTGAAATTTTCATGTTGGCTTTTATGATAATAAAACAGTTTTCATTAATGTTTTTACATTGTACCTTTTTTCTCTTTTCGTGAGATTGTATTTGTCATTTTGTATGGATATTGCTTTTGTTGAGCAGTCTGAGCTTATACCATTAAGTTTATTACATTAAAATGTACTTCTGAGAACATCCTAATGAATATCTGGGACATTAAAATTAGGCCATTCCTGAGATTTTAACCAACCCTGCAAGCATAGAAATGACTGAAAACTCAGGGGCAACCTAATTAATATTCCAGATATGCAAATATACCATGTTCTAAGTGCAGCCACATCATCTTAATCACTAAAATATGTAAAAACCCATCTAAAGGATAACAAAGTATTTATAGGTGCAAGTATGGCTGTGTGGTTAAGACATTTGCTTTGCAAGCATGTGGTTTTGGGTTCAGTCTTACTGCACAGTATCTTTAGCAGCTACTTTTTTACCTTTTTCCCATAACCTCAAGTTGACTAATGCCTTTTAATGGAATTTAGTAGATGGAAACTACCCTAAATCCTGTTGGCTGGACTGAGTTCAATTCATCTTGTGGGATAGCTTGGATCCTAGAGGAACAATAGCAAGCAATCTCTGTAATGTGCCAGGCCAACTTAGTCGATGTTCTACAAGACATCATAAGCCAAGCAACATTTTCTTCCATTAAGTTCCTGGGTTCCAGTACTATAACTTCAGGCTGAACAAAGCCTTGTGAATGGATTTGGTAGACAGAAACTCAAACAGGGCAAGGCAGCGAGCTGGCAGAAACGTTAGCATGCCGGGCGAAGTGCTTAGTGGTATTTCGTCTGCCATTACATTCTGAGTTCAAATTCCACCAAGGTTGACTTTGCCTTTCATCCTTTCAGGGTTGATAAATTAAGTACCAGTTACATACTGGGGTCGATGTAATTGACTTAATCCCTTTGTCTGTCCTTGTTTGGCCCCTCTATTGTGGGCAATAAAGAATTAAGAAACTGAAAGGAGCCTGTCATTCGTGTGTGTGTGTGTGTGTGTGTCTGTTTGTGTTTGTGTTTACCCTGTTTGGCAGCGAGTGTTGATGTGTCTATGTCCCCATAACTTTGAAGTTCAGCAAAACGGACCGATAGAATAAGTACCAGGTTTAAAAGGAAAATTAAGTATTGAGGTTGATACATTCGACTAAAAATTCTTTGAGGTGGTGCCCCAGCATGGCCACAGTCTAATGACTGAAACAAGTAAAAAAATAGAAGATATGTGGGTTGTAAGGACAGGCATTTAAAGACCAATTACAAACCAGATGACGCAGGACATTTCAAAAACCATCCAAAGCTTACATCAATAAAGAGAACAAAAATATGAATAAACATTAAAGCAAGATCAAAAGAGGTCACTACAAAAGATGGCGCCATCTGGCAAGTAATATGTTAATGGGAAGTAAGGCAGGTGGAGAGTCATATGATCTTTAGTATTTTAACAAACATCTGATATCAAAGTGTAGACAGCTAGCTAGAAAAACGCAACTGATAGCAGAGGTCACTATGAAACACTGCCTTTATGTGGTTGTCTGACCTGCTAGAAATAGCAGCCAAATTCTCACAAATCCAACACTACCATTTTATAATATGAATAATCAAGTGAAAGGATGACAATTATCATCATCATCATCATCATCATAGTTTAACATCCGTTTTCCATGCTGGCATGGGTTGGACAGTTTGACTGAGGACTGGCAAGCCAGTGCGCTGCACCAGGCTCCAATCTGATCTGGCAAGGTTTCTACAGCTGGATGCCCTTCCTAATGCCAACCACTCTGAGAGTGTAGTGGGTGCTTTTTATGTGCAACTGGCACAGGAGCCAGTCAGGCGGCACAAAAATGTAAATTATATAATTAGGTGCAGGCATGACTGTGTGATCAGAAAGCTTCCCAAGCACATAATTTCAGGTTCAGTTTCACTGCATAGTAAATGTTTCCCATTATAGCTTCAGGCCAACTAAAGCCTTGTAAATGGATTTAGTAGGTGAAGACTGAAAGAAACCCATCATATATATGTTTGCACATGTGTGCACACAGGCATGTGCCTGTCTTCTTGTCATGAAATTATGACAGTTGTGAATAAGCATCACTATCAAATAAGCATTTCATTTCTTATCTTCTGTGCAAACATGTTCTGCCATGAGGAAGTAACCAATTGTTTGGAAACAGATGCAGGTTGAAACAGGAAGGGAATCTAGCCATAGAAAACCTGCCTCAATGAATTCTGTCTGACCCAAGCAAACATGAAAATTGGAAAGTAAAACAATGCCGAGCATACAAAGCATAATTGATTAAAATTCTAGATTTTATATCAGCAATTAGTGAATCTTTCAGAAAGACAAACAAAACAAATTGCAAATGATCAGAACAAGATTTTTATGATAGCAAATGCTATCATAGCTACACTTTAATACAAACATGTTAGTGTGTAAATATAATGGTTAGATGAAAAGAAAAATCCTGAGGTGAGTCTCTGTTTAGAAAAAATTTTTACCAACATTCATTTAAAAAAAAATTTTTCTTTGACATAATCATATTTTGTTTAAAGTGTGCATTTTCCATTTGTGGAGGCACAATGGCCCAGTGGTTAGGGCAGCGGGCTCGCGGTCGGAGAATCGCGGTTTCAATTTCCAGACCGGGTGTCGTGTGTGTTTATTAAGCAAAAACACCTAAAGTTCCACGAGGCTCTGGCAGGGAGTGGTGGCGAGCCCTGTTATACTCTTTCACCCCAACTTCTCACTCTTTCTTCCTGTTCCTTGAGTAACACTGCAATGGACTGGTGTCCCGTCCTGCTGAGCAGGGAACACATATGCCACAGAAACTAGGAAACCAGGCCCATGAGCCTGGCTAGGCTTGAAAAGGGTGCATAAAAAATAAAAATAAAATTTTCCATTTAATTTCTTGATTAGTTCTTAAATTAAATTTTAATTTATTTTGCATTAAACCCAAAACCACATGGCACCTTGGCCAAGTGTCTCGTCACCTATAGACCCAAGACAGACCAATGTATTGCGAGTAAATTTAGTAGAAGGAAACTGTGTGGAAGCCCATCAAGTATATGAAGTATATGTATGTGTGTATGTCTTTGCATTTGTTCCACCACCACCACTTGACAAAGAGTGTTGGTTTGTTTACATTCCTGTTCAGCAAAAGAGATTGACAGAATAAGTAACAGATGAAAAAAAGAAAATAGTATTAGGTTCAATACTATTTTTGACTAAACTCTTCAAGGGAGTACCCCAATATGGCTGCAGTCCAATGACTGAAACACTGAAACAAATAAAACAATATTTAAAAGAAAGATTAACAGTGGAATCAATATTCACCTTTCTGCCATATATCATTTCAGCATATCCAGGGCCATGAAAATGAAAAGGGACGCCAGTACCAGCAGCTACATGGGAAGAGAATCAAATAAAAATTTTTGAAGACATATATTAAAAATTTTCCAATTATAAAATCCTGTCTAAAATAATTGTTTCTAATATAAGCATAACACTTAAGAGATTAAGACTCTATTCCTTAGAGCATAGGTGAGAAAGATATGCCATAATATACATCTGGAAGATCCTGGAAGGACTTGTTCCAAACTTTGGCATCGAGAGTTACACAAATACTAGAACTGGGTGCCACTGCATAGTGCCAAGGACTCCAAATTTGCCATCAAGATGTAGGACAAAATACTGCAATAGCCTGGGCTTCAGAGGTCCACAGCTCTTCAATATCCTCCCGAAGGACCTGAGAGACCTGCATGGGGTGGATGTAGGTGTCTTCAAAATAAAGCTGGACCTCTTCCTGTCAGGTGTCCCATATGAACCAACTTCGCGGCAGGAGGTGCATATGAGGGCAGCTGCATCAAACTCTCTCATGCACCAAACATCAATTGCTAAAAAGCATTTGTGAAGTAAAATTATGTTACAACACCAAATGGCAGTGCCCCAGCATGGACACAGCTCATGAGCTGAAACTGGATAAAATAAAAATAAATAAATAAAAATAAAACCAGAAACTTTAGGGAGAGAAATAACTTGATTAAATGGACCCCAGTATTCGCCTAATTGTGGAGGTGCATGGCTTAGTGGCTAGGGTGTTGGACTCATGATTGTAAGATTGTGGTCTTGATTCCTTCGCGGCAGGAGGTGCATATGAGGGCAGCTGCATCAAACTCTCTCATGCACCAAACATCAATTGCTAAAAAGCATTTGTGAAGTAAAATTATGTTACAACACCAAATGGCAGTGCCCCAGCATGGACACAGCTCATGAGCTGAAACTGGATAAAATAAAAATAAATAAATAAAAATAAAACCAGAAACTTTAGGGAGAGAAATAACTTGATTAAATGGACCCCAGTATTCGCCTAATTGTGGAGGTGCATGGCTTAGTGGCTAGGGTGTTGGACTCATGATTGTAAGATTGTGGTCTTGATTCCTGGACCAGGTGATACATTGTGTTCTTGAAAAAACAAATATCATTTCATACTGCTCCAGTCCACTCAGCTATTAGAAATAGTAATCCTGAGACAGATTGGCATCCTGCCCAAGGAGGAATATACACGCAAGAAAAACCTGGAAACTGGCACTATAGGTGCAGGAGTGTCTGTGTAGTAAGTAGCTTGCTTACTAACCACATGGTTCTGGTTTCAGTCCCACTGCGTGACACATCGGGCAAGTGTCTTCTATTATAGCCTCAGGCTGACCAAAGCCTTGTGAGTGAATTTGGTACATGGAAACTGAAAGAAGCCTGTTGTATATATATATATATATATATATATATATATATATATATATATATATATGTATGTATGTATGCATATGGTTGTGTGTCTGAGTTTGTCCCCACAACATCACTTGACAACCAATGCTGGTGTGTTTACGCTCCCGTCACTTAGCAGTTCGGCAAAAGACCGATAGAATAAGTACTAGGCTTACAAAGAATAAGTCCTGGGGTCGATTTGCTCGACTAAAGGCACTGCTCCAGCATGGCCGCAGTCAAATGACTGAAACAAATAAAAGAAAAAAAAAGAAAAGAAAAAAGAATACTGTTTACAGAGTAATGCAGACTAACCCACTTGTCTAATAATTATATATAATTATATATATATATACAAGGTAGTTCTGGAAAAATGTAGAGATGCTGAAGCAGAGATGAGTAGATATGTGTTGTGAACAAGGGACAAGATGGAGGGGCTCCTCAGGCAGACGGAAGGTTCTTCTTTACATTGTAACAGTTTTTAGAATTCTTTTCTCATTGATGGGTTACCTTCTCTGAAGCTTCACATTCTATACCCACTTTAGGGCATGATTGGGACTGTTCTAGAACTGTCAGTTTCCTCTGTTGTTTAGGCAAAGGGGACATGGCTGAAAATTCTTCTAGATAAATAACAGCACTGGAATTGTTGGGATAACCAAGTTATTGCCAGAGAAATGGATAAAGTAACTAAGGTTGTCAGACTATATGACAATAGTATTTTGGATTTTATTTTGATTGGGGATACACAAAATAAATATTGTCTGATGTTTACATCTTGAGGGTTAAATTGTTATTGTTAGTGAGATATTTAGTTTATTTAGTTATCGTGTTTTGTAGAAAACAAAAATCATTCATATAAATTACTTTAAGATCAGCTGTCTATAGGAACTTCTGCATGGCAGTGAACAGATGAACTAATTTCTCACAGCTGAATCTGTTGAAGAGTTAGAGAAAAAAATTTCAAATGTGGAAACAAAAACCAGAGTAAAGAATTCTTCAAGAAAATCTAGTGAAGATAAAGTAGTTTTAATTAGCAAGAAAAACAATACAGGACTTTACTGCTATTTGGGAAGTGGCCATGCTAGATATACAGAAAAGGAGTCTACAGGAATAACATGTGGGGTACCAAATGTAAACTAAGAAGTACAAGAGTGGAATCACAGACAAACTAACAGAGAAGAAGGACTTCATATATAGCAGATCACAAGAGTAATTAGCAGTAAGAATACATCAAAGTGGCGAGCTGGCAGAAACTCTACACCAGGTGAAATACTTAGTGGTATTTCACCTGCCGCTATGTTCTGAATTCAAATTCTGCTGCGGTCGACTTAACCTTTCATCCTTTCAGGGTTGATTAAATAAGTACCAATTAAACACTGGGGTCAATGTAATTGACTTAATCCCTTTGTCTGTCCTTGTTTGTCACCTCTTTGTTTAGCCCCTTGTGGGCAATAAAGAAATAAGAATACACATGAATATACTCTATCCAATGCTTGGAGGGCTCCACAGAAGTGGTTGAAAGCTTCTGTTAGCTATGCAGGCTAATCAGCAGCAGTAGAGAAGAATTTTCTGAAAGCATAGTAGCCAGAATAAGAACAGAGTAGAAAAAGTCCAAGGAGCTATCACTTCTGTTGGTAACAAACAGATTCTATCTTTCTGTGTGAAGAGCAGATTGTATGAAAGTTTTGTACAAAGTGCAATGTTTTACGGTAGTGAAACATAGGCAGTGAATGTAGAAGAGGTACAGAGTTTGATAAGAAGTGAGGTGAACCTGTTCTATTGAATGTATAATGTTAATGAATGAATGGGGGACAAATGAACTGAGAAAAACACCCAGCTTGGTTTTATCTTAGAACCAGATGCAACGTATTCAAGAGGTATTGATACACAATGCACATGGGAGATGACAGCTGGGTAAACAAGTGACAAACAATGATATTGGAAGAAACCAGGGGAAGAGGAAGACCAAGGAAGACATAGAATGAAGTGATGAAGATTGAATCTCATAAGAGATGACAAGTGACAGAGTATCCATAATAGTAAAGTAAAATAGATGCATGTTGATGATGATGATGATGGTGGTGGTGGTGGTGGTGGTGATGGTGACAGTGGAAGTGCTTTTGGGGTGATATTGGTGATGGTGAAGGTGTAGTGGTGAAGATGATGATTATGATCATCATGATGATAATAATGATCATGATGAAAGAAAACAGCAACATCTTTTATACAATTGCGATTTTCTCAACAATACTTTTAACCGATAAAATTATCTCTCAGTTTTATTTGTTGTGAAACATTTATAAAATTAAGGATTGAAGAAAAATCATAAGGCTTGATTGCAACACTTGACATCTGCATAGATTTCAAAAGAGTTTAGAATAAAAACAGTCTTACTAAATTGGCAAGATACAAACCGGACCTCTTTTGCTAAACCAATACATTCATTCAACACAACACAACAGAAATTCTATGAGGTAGCCGGACTTCACGATCCACTTAACATCTCATACTTGACATCACTAGCTACTCATTAGATGACAATTCAATCTTTTATTGTCTTATATTTTCAAGTAACGAAAAACAAGTTAAAATGACAACCCTTCCTTAAAAATTAATCTTATCTACATTTTGCAAAGGAAACAAACTAAAGCTAGAAATGCTTAAAGATCATTGGATGAGGCTTGTTTCTGAACTCCCATCCCTACAAAACTAAAAACTTGAATCTTTAAACACTCCCTCCTAACATGTATAATGAACTGTAACAATTTTTCAAATTACACAGAGGCATAGGCATGGCTGTATGGTTAAGAAGTTTGCTTCTCATCATCTAGGTTTCAGGTTCAGTCCCATTGCACAGAATCTTGGGCAAGTGTCTTCTGCTACAGCTCCATGCAAACTGAACCCTTGTGAGTGATTTGTTAGAACTGAAAGAAGTCTATTGCATATTATATATATATATATATATATATATATATATATATATATATATATATATATATATATAAATATATATATAACATCTAATATAGGATAAGCTTTTCCAAAAATTTTATCAGTGACCAGCATATTAAAAAATACCTTTTAGGGTGAAAATTATAAACAACTTATAAATAAGGGCAAAAGAAAAAAATTTCTCTGCCAAATATGCTGAGAATAGACTTTAAATCGTCAATAACCATATATAATTAATTCATCACTATAAGCCCGTTATAGTGCTGTGGTTATTGATGATTTAAAGTCTATTCTCGGCATATTTGGCATAGAATTTTTTTATTTTGCCCTTATTCATAAGTTGTATATATATATATATATATACATACACACACACACACCACACACACACACATACATACATACATACATACATACATACATACATACATACATATATATATATGTATGTACGTGTGAATATAAAATCATTTAACATCTATTGTTCAACCTCTTAGCCACTATTTTGGGTTGGATGGTGTGACAAGATTTAGCAAGCTGGTGGGAGGGGGGAATGCATCAGACTGCAGTCTGATTTGACATGGCTTCTGTGGCTGGATGCTCTTCCTAATGCCGACTACTTTCTAGAGTGTGTTGGATGCTTTCCTGTGACACCGCATGGGCACTTTTATGTAGCACTATACAGGCGGTTTTATGTGATGCCAGGTGCTATTATGTGTTACTGCAAGGGTACTTTATATATATATATATATATTATCCTCATCATTGCCGTTATCGTTTAACGTCCACTTTCCATGCTGGCATGGGTTGGACGGTTTGACTGAGGACTGGCAAGCCAGAAGGCTGTGCCAGGCTTCAATCCGATCTGGCAAAGTTTCTACAGCTGGATGCCCTTCCTAATGCCAACACTCCAAAATTATAGTAGGTGCCGTTTACATGTCACTGGCACAGGAGTCAGTTAGGCTGTACAGGCAATGACCATGCTTGAATGGTGCTTCTTGTGTTCCACCAGCATGGGACCAGTCAGCCGGCACTGGCATCAACCACGCTCAAATGGTGTTTTATGTGCCACCAGCATGGGAGCTACTCAGGCAGCACTGGCAACGATCACTCTGGAATAGTGCTTTTTACGTGCCACTGGCATGGGACCAGTCAGGCAGCACTGGCATTGACCATGCTCAAATGGTGCTTTTTACATGCCACCGGCACAGGTGCCAATGAGGCGGTACTGTCATCAGCCACGACGACGACTTCACTTGCTTCAACATGTCTTCACAAGTACAGTTTATTACCCAATGATTGAAAGGTACTTTTAAATGGGCTGGTTATGCCGTACTGACATAGGCCACAGTTATGGTCTCACTTGGCTTGCCGGATCTTCTTAATCACAGCATATCTTCTCAAGCACAGCATATGTAAATGTGTGTGGGGGTGATGTGGGGGTGGATGCATGTGCATGTCTTGATATTATTCAATTGTTAAAACAAGCATCATGGTAATACAAGCAGTGTTACTCACTTAAAATCTTCTGTAGAAAGCACTATTACCTTACATGAAAACATGCTGGTGGTACAAAAACAAGCACCTAATGTATACTGTAAAGTGGTTGGCATTAGAAAGGGCATCCAGCCATAGAAACCATGCTAAAGTAAACCTTGGAGCATAATGCAGCCATTTCAGCCATTGGATCCTTTCAAACCATCCACTCTATGCCAGCATGTGAACATGGACACTAAATGACAACAGTGAGGATAAGGATACTCTACTCTTTTACTCTTTTATTTGTTTCAGTCATTTGACTGTGGCCATGCTGGAGCACCACCTTTAGTTGAACAAATCGACCCCAGGACTTATTCTTTGTAAGCCTAGTACTTATACTATCGGTCACTTTTGCTGAACCGCTAAGTTACAGGGACGTAAACACACCACCATCGGTTGTCAAGTGATGTTGGGGGGACAAACACAAACACATAAACACACACACACACACACACATAAATATACATATACAACAGGCTTCTTTTAGTTTCCGTCTACCAAATCCACTCACAAGGCTTTGGTCGGCCCGATGCTATAGTAGAAGACACTTGCCCAAGGTGCCACGCAATGGGAATGAACTCGGGACCATGTGGTTGGTAAGCAAGCTACTTACCACACAGTCACTCCTGCGCCTGATGATGATGATGATTCTTGTTAAAAAATAATAAATTTGTGCTCTGCCAAATGTATGGAGTAATCCTTCAGTTTAATGTAAAACTGTTTTCATTATAACATAAAAATAAATAGGAAAACAACATTTGAGTGTGGTTGTTACTTGTTCCGCTGGACTGGCTCCCGTGCAAGTGACACGTAAAAAGCACCTTTGAGTGTGGTCATTGCCAGGCCCGCTGACTAGCCCTCGTGCCAGTGGCACGTAAAAGCACCCACTACACTCTCGGAGTGGTTGGCGTTAGCAAGGGCATCCAGCTGTAGAAACTTTACCAGATCAGATTGGAGCCTGGTGCAGCCACTGACTTTCCAGACCTCAGTCAAACCATCCAATCTATGTCAGCATGGAAAACAGGTGTTAAACAATGATGATGATATATGCACCATTATCATCATCATTTTAATGTCCACTTTTCCTTTCTTACACAAGCCAGACAAAGTATACTGAGGCAGATTTTCTATGGAGGGATGACCTTCTTGACACCAACCCTCACCTGTTACAAATAAGGTAATAGTTCCTGACAGCTAGGCATGTTTTGCAATATACTGGAAATTAATGATACTGCCTGTATGACAGTGACACTCATTTACAACTATCATGCAATGTTAAAACACACACACGTGTGTGCATGCACGTGCAGCAAGCCTCTTTCAATTTCTTATTTCTTGCTGCCCAAAAGGGGCTACACACAGAGGGGACAAACAAGGACAGACAAAGGGATCAAGTCAATTATATCGACCCCAGTGTGTAACTGGTACTTATTTAATCAATCCTGAAAAGATGAAAGGCAAAGTTGACCTCAGTGGAATTTGAACACAGAACATAGCAACAGACAAAATACTGCTAAGCATTTTGCCTGGCATGCTAACATTTCTGCCAGCTCGCCACCTTAATTGCCAGCTCGCCGCCTCTTTCAATTTTTGCCTATCAAATCCACTCACAAGGCATTAGATGGTCAGCTGACTTAAGCTGTAGTAGAAGACACTTGCCCAGGATGCCACACAGTGGGACTGAATGCAAAACCAAGTGGTTGGCAAGCAAACTTCTTAACATACAAAGTCATGCTAGCACCTATATTAATTTATTTAGCCACTCATTTCTAGTGATCTAATTAATGTGTAGATAGGACAAGGAATATTTGCATGAGATGAAATGGTGCACTTGGTAATTATAAAAAAAGTTTGCAGGATATTTCATGACAGATTCTACACTTTGAACATTAGCTGTGTCGTGGTTCAGATACATTGTTCTAAGATTCAGGCTAAAATGGCATGTTCAGAGACTTTTTACAGCAAGCTATCAAAGCAGTAAGTGAAAGGTTATAATTACTGTTGATGATGGTAAGCTATAACTTGGCATGATACCTATTTACTGAGCATTCAAAAGTACAGTGCCTTTTACAAGGATAAAGTGTAGTGTTGAAGATGGCATATGATTTGAATTCACAGCTGTCAAGCCAACATCTTCATAATTCAGCCAGATGAAATTTTGAAAGAAATATCATTTTTTTTAATAATTTACCTTTTGATATTATATATCTATTGAAATACACTGCTCTTAGTTCAATTTTTTTTTTAAATAATGGAGAATTTAGTAAAATAACTTTGTCATTTTTAAGCTGATGTTGGTAACATAAATCAACAAAATATTTTGATGGAAAATTCTAATACAGATTACTTTAAAAGAAGAAGTTTGTATCATAATATACAACAGTATCAGATGAGTTGGTATCAATATGGTTAAATTATAATTACCTGCTGCTCCAAAGCTATAGGCTTCAATCATTTCAGGTATTTTATAAGGAGGTGGGGTATATTTTTTAAACAAAGAATCCCATTCATGGCTGTTTTCACCAAACCAGTATAAGGTTTCTGAAACAATATATGAAAGAAAAAAGAAACTTCTGGATGATATGCTGTTGTTTTTTTTGTTTTTTTAAAGAGGAGTGTTTAATTTGGACATTTAACTATGAAATAAATAAAAAGAAATAATGTGTAAGACATTAAGATCAATGAGAATTAATTATGTAGAAATTAGTTAGAAGCTTCAATATATATTATATATATAGTCAAATTGAATAATCAAACATTAAAAATAACAATAACAAAACAACATGGGATGTATTAGTTTGATGCTCGGTAAAAAGAAAGAGTTTTTTTCAACATTTCAAGCATAGCTCTTCATCAGAAAGGGAAACGGAAAAGTCCAGAGAAGGAACATGTGTAGTTAACAGGCGTAGGAGTGACTGTGTGGTAAGTAGCTTGCTTACGAACCACATGGTTCTGGGTTCAGTCCTACTGCGTGGCACTTTGGGCAAGTGTCTTCTACTATAGCCTTGGGCCGACCAAAGCCGTGTGAGTGGATTTGGTAGACGGAAACTGAAAGAAGCCTGTCATATAAATATGTATGTATATATGTGTGTGTGTGTTTATGTTTGTGTGTCTGTGTTTGCCCCCCCCCAACAACACTTGACAAACGATGCTGGTGTGTTTACGTCCCTGTAACTTAGCGGTTCGGCAAAATAGACCGATAGAATAAGTACTAGGCTTACAAAGAATAAGTGCTGGGGTCGATTTGCTCGACTAAAGGCGGTGCTCCAGCATGGCAACAGTCAAATGACTGAAACAAGTAAAAGAGTAAAAGAGATCTTTTATCTTTTACTTGTTTCACTCAGTGGCTGATAATAACTCTGGAAATGATATTAAATATTTTACTCACCATTTCCAGGTGTCTTTAAATCTTGAGGCTGCATGTACTCTGTAAGGTATTTCCGTAATGGCACATCGACTGTAAAGATAATAAAAATTTAGCAATTTTAAAAATGCAAGAAAATAATAGTTTCTTTGCAAGAAGAGAATCTTTGTCAAAAGATGTGAAAAGTTGAAGGGAATTATTGCGAAAGGGAGAGAGTGCTGAGGCAGATGTCAAATTCAGAATCAGGCAAGAAGCATCAGTGTTCAAAGGAATGAACAAGATCTAGGCAAGCAGTTTGATTAGCAACTGTATGAAGGTCCTGCTGTACCAGAGCATTGTCCTGTCAAGAGCAGTCTATGCAGGAAAAACTTGGAAAATAACTGCCAAGATCACTCTGAGATTGAATGCATTTCAATAACTGTGTCAACACAAAATGCTCAAATTCACTTATAGGGACTGAATCACAAACTCTGATGTCCTAAGAGGAGCCAATCTGTGAACCGGTATGAGATTGTGATAGAAAGAAGAGTGAAACTGACTGTCAGAGGGATGAAGAAAGTGAGGGAAACACAAGTAAACATGGTACACCACCTTCAAAGAAGAACTGAAGCAAAAAAGCATCAGTTGGGCAGGCAATTATGTTCGAAACCAGGATGATTGGAAATGCTTTGCTGCTTGATGTACAGGCCAAATGGACATGAGGGAATAAGACTAAGACATTCTATCTACTACCACATTGAATACAATGGATAAGTTAAAGCATGGTGTACAATGCCAGAAAAAAATGAAATGGTTTTGAATGAAACGCATTTGATTATAGGTCAGTTAAATCAAGTTTGAGCTGGGACAATACAACAACAACAACAAAGTGCATGTATATACTAAATACAAACCTTTCTTATAAGAATAAGTGTTTGCTGTAGACAGTCGAACGATTTTGTCACCATATGTTTGTAAGAGATTGTCTTTTGAACAGGCTTTTCTGAATTGCTTGAGAAAGAAAATAAAAAGAAAATATTATTCAGTCAACAAATACCAGAAATACATAATTTGTAAGCATAATCATGAATATGTGAAAGTAACAGAATGGTTACTTTCTACAATACCAGAATGTAACCAGAATGATTACAAATCTACAATATCAGTTTAATTCCCAAGTGAATCATTTCAATTCTCTTTGGATGTATTTTTTTTTTATTTTCTATCTTTTTACATGTTTCTGTCATTAGACTGTGGACATGCTGGGGCACTGCTTTGAATTTTTGCTCAAATGAATCAACACTAGTACTTATTTTTTAAGTCTGGTACTTACTCTATCGGTCTCTTTTGCTGAACTGCTAAGTTATGGGGATGTAAACACACCAACACCAGTTGTCAAGTGGTGACGGGGGGGGGGGACAAACACAGACACAATGACACACACGCATTGATATATATGCATATATATATATATATATGACGGGCTTCTTTCAGTTTCCATCTACCAAATCCACTCACAGGGCTTTGGTCAGCCCAAGGCTATAGTAGAAGACACTTGCCCAAGGTGCTATGCAGTAGGGGCTGAGAGCCCAAAACCCTATGGTTGGGAAGCAAGCTTCTTACCACACAGCCACTACTGCACCTATAAATATTACAACCCTAATGTTATTCGAACACCAGACTTCTGATCTGTAGTCAGACGCACCACTGTTATGGTTAAGAAGTTTGCTTTGCAATCACACTGTTTCAGGTTCAGCCCCACTGTGCAGCACTTTGGGCAAGTATCTTTTTTCTACAATAGTGCCAAGCTTATATACATATATGTGTGTGTATATTTATGTATGTTTGTGTGTGTGTGTATGTGAGACCACCACTTAAACCAGGGTTAGTTTGTGTACATCTACCATAACTTAGCAGTTTGGCAAAAAGAGACTAATAAAATTTGTACTAGATTTATTAAAAAAAAAAAAACTAACTACAAGGATTTATTTGTTAAACTGAATCCTTCTAAGCAATGTCGTAGCATGGCCACAGTCCAATGATTGAAACAAGTAAAGATAAAAAGGTAGGTGCAGGCATAGCAGTGTTATTAAGAAATTCACTTTCAAACCTTGTTGTTTCAAGCAAATATCTTCCACCATAGCCTCAGGCTGACCTATGTTTTGTGAGAAAAATAGGTAGATGAAAACTGTACAGAAGCCTGCTATATATTCCTTCATTCCTTTTACATCTTTTTTTTCTCTGCAAGCATGGGTTAAATGAATACATATTGCTGAGGCATTGAAGTGATATTTTACAACTGGATGCCCTTCTTGCTGCTAACTCTTTCCAAGTAATGGAGTTTTCATTCTCATTGTCTTCAAAAGTGCAGGGCTAGCAGACAGTTCGATGAAAGGGAAATGACAATGGGCAATGCTGGTCATAGCTTAGCCAGTTTTATGCACTTGCAGAATGTAAACATTCACACAAATACACTCTCTTTCACACTCACTTTCTCTCATTATATACATAAGCTAATGAAATTCATAAGATAATCGCTTATTCCTTTTTCATCTCATTTTCTTATTTACGTGTGTATGTGTGTGTGTGTGTGTGTGTGTGTGTCTGTGTGTGTGTGTGTATAGAGTGTTTGAAGTGGTGTACAGATATATATATATATATGTATATGTTGAGAAAAATGAGTCAGTCAGAATTTTGGATAATGCTTTATTAGCACTTTCATTCTTTCAACCGAACTCTTCAAGACAAAATCTGAACCAAAACATTTTGGTTTGATTTTTCTTGAAGAGTTTGGTTAAACAAACGAAAGCACTAATAAAGAATTATCCAAAATTCTGACTGCCTCCTTTTTCTTAACACACATACACATATATATATACACACACACACATAGGTGCAGACATAGCTGTGTGGATAAGAAGCTTTCTTCCCAACCATGTGTTCTCATGTTCTATTCTACAGCATGGTACCTAGGGCAAGTGCTTTCTAGTAATAAACTTCAGGCTGACCAAAGCTTTGTGAATTAATTTGGTAAATGGAAACTGAATGAAGCCGTGCATGTGTGTGTGTGTGTGTGTGTGTTTTATTTTAGTCTTGTCTTGACATCATGCGATGATTTTAAACAAGCATCACCATCATACAAGTGACGTTGCTTGTTTATATCTGCCTCAATAAATTCTGTCTTACCCATGCTGGTATGGATCAGACAGAATATATATATATATATATATATATATATATACATATATATATATATATAATATATATATATATAATATATATATATATACATATATATATATATATAGTAGGCGCGGGCATGGCTGTGTGGTTAGGGAGCTTGCTTCCTAGCTACATGGTTTCGGGTTCAGTCCCACTGCGTGGCACTTTGGGTAGGTGTCTTCCACTATAGCCCCGAGCCGACCGGAGCTTTGTGATTGAATTCGGTAGGTGGAAGTTACTGCCGTGTGTGTATGTGTGCGTATAGCTGCTCAGTGCTTCTCCGAAAGAGAGAGAGGGATATATACATATATATATAGTTAATCCAAACATGGAAACACAAAGAGAAAACACAACACAAGGACATGGAACAAGTATAGTATTATTGGACGCTCAGGTAAGAAGGAAAGAAGGAGGGTTTAACGTTTCGAGCGGAGCTCTTCGTCAGAAACATAGGAAAAGGAAAGATCCAAAGAAGGGAAGATGGAGGGAAAAAAAATCGCCAATGGTACACACGTGGTCACATTTTGAATATATATATATATCCTGATCATCATTTAACATTCATGCAAGCATGGATGTTAAATGATGATGATATGTATATGTGCTACTGTGAGCATTTGTGTATTCATGTATCCTTGTCTTGTCATTGTGTAATAGTTGTAAATGAGTGTCACTGTCATACATGCAGTGTCATTCATTTCCAATATTCTGCAAGAACATTTCTAGCCATGGAGAAATATTACCTGGCTTGGAAACTGGTGAGGGTTAGACAGGAAGGGCATCCATCCAGCCATAGAAAATATGCTTCAATAAACTCCTTCTAACCCACGCAAGATGGTGTTGGTGTTGATGATGATGATGGTGGTGATGGTGATGATGATGGTGATGATGATGATGATGATGATGATTATGATGATGATGATGATGGTGATGATGATGATGATGATCTAATGATGATGATGATGATGATGATGATGATGACCTAATGATGATGATGATGATGGTGATGAATTTGAAATTATTTTTCAACATACAGCAAACAACATCTCCAACTGTTTTCCCCATCCCTAATGTAAGAAGGAAACAACACTAATAATAACTATTGGTAATAGTAACAACAATAAATAAATAAATAAAGCAGAAAATTGAGAGGAGGAGGATCTGAGAGCAACAATCGGTCCTATCACCTACCTACTTACAAGTCCAAAGTTCAAAAACAAGAATGTTATTGACACAAAAGGACAACTAAGAAAAACAAAAACTATGTATATTCTATATAGCAAACTTGTCAAGGAAAATACATTAGCCAGTCCTATCTTAACTCTTTAGCAGTTAAACCAGTCCAGAATATTCAACCAGCTTTATATTCAAAGTAGTCAAATCTGGCCTCTCACACCAACCCTACAATATCCTTTTCTACTCTAGGCACAAGGCTAGAAATTTGGGGAGGGGGCAGTCAATTAGGTCGACCCCAGTATGCAACTGGTACTTGATTTATCGACCCTGAAAGGATGAAAGGCAAAGTCGACCTTGAGGGAATATGAACTCAGAATTTAAATAAAACAATAATTATACTTTTATACTCTAGACACAAGGCCCAAAACTTTGGGGGAGGGGGCCCAGTCGATTAGATCACCCCTAGTGTTTCACTGGTACTTACTTTAACGATCCCCGAAAGGATGAAAGGCAAAGTTGACCTCACGGAATTAGAGCTCAGAATGTAAATAAAACAATAATTATTCTTTTCTACTCTAGGCACACAGCCCAAAATTTTGGGAGAGGGGGCCAGTTGATTAAATCGACCCCAGTACACAACTGGTACTTAATTTATCAACCCTGAAAGGATGAAAGGCAAAATTGACCTCAGCAGAATTTGAACTCAGAACGTAAAGACAGACCAAACACTGCTAAACATTTTGCTTGGCGTGCTAACATTTCTGCTGCCTACCAACCCTACAATATCATTGTAAAAATTTACAGTTACCTCATCAAAACCTCATCAAAACAAAAGAATGAAAAAATTAAAGAAAGGAGTGGCTGTTTGGTAAGTAGCTTGCAGCGAGCTGGCAGAAACGCCAGGCAAAGTGCTTAGTGGTATTTCGTCTGCTGTTACCTTCTGAGTTCAGATTCTGCCCAGGTCAACTTTGCATTTCATCCTTTCAGGGTCAATAAATTAAGTAGCAGTTATGCACTGGGGTCGATGTAATCAACTTAATCCCTTTGTCTATCCTTGTTTGTCCCCTCTACGTTTAGCCCCTTGTGGGCAATAAAGAAATAAGTGGCTTGCTTACCAATCACATGGTTCTGGGTTCATACTCAATGCATGGCACCACAAGCAAGTGTCTTCTACTATAGCCTCGGGCAAACCAAAGCCTTGTGAGTGGATTTGGCAGACGGAAAACTGAAAGAAGCCCGTCGTATATATGTATATATATATACATGTATGTGTGTGTGTATATGTTTCTGTGTTTGTGTTTGTCCCCCCAGCATCGCTTGATAAAAAGGATTTTTTATGGATGCAGAAGTGAGACGAAACTTCTTCACACTCCATAGTAAACAATACCATTAAGGAATAAATGAAAGTGAATGTATGTGTTTTTGCTTGTTTGTCTTCCATGACAGAAATGACTCCTATGCTGCAACTGCTTCAGTTTCAACAACACACAGATCAAATTACTTGTCAAACAAAGTACACGACCAAAATATCAACTTGAGTTGGTTCAATAAACAATCTCCTTCTCAAAACTGATGGCCTTGTCCTAAATCTGAAACCATTATCAATTTCAATTGTTAATATTATTAATATCATATAATGACATAATATTATTATTATTGAGTGAGTGAGCAGTGCATGCCATCAAAGTGACACTGGGGTAAAATATACGAAGCCCAGTATACCCATCATGACTACCCGTCTAATAAGGGTACACCAGGCACATGCATCACAACCATATGTGTGCGACATGGTGATCTCATATCAAGATAAACAGCGCATGACCTTGCAGGTGGGGCCCAGTTAGAATTTTCTTCTTGTCGAGTAACCCATCCCGTTCAAAAGGTACCTGAATAAGGGTTGTTTAAGGATGTTGAACAAAGCACCCATGTTTCCAGAGGTGAATTATTCAAATCCCAAAGAATTCCTCTCAACACATGGCTATGATGCTCTCCCACTACTTCTGCTCGTGATCAGAGATGCACATATCATCAGCCACTAAGGGACATGCTCAACTGGTTAAGGTCAAGCAACTGACAAGCAAATCTGTGGTATCAAGCAGAATATTTGCTGTAGCCCAACTTTTATACCAAGACAAAACAATGTACATGATAACACTTCCAATCAGTTAAGATCAGAAGCCACGAGAGCCACTGCCTGGTACAGCATCAGGGCATTTATTATTATTATTATCATCATTATTATTATTATTATTATTACTAAAAGACAGAGAGCTGGCAGAATCACGAGCATGCTGGATAAAATGCTTAGCGGTATTTTGCCTGTCGTTACGTTCTGAGTTCAAATTCCACTGAGGTCTACTTTGCCTTTCATCCTTTGGGGGAGGAGGGGGTCAATAAAAAAAATACCAGTTGAATACTGGGGTCGATGTAGTTGACTCATCCCCACCTCTCCCAAGCTGCCCATGTGGCAAAAATTTGAAATAGTAACTAGTATTATTACTATCATTAGTCTTATTATTAATACGGTGAGCTGGCAAAATCATTAACATGCCAGGCAAAAATGCGCTTTGTGGGATTTTATCCATCTTTACATTCTTGAGATCAAATTCCACTGAGGTCAACTTTGCTTTTCATCCTTTCAGGGTCAATGAAATATTTATTAGTAGAACACTGGGATCAATGTAATTGATTTATCCCCCTTCCCTAAAATCGCTGGCCTTTTGCTAAAATTTGAAACCATTATTATTATTATTATTATTATTATTATTACATTAGACAGAGAAATCTGAATGCTAAAGGGTTCATGGTATTTCATCTATCTTTACGTTCTGAGTTCAAATACTGCCGAGGTCGACTTTGCCTTTCATCTTTTCAGGGTTGATAAAATAATTACCAGTTGAGCACTACGATCAATGTAATCGACTGGTCCTCTCTCCCAAAATTTCAGGCCTTGTGCCAAAATTTGAAACCACTCCAACTTGAAGTGGATGTTGTGTTAGAACAACAGGATACTGCATTATTTACCATGAGTGACCCTCTCATATGGACTTCTGGTGCATAAAAGCACTTGTGTTTATGTATTAGTGATGGACAATAACTTCAGAAAAGACATAAGCAGAGAGAAGGTTCTAGATGAATGATGTTCTAGGAAGGAAGAACAGAGTATAGTAGTTAGAGCCAGATAGGGAGATCAGATGCAAGAAGGATGACAAGAAGTGGGGAGATAATTGAGCAGACTATTGGTTTTGAATTTTGGTAGAAGGCCAGTAATTTCAGGGGATAAGTTGATTACATCGACTCTTGTGCATAACTGGTACTTATTTCATTGACTCTGAAAGGATGACAGGCTAAGTCAACCTTGGCGGAATTTGAACTCAGAACATAAAGATGGATGAATGAAAATATTAACACAACAAGAATGTGGCACATGTAGACTTAAGACTTCATTCTTTGGCTAAAATATCAGTTATAGTAATAATAATAATATCAATAACATCAAAGTGGAGTGCTAAGAGCACCATCCGAGCGTGATTGTCGCCAGGGCCGCTGACTAACCCCTGCCCCGTGCCAGTAGCATGTAAAAAGCACCATTCAAGCGTGATCATTACCAGTGTTGCCTTACTGGCACTTGTGCTGGTGGTACATGAAAAACAACATTTGAGCGAGGGCGTTGCTGGTGTTGCTGGACTGGCTCCTGTGCAGGTGATACATAAAAACACCATTTGAGTGTAGCCGTTGCCAGTACCGCCTGACTGGCCCTCATGCTGGTGACACATAAAAGCACCTACTATGCTCTCGGAGTGGTTGGCATTAGGAAGGGCATCCAGCTGTATTAACTCTGCCAGATCAGATTGGAGCCTGTTGCAGCCATCTGGCTCACCAGTTCCCAGTCAAACCATCCAACCCATGCCAGCATGGAAAGTGGACGTTAAACAATGATGATGATGATGATGATGATGATTAATCCTTTCTACTATAGGAACAAGGACTAAAATTTAGGAGGAGGTGGCTTGTCAATTACATTGCTAACGATTCTGCCATCTTGCCTCATAAGTTAAGCAATATATTGCTTTCAAATTTTGGTACAAGGCCAGCAATTTCAGGGGAGTAGTTTAGTCAATTACATCAACCTCAGTGATCAACTGGTACTTATTGTATCAACCCTGAAAGGATGAAAGGTAAAGTCGACCTTGATAGAATTTGAACTCAGAATCTAAGGATGGATGAAATGCCATTAGGCATTTTTGCTCAGGATGCTAAAGATGGTTGCCTTTTAGTTAAGCAAAATATTGATTAAAAGAAAGAAAGAAACATTACAAATAACCAATAAACATGTCTTACTGTATTATCAGCATGGTGTTGTATTTGGAATGGTTTTTTATAAGCAAAACTGAAAAAGAAAAAGAAATTTCACTATTATGTAAATAACCACAAAACAACACTAATTGCAAAATAAAACAAAACAAAAAAAATGGTATTTATTTAATATCTCTTAAATAATTAGGTGCTATACTACACATCAGACATACCGTTGAAATTGCTAACACGTCAGTGCTCTGGCAACTAACGGAAGACAACTTATATCAACAACTTGCTGGAGGATACTAGTATGGAAGGGGTATAGGAGCTGAGGACCATTATGGAAGATCGAGATGAATGGGGAAAACATGTGGAAACAGGGGCATCCTGTGGGACAACCGAGAGAGAGAGATATAGGAGGAGACCCCCTTTAGTCATGAATGACCATGGGATTGCATCTAGAAAGTTACCCTCCGAGTCACAAGTCTGGGCAAGATTGTTTGTGGAAGGCTAGCAGTCGCCCATGTATACCAGCCTCCCCTCTCCACACCATTGATGTTATCCAAGGGAAAGGCAAAGGCTAATACAGCTTGGCACCAGTGATGTCGCAACTCATTTCTACAGATGAGTTAACTGGAGCAACGTGAAATAAAGTGTTTTGCTCAAGAACACACCACACAGCCCAGTCCGGGAATCAAACTCAGAACTATGCTCTAACCACTAAGCCATGTGCCTTCACAGAGAGATAGATATACTATAAACCAAAAATCCATTTGTACTATGATTTGAAACTGCACACTGTGTCATACCTTTTAGTAGAGCAAGGCTCTACTAAAATAACCATGTCCTTTTATTATTCATGATTCTTCCTTTAATTGAAAAGGAATGAGTTTTCATCTTGTTTGTAAAAATTTTCATTATTAACCATATGAAGAAGAGAATTTTAAAGTCTCTGATACCTATAACCCTTTAGCATTCATATTACTGTCAGATGTAAAGCTTATTTATTGACATTGTTCTAAATTAATAATGAATTAATCTCATAGATCTGAGATTTCAATGATGTAACTGGATTTTTGAATGGCATTGTAGGGTAGGTGTGAGAGGCAAGATCAAGCCAGTTCGAACATAAAAAAAGGTAGAATATTTTGGCCAGATATGGCCAGTTTAAATGCTAAACGGATAAATTGTGCATGTGGGCACAGAAACATTCTTTTTTTATATACAAAGAGACTAAGCTGCAGGAAAATAAGAATGTGGCACATGTGAACCTAAGACTCCATTCTTTGGCTAAAATATTAGTTATAGTAATAATAACAATCCTTTCTTCTATAGGAACAAGAATTAAAATTTAGGAGGAAGAGGTGGTAGCTAGTTGATTACATTGACCATGATATTCAACTGGTGTTTATTTCATCAAACCCCAAATGATGAAAGACAAAGGTGACCTCGGTGGAATTTGAACTCAGAACATAAAGACATATTAAATGCCACTAAGCATTTTGACTGGCATGCTAATGATTCTGTTAGGTTGCCGCCTTAGCAGCAACAACAACAAAATGGCCAGTGCATTCTCTATATCAGCCTAAAATAGAAATATCCAAATATCACAAGCGTAGGATATCAACTCAATGAATTTGGCTTATGATACAAGAAGAGGAAAAGAAAGAAAAAATAAACAGAAATGGCAGTGTATTAGCAATAGTTTGAATTAAAATGAATAATGAGAAAGAAAACTTACTAGGTTAAAAAGTTGTGCTGCGTTAATGAGTTGTTTATGATGTCAATGTTACATGGTCCAGGCTGGACAAGAATGGAAGCTGGATCTGTATACCTAGATATACCATCATCGCAAAAAAATTTTTAAATCAATAAATCAAGCAGGTTACTTAAAATGGTTAATCATATTCAAACGGCAAAGAATTATTCTGCACTGAAGTTGAAATAACTAAAATATTAATCAAAATGTAATGAACTTTCCAATGATGTTTCCATTATATATCTGGAGATTATATCTATTTACTGAACACTATAAACTGCCTGTAGACAAGTTATCGTGTTCAGAAAATAATCTTGCTTTAAATACATTGCTTGTCATTTCAATTTCACTACCTGGTAATTTCATTGTGAGATCAAGGCATCATGAACCAATATATAACCAATAAACTCAGTAAAATGCCAAATACATTATCAGTAAATCCATTATCATGGGCTTTATCTGGAGAGTAAATACATCACAAAATATTGCATTTCATTAACAAACAAAAGAAACTCAAAGACAAAATTTATTGATAGGAGTGGCTATGTGGTAAGTAGCTTGCTTACCAACCACATGGTTCCGGGTTCATTCCCACTGCGTGGCACCTTGGGCAAGTGTCTTCTACTATAGCCTCGGGCCGACCAAAGCCTTGTGAGTGGATTTGGTAGACAGAAACTGAAAGAATTCCATCGTATATATGTATGTGTGTGTGTATATATACATATATATGTGTGTGTGTGTGTGTGTGTGTGTGTATGTTTGTGTACCTGTGTTTGTCCCCCAACATCACTTTATAACCGATGGTGGTGTGTTTATGTCCCCGTAACTTAGAGGTTCGACAAAAGAGACCGATAGAATAAGTACTAGGCTTCCAAAGAATAAGTCCTAGGATCGATTTGCTCGACTAAAGGCAGTGCTCCAGCATGGCCACAATCGAATGACTGAAACAAGTAAAAGAGAAAAGAGAAAGAGAAATCAATTTATCAATTTATACAATTATATGAGATTCATTCCAGAAGTTTTGAGACTTATTTTAGGCATGGCAGTTATAACAGTCATGGATTATAGTAAGTTTAGTTTAACATTAGCATACATCTAATAAGCTGACCTGCCACTTTTTTATTTCAGACTGAAGGATACAGCTGTAACAGCTGAAGGAGACTGCACTTTGGTCACACTCTACTGAACACTTCTTGTCACAGCTGACTAGTATGCAAGCAGCAGTTAGGAAGCGAAGACAATTTGGAAGCTCACTAGGTGACTAAGTTTTGTGTTAAACTGGACAAAAATGCTACAGAAACATATGAAATGCTCCAGACTGGTCGTGGATTAAATTGTATGAACCAAGCATGTTTTTTGCTATTACAAGAGGTTCAGGGACAATAGAGAGGAAGTGAGAAATGACGAGAAATGTGGAGGAGTGACAGATATCAAAACATCAGAACTGGTTGAGAAAATTTACAATTCTCTAGATGAAGACTGTCAATAAAAGCAATAAGCATTCAACAACATATGTAAACAACTTTTTATTATTATTTTTTAGAAGCATCGAATGTGTACCATATAGACAAGAAGGTAATATTTCAAATGCAGTATAGCCACAAGAACAGCAGAAAATTGGGTATTATTATCCTTACAAGACAGAAAAAAGTTGTCAACAGATAACCATGGCTGTCTGTTGACAACTTTTTCCATCTTATAAAGGTAATAATACCTGATTCTTCTGCTGTTGTCGTGGTTATACTGTATTCAAAATATTACCTTCTTGTCAATAAGCATACAGATTGAAGTTGGTGTGGCACCTGTACACAGAATTAGTTATGAAAATCTGAACACTCTTCCTAACAAATTTAAGTCATTGTGTCAAGGTAAGTGGTCAATGATTATAATTATAATCAATAGTGGTTATGAGATATGATAATGTACAAATGATAGCTGATGTACGTGCCATGCCAATCAGGAGACAAATAACAGGGTCCATGTAAGATTTTATTGTTAAAATCTATGTGCAATAAAATGGTTATATTTCTACAAAACACAAAATATTTTAATTTTTCTTATATAATTCCTAATAATATTTAATTATAAAAATACAGTAAGACTTTTTTTGACATATAAATGATACATTGAAAGGCTTTGGAGGTCTAATAAAGTAAAACAGGATCAAAGAGGTCCACTGGAAAAAAAATGGTTGAGGTGCAGGAGTGGCTTACCAACCACATGGTTCCGGGTTCAGTCCCACTACGTGGCACCTTGGGCAAGTGTCTTCTACTATAGCCTCGGGCCAACCAAAGCCTTGTGAGTGGATTTGGTAGACAGAAACTGAAAGAAGCCCATCATATATATGTATATGTGTGTGTGTGTTTGTGTGTGTGTTTGTGTGTCTGTGTTTGTCCCCCCAACATCGCTTGACAAACGGCTAAAGGTGATGCTCCAGCATGGCCGAAATCAAGTGACTGAAACCAGTAAAAGAATAAAAGAATTCTATTGGTTTATTCTGCTGAACCATTAGGAGATAGGGACATAAACAAACGAACATTGGTTGTCGTGCAATGACTGAAACAAGTAAAGAGAGGAACCACTGCATCAGATGAAAATCTCAAACTATTGAAATCCCCAGGACATGGTTGTGTGGGAAGAAGTTTGCTTCCTAACTACACAGTTTCAGGTTCAGTCCTACTGCAGCAGGCACCTTGGGCAAGTGTCTACTACTATAGCTCCTGGCTAACCAAAGCCTTGTAAGTGGTCTTGATAGACAGAAACTGAAAGAAGCCCATCTTATATATATATATGTGCGTGTGTCTTTGTGTTTGTATCAACCTACTGCAAGACAACCAGTGTTCGTTTGTTTATGTCCCTATAAGCTAATGGTTCAGCAGAATAAACCAATAGAATTCTTTTACTGGTTTCAGTCACTTGATTTTGGCCATGCTGGAGCATCACCTTTAGTCGAGCAAATTGACCCCAGGACTTATTCTTTGTAAGCCTAGTACTTATTCTATTGGTCTCTTTTGCTGAACTGCTAAGTTACAGGGACGTAAACTTACCAGCATCGGTTGTCAAGCAATGTTTGGGAACAAACACAAACATATACACACAAATACTCACATACATATATATATACATATACGACTGGCTTCTATCAGTTTCCATCTACCAAATCCACTCACAAAGTTTTGGTCGGCCCAAGCCTATAGTAGAAGATACTTGCCCAAGGTGCTAGGCAGTAGGACTGAACCTGGAACTATGTGGTTGGTAAGCAAGCTACTTACCACACAGCCACTCCTGCACCTTTTTTCCTTTTTTTACTAAAACCCTTCAAGACAGTGTGCCAGCATGGCCACAGTCCAATGACTGAAATGAATAAAAGATAAATGAACTAGTCATAGTTTTTCTTTTATTATTTGTTTGATGCCATAACTATTGTTTCAGCAGAGTTTTGAAAAATGACAAAGAATTCTATTAATAAAAAAATACAATAACATTACCATTTGTTTATTATGGGATGGGAGGGTGCACAATGAGGAGTCTTTACTGCATTTTTTAACTTTGAGAGAAGATATATTTTTTGCTAATACTCTTTGACTTGTTTCAGTCATTTGACTGTGGCCATGCTGGAGCACCACCTTTAGTCGAGCAAATTGACCCCCAGGACTTATCCTATCGGTCTCTTTTGCCGAACTGCTAAGTTACAGGGATGTAAACACACCAGCATTGGTTGTCAAGCGATGCTGGGGGGACAAATAGACACACAAACACATACATATATATATATATATATATATATACAACAGGCTTCTTACAGTTTCCGTCTACCAAATCCACTCACAAGGCTTTGGTTGGCCCGAGGCTATAGTAGAAAACACTTGCCCAAGGTGCCATGCAGTGGGACTGAACCCGGGACCATGTGGTTGGTAAGCAAGCTACTTTCCACACAGCAACTCCTGCGCCTAATGTTCACAACCTAATAAAAACTATACCAGCTAAGCAAATGATCTATTCTAAATACTTTAAAAACATTATAATACAATCTGAACAGTATTTCAGAACATGTTCTTTTTGAGAATATAAAAGATAAATTTAGCTGGGGAAAAAAGAATCAGTCAACATAAGATTAATTTACCCCTTCAATTCTCCAGAATTACATTTGAAAACAGACTCATATATATCAATACCCATCCTTAGACATTAAAAGTGCAACTACAATTTTAAATATCTATGTCAAATGAAAGAGTACCATGGAAAGATGGTACATGATATAGAATCAATGAAACTTGACTAAACAGAAAAATTTCAACCTAAGATATCTATATAGCTTCTTCACGGTCTGATGGATGACTCTCTTCCCAAGATATTTATGCACCAAGTAGTTAAAGGGAAGAAATTATTGAAATTAGTCATGCTTCATTTTAGCCTATTTTACAGATAATTTTTTGAAACATCGAAATTATTAAATTAAAAATTAGTGGGGGGGGGGAAACTGACTTGGAATCAAACAGAGAAAAGAATATTGATTTTTAAACATGAAAAATTATTTAGTTATTTTATTAGCAACCTTGATTATAATTGGGTCAAAGTTAAGGAAGTATTTTTTGGAAAAAAAAGTACCTGTAACCTATGACTCAAACTCTCTCTCAATTTCAGCAACAACTATGCTGACCGATTTTTACTCCTAAAGATGATGCAATACTTGCAATGTAACGATATGCAACATGTAGGAAGGAAATAACGAGAAATCAAATATTACTCATTTTATCCCGGTTACAAATTTTGTCCTCCCACCATCCTTTCCAAAATAAGACTTCACAGAAATGTATTTTATTTCATTTGATTTCTCAAAAAGAGTTTATGTAACATTTTTAGAATGAAAAATATCGATAAACTTTAAGATTATTAAAGGAAGATAAAATGAACATTTTATATCTTTCTTCTCTATTTATCTATCTATCTATACACACGCGGACGCACACACACTCGTGTGTTGTGAGGTAAACACGCTATGCATTACAGTAGGGATTCTCCACTGGGATCCATATAAGAGCTTGTGAGGTCCACGCAACAAAATAGTTTATTGGAGATTCACAATAGTATTTTAAGGGCTCCTAAAAAAAACTTTTGCTTTAGATGCATATATTTGTATGCATTGTAAGAAACAGCTGTTTCTTACTTTAACATTTTACATAGTTCAACCTACACAAGATGGACGAATGTAAAGAATACGCACACCACCCGTTTTCAGCGGTTAGGGTTACGCCGATTAGGATTAGGGTGTGCATATTCTTTACCTCCGCCCACAAGTTAATGTGTGAAAGACAAAATACGAAATTTTACAATAGGACAAAATTTATATTATTTGCTCTTAACCGAAGCAAGGCTCTATAACCGCACTACCTCCTGGTAAAAAAAAAATGTGAATGGACATCGAATGGCTAGAGGGCAGGGTCCACCAGGATAAAATAGTAGTTAAAGGATATAGATAAAAATTGGTTGAGAACCCATGAGTTACAGTATTGTGTGCGTACGTGTATGTGAATGTGTCTACGTGACAATCTGACAGATCCAGTAATGATTATTACATTAAATTTTTTATTGATTTTCGTTCGAAACGAGCTTTACAGCAACGTCATAACTACACGAAACCCTATTAAACACTTCAATTCTTTAGTTATTATAATTCATATATTAAAACATATAAATTACAGAATTATCATTTCGTTACATCACATAATTATTGCGTTTTACATTAGCATTCTTTAAAAAAAATGCATATTGAAAACAATTGCAGCGTGGAAACCGTTAAATTCACTTCAACATTTAAATTTAATTTGTCAAAATATTTTCGTCGCTTTGAGACCGCGACCTGTTCATTGACGAAATTCCTTGCTGCATATTGAAAATAGAAGCTTAAAGAGAATTAAGATATGGTTATCGAATGAAAGCCGGTTAAAATACAAGATTGATTTTAACATTATTGCAGACTTTAATTATTTAAATA
Organism: Octopus sinensis; assembly: GCF_006345805.1. Classification (NCBI taxonomy): domain Eukaryota; kingdom Metazoa; phylum Mollusca; class Cephalopoda; order Octopoda; family Octopodidae; genus Octopus; species Octopus sinensis. Next base: position 68,332,605 of record NC_043002.1, read on the forward strand.
GTCAACTAATGTAGAATGAATCAGGTATATTTCACACAAAAATAAATTAAAATATAGAAAAATCCCTTTAGGAATTTAATAAAATTCAGTTGGCACTGAAAAGGAAAATTGGAAATTGAAGTATAGGGTATATCTACACAAGTGTACTCCCCAACTTTCTTCCTCATAACTTTCAGATAATTTTGAATTGTTTAATGAAATTTTCTACCAATACCTTTCAGGTAGTATAGATTACGATGATATTGGAATTTATTAAGAAAAAAAATGTATGTGTGGGCGCGCACGTACATATGGGGACATGTCACAACTTTTCTCAAAATTTCAAGGTTTATTTTACAAATATATGTGTATCACTACCTATTTGTGAGCGACTACTCATTCTGATTAAACTTCGATATATTTGGGATCTACCCCCATCTTGAAGGTACTGGTAGAAAATTTTTATTAAAAATTATCTATTTTTCTTCTGTAATTTTACCTTTTTCTTAAAGTTATGAGGAAACAAGTCAAGTGAGGGCACAATTGTGTAGGTATTCCTAAAATAAATTATAAACTAAGATTGCTACACTAAAGCTTCGATCAAGCAATTTTCAAATGTTACGTGTACATATATATTATTTATATTTAGCAATAAGCGAAGAGATGTTTTATATAAACAGTGAATAAATATATAAACAAAAGTATATTATGTCACCCACCAGCCACTATTGTCAGAACTGTATATAGATGAGGTTAATAACAATAATAACAATGTGTAAAACAGAGGGTAAATGCTAATCATTTTTGTCCAAATGGTTGACTGATATAATATTTTAAAAATTAAATGGTTTCTTGTAGAAAAAGAATAGCTTCTTGTTTGTAAAACGACATTCGCACAAGTGTAGCCGACACGAGGAATTTTCTCAGACACACAAACACACCGTCGATTCGTATAAATTATTTACAAACAAATCTGAAATAGTTCAACTTTACAGTTAATATATATTACGAATAAATTTTTATTCAATTAATTTCTTTAGTTTTTAATTCAGTCATCGCAGCATGCATACATACATACATACATACACACATACATACATACATACATGCGTTTGTGTATATACATTTATACAATCATGCATATATTTACATACGTTTATGTATACAAACATACGCATAAATACCTGCGCGCACACGCACAGAAGTGGTATTTACTGAAGTAAAATGATATTACGAATGTGATGCTATCCTCGTATCGTGTGTCTAAAAATATTCTTTCTTTTCTTATTTACTTTTTTTCTGTACTTGACTCTTATTCCATCGTACCATCCAGTTTCCCTTTAATTACTCACGTGCCCTGATGCAGTACAGAATGGCTTTTCTCAGAAATAGCTTTACTAAGAAATGGCTTTTCTAACAAACAAATGGGTTTTTTTCTGAGAAATAATGTTCAACAATTTCTGGGAATAATTTTCATTTTCTTCAATTTCTTTTAAAACTGAATCGCTTGTTTACGTATTCTTGTGTGTGTGTGTGTGTGTGTGTGTGTGTGTGTGCGCGCGCGTGCGTACGTGCGTGTGTAAGTATGCGAAAGATCGCCTAAATATATGTATGTGTTTATGCGCATGTATGTATATTTGCATATGTATGTCTATACACATACACAAATATATGTGCATAATGATAAATGCCTTGGAGCATTTTGTATTCTTTTCCACTCTCGGCACAAGGCCCGAAATTTTTGGGGAGGGGGCCAGTCGATTAGATCGAACCTAGTACGTAACTGGTACTTAATTTATCGATCCCGAAAGGATGAAAAGCAGAGTCAACTGTGACGGAATTTGAACTCAGAACATAAAGACAGACGAAATACCACTAAGCAGTTCGCCCGGCGGACTAACGTTTCTGCCGGCTCGCTGCCGTATTGGTGTAAAATATGGACTACAGTAAATATTCTGCTCAATACTAGAGATTCGCTTGTCAGTTGCTTGACCCCAAACATCTGAGCTTGTCCCTTAGTGACTGATATTATGAGCATCTCTGATCACAAGCAGAAATAGTGGGGGAGCATTTTTTGAGTTTGAATGATCCACCCTTGGAAAGGTAGGTGTTTCATTCATCATCTTTAGACAACCTTTATTCAGGGACCTTTTCTAACAGGGGCCCTGTCTGCAAGGTTTATGTTGATATTAGGGCACCATGTCATGCACATATGGTCGTGACGCATGATGATGATGATGACGATGACGACGACGATGATGATGATGCAGCGGCTCTCATAGCTTTCGATCTTAATTGATTGGAAGTGTTATGATGTACCTTGATTTGTCTTGTGATAAAAGATGGGCTGCAGCAAATATTCTACTCAATACCACAGATTTGCTTGTTTGGCCTTAACCAGCTGAGCATGTCTCTTAGTGACTGATGATATGTGCTTCTCTGATCACTAATAGAAATAGTGGGGGAGCATCATAGCCATGTGCTGAGAGGAATTCTTTGGGATTTGAATTATTCGCCTCTGGAAACATGGGTGTTTTGTTCATTATACATAAAACAACCCTTATTCAGGGACCTTTTGAGTGGGATGGGCTATGCATCCTGAAGAAAATTCTAACTGGACCCCACTTGCAAGGTCATGCACTGTTTATCTTGATATGAGGTCACCATGTCACGCACATATGCTTGCGATGCATGTGCCTGGTGTACCCTCATCAGACAAGTAGTCATGATGGGTATATTGGGCTTTATTTATTTGTGTGCCACTGAGGCGGCCCTTCCAATTGCCACCTCCAGACCCCACAAAAAAGCACATATTACCTACAGCAGACCCAAAAGTGCCACCCCCTTTAAAAGTGTTGCTTGGGGAGCACCACCCCTACTGCCACCTCCTAGCTACGCTAGTGTGTTGATGATGTAGCAGATTTATCAATATGTTATACTGAAAACTAGCATTTTAGTGAAATGTATTCCAACTAACCCCTTCTTCCCCAAAAGCATAGGTACCACATTCATTAGTTTATAACACAAGAAATTGGGTTGGGGTAGCATTGTACTCAAGTGCAAAAAAAAATTGGAAAAATATTGATAAACATAAAATATGGCATTGCCACTCCATTGGTTATGGTGAGGAAGTTCCAGTTGATCCAATCAATGAAACAACTTGCTCGTGAAATTAACATACAAGAGGCTGAGCACGCCACAGACATGCATACCCTTAACCCTTTCATTACTATATTTATTTTGTGATGCTCTGTGTTTCTTTTGGTTATTTTAGATTTAACAAAGAATTTATCAAAATAACTTAGTTATCATTCAGCTAGTGTTAGGGAACATAAATTGTGACTAAGGTTTGGTGGAAGATTTTAATTCAAAACTTATGAAAGCAAGACATTTATACTCAGAGCCAGAGTTGGTTTCAGCCGGGTTGGTAACGAAAGGGTTAATGTAGTTCTCAGGAAAATTCAGCGTGACATAGAATGTGACAAGGCTGGCCCTTTGAATTACAAGCATAACTCAATTTTGCCAGCTGAGTGAACACGAGCAACATGAAATAAAAGTGTCTTGCTCAAGGACACAACCCGCTGCCAGGAATTGAACTCATGACCCTACAATCGTGAGTCGAATACCCTAACCACTTCAACATAAAATCATCATCATCATCATCGTTTAACGTCTGCTTTCCATGCTAGCATGGGTTGGACGATTTGACTGAGGACTGACAAACCAGATGGCTGCACCAGGCTCCAATCTGATCTGGCAGAGTTTCTACAGCTGGATGCCCTTCCTAACACCAACCACTTCAAGAGTGTAGTGGGTGCTTTTACGTGCCGGCGGCACGAGGGCCAGTCAGGCAGTACCGGCAATGGTACAAAAAGGGTCACTTTATATTTCTTGAAAGCAGTGTATTCAAGGAAATACTGTATATATTTGTCTTTTAAGTGTTCCCAAGAGCTGTGATAACAGATATATAAAGATGCCAATTAAAATGAAACCAACAATGTAAAAATAACTTGGTTATCCTGAATGACTGAAATAGATACATAAATTGTTTAAAAACGAAATTAATACTATAGATAAAGTTATCATTGGTTACAAATTTTGGCACAAGTTCAAAGGTGAGAGTAAGTTGATTACATTGCCCCCCACCCAGTATTCAACTGGTACTTATTTCATCAACACTGAAAGGATGAAAGGCAAAGTCAACCCCAGTGGAATGTGAACACAGAACGTAAAGACAGATGGAAGGCTGCTAAGCATTTTACCTGACATGCTATCTATCCAGCCAGCTCACTGCCCTTAAGGTAAGGTTATCATTATACATTACTATAAAGGGGTAAATTGGCAAAATCATTGGCATGCCTGACAAAATGCTTTATGGCATTTCATCTGTCTTTGTGTTTTGAGTTCAAATTCCGTGGAGGTTAACTTTGCTTTTCATCTTCTCAGGGTCGATAAATTAAGTACCAGAGTTGATATAATCAACTTCAAAAAGTCCCCTCAAAAACTACTGGTCCTGTATCAAAATTTGAAGGTGGTGACTCAGTGGTTAGAGTGTCAAGTTCACAATCATGAGGAAGTTAGTTCAATCCCCTGACCTGGGTGTGGGTTGTGTTCTTCACCAAGACACTTTTTATTTCACGTTGCTCCAGTTCACTCAGCTGCAGAAATGTGTTGTGATGCCACTGGTGTCAAGGTGTATTGGCATTTGCCTTTCCTTTGGATAACATCAGTGGGATGGAGAGAGGAGGCTGGTATGCATGTGTGACTGCTGGTCTTCCATAAACAACATTGCCCAAACTTGTGCCTCAGAGAATAACTTTGTAGGTACAATCCCATGGTCATTCACGAACAAAGGCAGTCCTTTATTATAGATTATTACTTTTATTTCTCAATACCATCTTTAGTTAGCTTATTAAGGTAGCATTACTGAAAAAGAAGGCACTTCTTAGAAAAAAAAAAGAAAGATCTATGTATGTGTCAAACTTATTACAAATTGACAACACGTTTTGAAAAGCAAACAAAAATTTTATTTGAAAGATTTGGAAATTGAAATTTATGAATGAAGATGTATGTCTTTTTCAACAAGTGGTTTATCTTCATCTTCACCCTCCTCCTCCTCATCATCATTTACTGTCTGTTTCCCATTGGTATGGTTTAGACCAGGGGTTGCCAAACATTTTTGACCATCAATCCCCTTTAACCACTTCTCCTTCCGCATCGACCACCCTCCTCATTTAAAATATCTTAATACCCTACCATACTGTACCATATCTTAAATGCGTACAGAGTACTGAAGCTGGCAATTAAAATGTTAGCTGAAATATACATGCACGGCAAATTAAGAAATTCTATTGAAGATGACACACTTTTTACATTTAAAACTTGATGCAGTCCTTGGATGTATTGGATCTGGTAAACCATCCAACCTATACAAGCATGGAACATGGACATTAAATGATGATGATGACGACAACGACGACGATGACAATGATGATAATGACAAAGATGATGGTGGCAGCACTGGTGAGGCTGCCAGGTAACTTGCAAGACAGGAAAAGAACATGCATGAGTATACAGTATTAAACTTTCAATTTTTATGAAATTGTTCTCACAATTAGAAAATGTGAAAAAACGCATCATATTGCTGGAATATCTTTTATTGAAATTAACAACATCAATATGAGGGATGAACATGGTGCTGACTAAGTATTCCAAGCAGTTCATCTGGGTGAGCTGGTCTTTCGCATGCCAACCCCTATTTGACCCCTTGGCTATCATCGACCCCCTGTAATTCTTTGCTGACTCCTAGGGGGTTCCTCAGACCCCCTTTGGTGACCCCTGATTTAGACAGAATGAGAGAATTCAGCAGGTTTGAGGGCTGCATTGCACTTCAGTGTCAGCTTTGGGAGGTTTTCTACAGCTGGGTGCTGCATTGTGTACTGGGTGCTTTTTTTCATGTCACTGGCCCTTTTTCTTTCTCTCTCTTCCTCTCCCCTACTAGATGTGAATAGCCATGCTGATCCCTCAACAGGGGCCTGCTCTACTCCTGTCCCACTTCATAGTAATCCTCTCATCCCCTAGTATGAAGCTGACCTCATCACCTCACCCAGGGCTCGCAATCCTGCAAACTGCATAGCAACCTCCATAGTGTAGGTAGCATGAAAAAAGTACCCAGACCACATTGTAAAACGGCTGACATTAGGAAGGGCATTCAACCATAAAACCCATGCCAAAGCAGATACTGGAACTTGATGTAGTCCTTGGATGTATTCATCATCATCATCATCATCATCGTTTAACGTCCGTTTTCTGCGCTACCACGGGTTGGACGGTTTCGACCGGGGTCTGGGGAGCTCGGGACTGCCCCAGGCTCCAGTCTAGTCTGGCAGTGTTTCTACAGCTGGATGCCCTTCCTAACGCTAACCACTCCGCGAGTGTAGTGGGTGCTTTTTACGTGCCACCTGCACAGGTGCCAGAGGGGTCTGGCATCGGCCACGTTCGGATGGTGCTTTTTATGTGGGGGGGGTGCAGAAATATAGGGGAGCACCAGTGGGGAGGGGTGGTTCAGAGAAATGATGACAGGTTCTAGGCAAGTAGAACGTAGGATATCGAGAGAGGGGTTATGCATGGTGAAATAGCGTATTGAAGAGGGGGGTTCGAAGAGTAGACACCTATAATGGTGGTGGGAGAAGCGACATCCGGTATAGATGGAGCAAAATATAGAGATATCCGGTATTGGTGGTGGGGGTGGGAGGGTAAACCATCCAACCTATGCGAGCATGGAACATGGACATTAAATGATGATGATGACGACAACGACGAAGACAACAATGATGATAATGACAAAGATGATGGTGGCAGCACTGATGAGGCTGCCAGGTAACTTGCAAGACAGGAAAAAAACAAGAAATGAAAGAAATAAAACTCTTAACTAAATGATGGGGAGGTGGCTTTATGCCAGGTGTTGAGAGGCAAGAATATAATAAAAGGAAAGAGAAGATTCATAGTTATTTTATGTATATAATTATGATACAATATTTATGCTTACTGTTCAAAATGACTTGTTGACTTGCAATTCCTTTGATGCATGTTGCTTTCTTTTTTATTTTAAGATAAAAACAGAAATTTATAGTAACTGAAAAAGAAGGCATTTCTAAGAAGAAAAAAAAAGAAAGATCTGATGTATATGTCAAACTTGTTACAAATTGACTACGCCTTTTGAAAAGCAAACAAAAAATTTATTTGAAAGATTTGGGAATTGAAATTTATGAATGAAGATGTATATCTTTTTCAACAAGTGGTTTATCATCTACATCTTCACCCTCCTCCTCTTCATTGTCATTTAAATCATTAAGCTGCTTTAACTATTATTTACTCATTTCAACCATTCTGGTAAACAATGTTAATATTGTACATTCTCTATAATTTTCTAATTTCCTTTTGTCAAACTTATATGTCTCACAGTTGAACGATCTCGATTATATGGTTCATACCAAATGAAATTCATATTATTTGAATTCATACTAACATTTCAATTACATGTCTTTCTTTAGAACAGGAAGAAATATATAAAAGGAAAAAATTATATAAAATAAGGTCATAAAATTGTGAAACTCTACTACTTCTACTACTACTGCATCATCATTATCATCATCATAATAATAATCCTTTCTACAATAGGCACAAGCCCTGAAATTTGAGGAGAGTAGGTAAGTCAATTGCATAGGTCCCAGTGCATAACTGGTACTTATTTAATCGACCCTAAAATGATGAAAGGCAAAGTTGACCTCAGCAGAATTTGAACTCAGAACATTAAGATGGACGAAGTGCCACTAAGCATGGTAGCAATTTTGCTAGCTTGCCGCCTTACATAATAATAATAATAATAATAATAATAATAATAATGACAATAATAGTTTCAGATTTTGCCACAAGGGCAACAATTTTGGGGGAGGGGTACTTATTATATCGACCCTGAAAGAACGAAAGGCAAAGTTGACCTCAGTGAAATTTGAACTCAGAAAGTAGCAATGGGTGAAATACCACTATGCATTTTGTCCATTGCGCTAACAATTTTGCCAGCTCACCACCTTAATAATAATAATAATAATAATAATAATAACAACAATAGCAACAACAACAGTAATAATAATAATTTAGAAAGAGTGATGCAACTCTTCACGAAGATAAATAGACAATAAGAAGAATGTGATGTGATTAGTAATAGATTGTTTATTTAATGGTTTGAATGATATTTCAATAGATCATGCCATCTTCAGGTTCAAAATGTAAAATGAAAATGACTGCAGAAACACAGAAATTCAAAATATAAATCTATTTTGGTAGAATGACATTATAATGGAATGGAAGGTTTATGATATCTGTGGAGTATCTCCTTCTCCCATTATAATTCTTTTTGTAGTTTCAAGGATCTGGAACACGAAGAAGTTCACAAATGGAGTACAATTCAATAGCTGTTTATTTACAGAGTTCTTATTCTTTATTCTCTCTTTTACTCTTACTTGTTTCAGTCATTTGACTGCGGCCATGCTGGAGCACTGCCTTTAGTCGAGCAAATCGACCCTGGGATTTATTTTTTGTAAACCCAGTACTTATTCTATCGGTCTCTTTTGCCGAACCACTAAGTAACGGGGATGTAAACACACCAGCATCAGTTGTCAAGCAATGCTAGAGGGACAAACACAGACACACAAACATATACACACACATACATATATATATATATATATACACACACACATATATACGACAGGCTTCTTTCAGTTTCTATCTACCATATCCACTCACAAGGCATTGGTCGGCCAGGGGCTATAGCAGAAGACACTTGCTCAAGATGCCACGCAGTGGGACTGAACCCGGAACCATGTGGTTGGTAAGCAAACTACTTACCACACAGCCACTCCTGCGCCTATGTTAAAATAATAATGATAACACTAATGAAATTATTGTATACAATGCTCAGGTGCACCACAACTTGTCAAAATTGCGTATAAAGCATATGCAATTCATGTGGTTCGCTCTCAGTGACCATCTTTATAGCAGCGCGTGGTTTGTCTTAACTCCATACACGTGAGGTTCATTACCTCTGGAGATAAGTATGTGGAGTCAGAGTGGGACAAGAGTCCACTGTGAGTCGCTGTCTATGCAGTGTTTCTCGGCGTAAGCGTGAGAAGAAATGAGAGTGAATGTTGCTGTTTCTTGCTTAAATACTGGTTGCCAGCAAGAATCTTATTTGTTGTCTTGCACATGGCAATCGCTACCAGCAAGATCTAGTTCAAAATGGTGCTGGCTTCTTGTGCCTCGCTACAACATCATCAGTTTTCACTTTCTTATGAAAGAGAAAGGAAAAAGAAGAAAAAAAAGAGAAAAAAACGGAAAAAGGAAAAATGAGAAAAAACGGAAAAAGAATATTTAGTCAAACAGTTTTGTGAAAATATGATGAAATTTAGCTGGAATTCACAAATATATTTATCCTCATGCATTTTGAAAACTGAATGTGTAAATGAATCAGAATATTTTCTGAGAATGTGCACTTGTAGGTGTTCCTCAAAATTGCAGCCATTTGATGTAAAATATTTGGCAAGTTCTAAAAACTATTGTGCCTGGCATCATGCCTGTGCTCATTGAATATTTTGTTTAATTATTCTGTAGTACAACCAACATAAATAAAGTTGTGTTTGGTGTGTTCTGCTGTGTACACCAAATGGGAATCTTTACACATCACACCTTCTGTCAGAACGTTTCTGTTGTGGAATTGACTTGCACAATGAACAGAGCTTACCTCTCTTGTGGCTGTTTTCCAAGAAACTCCAATGGTAGTTTCCTTGGGGTTAGAGGTAGTGGCTAATATATTTTTCTTATATTTTTATTGTGTCTAAAGGCTACAACAGGTGGGTGTGAGAATATTTGTTTGAAAAGAGATATTTTTCTGCACTTTTGAAACGCCAGCAAAATTTTGGTGCCAATTAACCAATTAAGTCCCACTGTCCTATAAATAGGACAGTAAATGAGAACATTAAGCTTTATCACATTGTCTCAGTATCCTATTTATAGGACACAGAGTATTTCCATTTTTACTTGAAGCAAAGGAGTTTTGATAATTATTTCTTTTCATTTTAATCTGTAAAAATTTTAAAGTAAATATGTGTGTGTGTGTGTGCATGTGTATTCCTCATTTATATACCTTTTCATTCCTACAAAACTACAATAATCTTAAGATAGATTGATTATTTAAATTCCACTATTATTTCTCTTTTGATAATTTTCTCTTTCCTCTGTTTATACTTTATCTAATAAGAATAATATAATACACCTAATAATAATAATAATTGATTCCTTTGTATTCATATACATATATATATAAATGTATAGATATGTATTTATGAATATTTATGTGTATGTATGAATATATAAAAGTGCGTATATATAATAATAATGAAATATACAGTGCTCAGGTGTACTACAACTTGTCAAAAGTGCGTATAAAGTATATGCAGTAATGTACAAATGTTTGGAAAGTGAACAGTGTATGAGTCAGATACATGCTTGCGTGTGTATGGAGGGGAGAAAATCAGGTGTGGTGGTGGCGAATCTCAGGAAGCATGGAAGTTTTGAAGGATGCAGTGCTCCGACAACTAACAACTGATGCTAGCAGTTTGTTCCATGCTTCAGCAACTCTTAGCGTAAAAAAATGTTTCCGAAAGTCATGGGAGCTGTGCTGTTTTCTGACTTTGTAAACATGTCCATGGGTGTTAGACAGATGGAGTTTGAAAAGGTGCTCAGAGTTATTGTTTGTAAGATGGTTAATAATTTTATGGGTGTCTGCCAAATCAGCTGCCAGACGTCGGAGTTTCAATGTATCCATGCCCAGAGAAGTACAAATGCCTGATGGAGGGTATTCTCTTGGTTGCACGTCGCTGAACGGTTTCCAGACGATTAATATCCTGGGCAAGATAGGGGTTCCAGACCGGTGATGCAAATTCCAGGTGAGGTCGTACCATAGCTATATAAAGCCGCAGATAGATAGCCAGAGAGCGGCTCACAAAGGACTTGGTGAGTGATGCCAAGACACCCTCAGGCTTCTTGGCAATTTTAGCGATGTGTTTTGTCCAACGCAAATCGCTGTCGACAATAACACCCAGGTTACGTTCACAAGAAGACTTTTTGAGATTAGTGTTGTGGAAGGAGTAAGTAGACGTTGGGTTTTTCCTCCCAAAATGCATGGTGGTACATTTGACCACAGCCAGCTTGAGTTGCCAGTCCATGATCCACTGCTGCATTGTGTCCAGTTCTGATTGCAATAGAGATCTATAGAGTACAGGATCTGACCTCTTTATTTCGAGGTACAGCTTGATGTCATCTGCATATTTCAGCACTGTGGCATTCTTTAAGTTGGCATCTATGTCATTAACATATGCAACAAATAAAAGGGGGCCAAGAACAGATCCCTGTGGTACACCAGATGTCATCACATAGGGTGAAGAGTGCTGTCCTAGAACTGTGACAACCTCTTTTCGGACGATAATAAAGGACTTCAACCAGTTATAGAGATCGTCTCTTACACCCATTGCAGAGAGTTTCACCATAAGTCATTTGTGTGGCACAGAATTAAAAGCCTTAGCAAAGTCCAGGTAAACAACATCCACCCAGGATCCGCGATCAGTGATTCGGGTAATGTCCTCAAGAAACTCGATGCATTTATATTTATAACTTAACCTTATGAACTTTCTAAACGCTCTGACAAAACCCAGAGGCACACCCAAGTACCTTAATCTTATTTACCAAATACTTCAGTTGACTGAAGGGATGGAAGTAAAGTGGGGTACTATGACCTCTTGGCTGAAACAGCTGTAAGAAACTATTCTACTTTCTATGTTCTACATTACATATTTTAATAATTACTGGTATTTTGGTATTTTTATATATGTAAAGCATAATATATTATACATGTATATATATTGTTATAATTGTTTTTTTTAAAAATAAATAGACATAATATAATGTTTACTGCCGTGTATATATATATACACATACATACATATGGCTGCCAAGCAAAACTGAAGGAGGGAATAATATGCCCAATCCATAAAGGAGGAAGCAGAGCAGATACCAAAAACTATAAGCCTATCTCTCTGACTTCACATATCAGCAAAGTCATGGAACAGATAGTCAGAAGGAAACTAATTGCATTCCTTGAAGAAAACGACTTGCTGAGTGATACCCAGCATGGCTTTCAACCAGGTAGGTGCTGCCTGACCCAGCTCTTACAGCACTATGACTGGGTGTTGAGGCAGTGACTCAACAACTCAAATGTGGACGTAATATACCTTGACTTTGCAAAAGCTTTTGATAAAGTGTATCATGGTATGATATACCACAAAATGTGTGATCTTGGCATAGCTGGAAAACTTGGAGAGTGGTTACATGACTTATGACTTTCTGAAAGATAGAAGTGAGGCAGTACTGGCCAATGGAGCCACCTCAAAGAAAACAAAAATAGTGAGCGGTGTTCCACAGGGCACTCTCTTGGGACCACTGCTTTTCATAGTGGACCTCTCAGATATACCCTCAGCTGCCCTGATAGCCACTCTTGCTAGCTATGCAGATGATATGAAAGACTTGCAGAAAATACAGAAATGCAGTGATGTTGCACACCTGTAGCAGGAGTTGGACTCAATTTATAGATGGGCTGAGGACAATGATATGCAGTTTAATGCTGAAAAATTCCAAGCCCTGCACTACCAGCATACAAAACTGAATATAAAACTTACAGGGTACACTGGTCCACAGGGGATTACAATCCCAGAGCCTAAATCAGTGAGGGACCTGGGTATCAACATGAGTGATGATACCTCTTTACAAGTCCACGTTACCAGGATGGTGACAAAGTGCAGACGACTGACTGGAAGGATCCTGAGAACATTCATGATCAGAGAGAAGGAAACCATGATGGTCCTCTGGAGGACATTCGTCCTCAGCCACCTGGACTACTGCTCCCAGCTATGGTCACCCATCAGTGTAAAATTAACAGCGGGCCTTGAAACAATCCAGCAAAGCTTCACAGAGAAGACTGTCTCGTTGCAACAGCTCAGCTACAGGGAAAGGCTGAAACAACTAAGACTCAGGTGGGATGGATATGCAGTAGTATACGTCTGGAAGATCCTGAAAGGAATTGTGCCAAATTTGGCATTGAAAGCTACAATACCAGAGCGGGTCAAAACTGCACAGTGCCAAAGATCCCAGCAATGCCATCGCACTTCAGGACCACTTACTGCAACAGCCTGGGTTTTAGGGGCCCACAGCTTTTTTAATATTTTCCCAAAGAGCCTGAGGGACCTACACAGAGTTGACATAGGTGTTTTCAAATCAAAATTAGACCTTTTCCTGTTGAGAGTCCCAGATAAACCTACCTTGCAGCAAAAGGTGCAAAGAGAGTAGCGGCATACACCTCCCTTATTCACCAAATGCCATATAATAGAGGAGGCTCTCAATAAAACAATGTAGTGGTGCCCCAGCATGGCCACAGTTCTGATCTGAAAGTAAGAAAGAAAAGAAAGAAAGAAAGAATGAAAGAACGAAAGAAAAATAATAATATAATGCGATTTTTAAAAAATTAAATGGCTATGGGGGCCCAGTAGAATAAAATAAAAATCAAAGTGGTCCATAGGCAAAAAATGGTTGAGTTAGACAGAAGATAGCTGAACCCATGCCAGCATGGAAAATAGTTGTTAAATAAAATTGATGATGATGCGTGTAGCTGTGACTGTAGATTCTTCAGCTGTGGAGTTGTTTTACTAATTACCAATTCTATTTCCCTCCAAGTGGTAGCTTGAGAATATACAATGTGGTCCTCAACCAGTTGGAAATCTAGTGTAACAGGATCAGTTTCGGTACCACTGGAGGGGTGTCCGATCTGATCCCGTCACATTCAATTTTAGTTAAAATAACAGACTAGTTGGGCGATCTACGAACACAGCAAAATGATTGTTTATTTCTCGTCGTAATGTAGAACTGGTGTCCGTGTTCTCTGGAGGGAAACCGACAGCCGAATCTGCAGTGCTGATTCTTGTTTGTTAGTCGAAATGATTTGTCGTGGTTCGCTGCTTGGTTGGTATGAAGTCCTCAGAGACTGCCAATACACGTCCGTTCATGGGTGCTGCGAGGGCCAGAAAAGATGAATGAGCGAACCGCGTTTTAGGGGTCAGTTTCCCGCACATGCGCATGGGGAAGACTTCCGGTGGCCAACCAGAAGTAATCCCATTCTGCGCATGTGCGCTGAACCTTACTCAGCAGCATCACTACACTAGTATATTTACTGCAGTGGGTTCCTCAACTAGACAGAAGTACAGTATGCCTATAGTGGTACATTCGTTGATGGCCTTTAGTTGTTTACCAAACTATCAATTCAATTACACTTTCTATGGTGGCTTGATCTGATCAATATAGCAGTAAAATTACCCTTAACTCACATTCTGCTGTCTTTAAATAGTGGAGACATAAGACAATGTAGTCCTAGATGTCCCTAAAATGATGAGATGTTCATAGTTGGAAAGCCTTTAATCAGAGTTGAACCTGAGTTGACTTGATACTTAAACCATTGCCAATATAGACGTCACCACTGGCGATGGCAACAACAACTTCTTTCTATAAAAACTTACCAACTGATTGACAGATATGACATCAATGTAAGACTTAACATCCTAGCAACCATCCCTAAAGGTCTATAAAAGTCCTACCTTTACGTCATAAACTGTCCTCATATCCTTATTGTTCTCTCTATCTCTCTCTTCTGGTGTCTCTCCTAGTTTACTTTAGCTATCTTATTCTCTTTCTCTCACTCTTTCTTCAACCTGAAGTAAACATTCTTACTTTCCATTGTTACTGAGGGCAAGTGCACTTAAAATCATTTCAAACATAGTTCTTCCAATGATATTAAAGTTTATTCTGATATACTATCTCACAATTCTAAATACTTCACACTTTTTAACCTCATTATGTGGAATATTAGCAAACCACTCCTACTTTCTCCCCACCCCCCACTTTTATTTTTCAAGTTAGGTACACATAACATCAAATATTCCATTTTAGTTTAAATGAATAATTCTTTGATAACAAGAAACTCCTACCTTTTGAATTTGCCATATGTCTCTTATAGGTAAAACTATTTTGCATTAACCACCTACCAGTAAATTCTAAATCCTGGTCTCTGTCATTACATGCACAATCTACTCCAGATACCCAAGCATATCTTCAGTGACAAAACTAGTTGTTATAAGGTTCATAAAGCAGGATACTATGGAAGGGCTGTAACAGCTAAACCTCTCCAATTTCCCATCAACACTAATTAGTAGAAAAAAATGGTACCTGGACAATCAGAAATTATCAATGGCTCAATGAAACTATGTCATCTCTGGTGAATCATCATTCACCTTTTTTTTTCTATTTTGGAGTGAGCTTCTGTCTGGAGACAGCCCAAAGAAGCTTTTACCCTTGATTGTTTGGTCCATGAAGCATGAATGTGGCTCTGTGATGATTTAGAGTTTATCACAGAATTCTTTGGACCCTTTAGTTCAACATGGCAGAGTAAATGTCAGGATTATCTTAGTATTTTGGCTAATTATGTCTCTCCTATGATGCAAAGTCCACTCAGCTGGCAAAAATGAATAGTACCTGTATTTCAAAAGGGGCAGCCTTGTCACACTCTGTGTCACGCTGAATCTCCTTGTGAACTACGTTAAGGGTACACGTGTCTGTGGAATGCTCAGCCACTTTCACGAGCAAGCTGTTCCACTGATTGTATCAGCTGGGACCCTCGTCATCATCACCGACGGAGTGCTCCTATGCTCCTATGGTGCAAATATTGTTCCCTGATAGTAGCACAATCTTCCAGGATGATAATGCACCAAAATTGAAGAAAGACTACTTGCATTGGTCCCCACAATCATTAGATCTCAATATAATTTAACATATATGGGACTTTTTGGAACAGAAGGCAAGGAGCCACTTACCTCCATCATCATTGCTGAAAGAGCCAAAGCAGGTTTGACTTACAGAATGACTTAAAATTCTCCTAACAACCATTCAGAACCTGTACAAGTCAATTCCTCAACATATTAAAGCAGCAATTGATGCCATATATGGGCCAGCTACATATCGAATAATCCCCTCTTATTAAAGGCACACATGTCTGTGGAGTGCTCAGCCACTTGCACGTTAATTTTAACCTGGATCTCAATATAATTTAACATATATGGGACTTCCATTTAACATCTAGTTAAATGGAAGTTTTAATATTGAATAATAAAACTTCCATTTAACTAGATGTTTCCATTGTTTTGTTCAATCCTTACATATGGCACAAGCATGGCTATGTGGTTCAGCAGTTCACTTCCCAATCATATAGTTTCAGGTTCAGTCTCACTATGTGACACCTTGGGGAAAGTGTCTTCTACTATTTCCTTGGATTGGCCAAAGCCATGTGAGTGAATTTGGTAGAAGGCAACTTTAAGAAACATGTGTGTTCATGTGAATGATTTTATATTTTCCCTCATCTTCACATTTATTTGCTGGTTGTAAATAACGGCATCAATGTTCATCCAGACACTACCATCTGTTTGCAGTCCACTGCAAAAACCTGTCCAGGTTTCTTGATATGTCTTGATAGGTTGTGAGATGTTTGTAAACAAACGACTCAGATGTTGTCGCTCAGATGGTGTCATTTATTTCCAATTTCTCTGCATAACCATGATTAGGTTTTTTTTGCTGCTCAACAAGGAAGAGTCATCACAAAAGGCATTCAGCCATAAAAAACTGTCCCAGTGTAACCTCAACTGATTCATGAAGGAATGGAATAGTACAAGTTAAAACAATGATGTGGTAGTCAAGGATATTTGTAAATGTAGCATCAGCAATACTGTTCAAGATTAGGGAGAGTTTTCCACTGTGGGTCCCATTGAACTATGTAGAGGCAGGCAGCAACTGTTCATCATTAACATTTAACATCTGTTTTCCATGCTAGCATGGGTTGGACAGTTGAGAGTAACTGGTAATCCAAGGAGCTGCACCAGGCTCCATTTATCTGTTTTGGCTGGATGCCCTCCTAATGTCAACCACTTTACAGAGCACTTATTACATGGCACTGGCACAGATACTTTTTATGTGGCACCAGCATGTACCAGGGCTTTTTACATAGTGCTGACATGGACACATTTTTACATGATGTATTTTCTGGTTCTGAAGAAGGTTCATCTTTGGGACATACATTTTGACCTTGTGAATGTTGAGATATTCAATTAATCAAAAGCAAAGAATCATGAGTAGGAAAACAGATTTCTAGTAGATATGACTTTTCAGAAGCCATATAGAGGGTAATGTATATTGAGGAAGGAAAGAAATGCACGGTGTTGGTGATTATTAATTCTGAGGTTTTGCAACTGATATCAACAGCCATTCTTGGGAATGAGACACATTGCAGTATGTTACCAAAAATCTAGGGACATTCCTGAAAATGTTGGCAAAAATGGAGACAAGATCTGGGGTACACTGTTTGAAAGTAATAGCAAGGCATGTGTTTGTAATGGCTTGAAGTAACTGCAGGTATTTTAGCACTTAGTGTACTAAAATAGTTTGTAAAAAAAGTTGAAAAAAAATTATTGGAAACCTGTGAATTAGCTATCTGCAAAGTTGGTGTGAATCATCAGAGTTCTACTATATAAAAGACCTTGCTGTATTTACTTGCATCCTTTTATGTTCTGAATTCAAATCTTATTGAAGTCAATCTCTTATTATTCTGGTAATAATAAAACAAGCCCCAGATTCACATTGGGGTTTATTTACTCAATGGACCTTCCTCAGTATTTCTGTTACTATTACTCTGTTAGAAATGAATACATGTTGAATCAAGGGATGCTTTGAATTGAAAATGTGAGGTACTTATGACAGAAGTTGATCAAAGTAGACTTAGGAGGAAGTGTTTAAAACACACTTGACAGTATTACAACATATAATAGAGTAAGGGTGTGTTTCGAATGGATATTTAAATTTACTTCAGTGCTTTTGATTTAGGCTGTGTTGTGCAATAAATATATATGATTTGTCAAAAGCACCAATATTCTGAATAAGCTACCTGCTAATGTATTAGCCTAATTCATGATAACTTTATAAGCAACTGATCTATGCTAGTATGTCTTCTCTGAGGAATGATCAAGTAAGTGTGATACAGTTTGTCAGGAGACTCCCTCTGTTTTTCCACACAACATTAAGATAGAGAGAATGTGTTTATATTCTCATGTAACCCACAATGGGGCTTTATAGTGTTTAAATTTACTTCAGTTCTTCTGACTTACGTAATATTGTGAATATATATATTATCTAAGATAATATGCAGGCATGGCTAAACAATCAGGAAATTTGTTTCTGTACCACATGGCTTCAAGTTTAGGCTCACTGCATGACATCTTGGGCAAATGTCTTCTATAGTCCCAGGATAACTAAAGCCTTTTGAGTGGATCTGGTAGATGGACACTGAAAGAAGACTATTACATGTGTGTTGATATATATATATATATATATATATATATATATGGAGTGGGTGTTTGCATCTCATTGTCTTGATATGGTGTGGTAGTCCTTAATAAACATCCCTATTGTTCCAAGTGGCATCAATTTCTAATCTTCCTTGAAAATATGGCCAGTTATGGTGAAATATTACCTAGCTTGGAGACAGATGAGTGTTGGTAACAAGCAGTCATTAATCTTCATCTATTGAGGAAGATTTCTTATGGACATCTAGCCCTAGAAAATTTGCCAGAATGAATTCCATCTGACCCATGCAAGCATAAATAAGTGAACAGTGAAACGAAAATGACAATGACTGTATATTAAAATGTTGAATATTACACTCTCACATTCACACAAATATAAGTCAAGAGAAAAGGAATGGTGTCTTATAAGTTTTATTCCAGATGTTCCTGTTCAACAGAAACTGACATTTGGAAAAACATTCTACAAGGCAACAAAACTAGGCTGTAGCACAGACTTTGGTATAGGAACCCTGCCAATGCACATACAAAGACATTTAAACTATTGCTACAAATAGCAAGGGGTGGGGAAAAAAAGGTGCAAAACGTTTGATTCAGCCAAAGCCGTTTTGTCGACTTATTTTGTACTTAACCAAACAACGAAGAAAATATATTAGCATTTTGTCATGGATTTTTACAATACCAAAATGTAATAAGGTTGCTATTGAATACGATAAGACAAATAGCTCTTTTAAAAAATATGCAATGATTTTTTTTTGGTGTTTTTTTGTTTTTGCTTCTTAAGTTTTTTTCAGTTTGTTTTCCATCCCTCCACCCACATATACATATATATATATATACACATACATATATATATATATATACATAAAAACACACATACACACATACATATGCACATGCACGCATTTTTTTTTTTAAGAAATTCTTGTAAATATCATCCCTAGATTTTTAACAGTTAATGTGCATGGGTTACACTGACAAGAATCATTCAATATAATTAACAACCGTACAAAGTTAAAAGCATCTTGTCATAAACCACATCAAAGGTTCTCTTACAGAATTGACACACAAATCCACCAATAAAAAGAAATATTTAGATAAGTCTCCCTTTTTTTTTTTGCAGAGAAATGTTTTTCTTTTCTTTTAAAGTTAAATAATTCAAAAAGATACTGTGAAATCTGGGAGGTGGAATTTACAAGTTATATGATTTTAAAATGCCCTCAACTGAATAAAAGTGTGATTCTGTAGATATCATATATACTCAAACACACACAAATATACATACAAATGTGAGTATATTTTTAAATGTGAAATATATATACATACATATACACACATCTATGAGTATGTGCATGTATAACTATGCACAAATATGTGTGTTTATATATATATAAATATATATGTATGTATATATATATATATATATATATATATATATATATATGTATGTATATACATATACATGTGTGTGTGTGTACATATATATGCACATGTGTTTATACATATATGCATGTACATACATATGTATGCATGTGTGTAGACATATATATATACATGTGTGTGTATGTAGATATATGTGTGTGTGTATACATACATATACATATATATATATATATATATATATATATATAGTCAATAAGGAACATAGGTTTATAGAAAAAAAATGTGGAGCAAAATTTTACAAGTCACTATATCAAAATTTCCTCCAGTTATCTTGATAAGTTGGCCAGCAAAAGTCCAATGGTATATATATAAGTTAGACAGTTTTGGTTACATTTGTTCTGGGCAGCATTTTGGTAAGCATTGGTAGCTGCAACATATGATATGGCTGCATGAAGGTCTAAAAGTTGGCCATGCCCTGGTAACATTAGATAGCAAACTTATCTTTAAATAAAGCTTTTTTTTTTATGTACTACTGGGTAACTTAATTCCATAATTTTGGAAATAAAAAAAAAATAAACAAAAGTAATATGGGAGAAAATAAGTAAATGAAATTTAAAAATTAAAATGTAATGCATGATAAAAATAAATAAGATAAGAAATAATATTAAAATATAGGAAAAGAGAGTAAACAAGAATATGTTGAATATTTCCGACACCTAATTTCTTGTAGATATAATTAAAGTAATTATCAATTAAGTGTTTTGGTGAAATAAAATGATTATAATAGTAGTGATGAAAATATCTAAAGCATTTTCTTTTTCCAGAGAATTATTTCATATCGAAAAAAAAAAAATGTCTAAAATGTTTTCAGACTTCATTTAAAGAAAGTGATTAGGAATATAGGTTTATAACTCCAACTTGCCAATAATTTTATAATTTTCCATGGGTGTTCAATATTTTCATGGCAGTTTAGTATTATGAATAATTATTATTATTGTGACAAATATGCAAAAAAAAAACCCAGCTATAAAAGCATTTGAAACAAAAAAAAATTAGAAGCAATAAAAATATAAATAAAATATATTTAAAAAGGAAATAAAGAAACAAAACAGAAGAGAGGGAGGGGGAGGGGGCAGGACAACCAACGAGAACTTGCATGCTATTATTAGCTGCCATTGCCGATATTTTAATTGGACTCTCATTAAATGTACACATAACAATTTAATCAGACTTCAATATGTCAACGAAACAATTTACGAAGTTGATGATAAAAGCGTAACTATTTATTTAATACAGACTTTCAGCTTGTAGTTCAGGTGTTTCCCCAATATTTAAGTCTCTGAGAAATGAAAGAGAATCCAGATCAGTATCTCCAAGAGTATTGTAACCTGCTGGAGTGTGAGGTGTGAGTGGTTCTATGAACTTTTGAGTTTCCTCCACTGTGCTCGGCTGTATAACTGCAGAGCGATCATACAGCCGAGTTCTCAGTGGCCACATCAAGCTGGGTGGAATCTGAGATTCTCCTCCTTGAACATGATGAATATTGTAACTACCACATACTTGGTTGGTTTTCATTTCTGAAACTGATGGTGGTGGTTGTCCAAGTTTGTTAACATGCCTTTGTAGTTCCAAATCTAGAGACATGTTGTTTGAGTAGTTGGATTGAGGTTGCATTGTCTGCCTGCTGAGGGCATTTAGATCCCGTTCGACTTCCTTCTCAGGACTTTCATCTAACATTTTTACAACATTTAACACTGTAGTTGGGGTTTCTAAATCGTCATTGAACTGATGACTAAACCCGGTGGAGAAACGTAATGGCTGGAAGTCTTTGAGACCATTATGTTGGCCAATAGGGCTGGTGCCATTACTTTCTGCAAGTTTATGTAATGGTAAATCTAGCTTGGAAGTATTCATCTTTCTCAGGTGATCATCAATAACTGGTTGGTGCAATAGGGTGATATTGTCCAAGCTGTTGGGTACTTCAAAATTCCGAACTGAAGCTTGCTGGGATCTCATAGGGGAAGGCTTAATAATATGGTCATTGTCAACGATTTGCTCAGCAAATTCTCTAACAGGATAAAATGGTGAGCATGGTTCTCTTTCTTTAATTTTATCTACACCAATAATCTGACGTAATGTCAAAGATTTGCCTTGATTGGAAGCAGAATGGTCTTCATTCTGAAGAATATGCTTGTGCAAATCACCATTTAGAGATTTCTTGTTGTGGCCAATTTGTCCCCAGGAATGTTCAATTGGTGTTACTGATCTGCTGTTGGTTGGCATTTCTACATGATGGTCATCAGTGAGATCAGGTTTTAAGTGTAATGAAAAGTCATCGGTGATATTCGTAGATATCGGAGTGTTTGTACGAGAGCTTTCATTCGAACTTCCTATTTGTTGCCGTGACAATAAGTATGATGGTACATGCTTAACATTTGGTAGAAGTTGGATCACTTGACCAGTAGCTGTGGAACTTGGTGACGATGAAGGTGGTAACAGAGGATCTTTCATACAGAAATGATTCCGATCCGTTCGATTGGTTGGGTTGCAACGGTTATGAGAATATGTGCCGTTTCGTCCAGTGATAGGACGTGACACACCTAAATATTTTGATGGAGTCATAAAAGCAGGACTACCTAAATAGGGGCTACTGGGAAACCTTGGAGGAACCATAATCATCCTATGGTCATCTGGAGGATAAAACTGCTGTAACGGTAGGCAGAGTGGTAGAAAGGAGTTTTGGTAAGGGTTGGGTGGCATGTACATAACTGGCTGACCTTTAGTGAGTTTAGCAGTTTTGGCTAATTGTTTGGAGGAATCTAAGTTTTTCCCTTCAGATGTTCCAACATCAGCAGGTAATGGTGGAGGAGCTGGAGTTGGGACAGGTTGGGTTACAGCAGGTGGCTTTACTTTAGGACGCTGCTGGCTATGGAGAGGAGATGGAGTATGCTGCTGCCGAGAAGATAATGGCATTGGTGGAGTATTGCGTCCATTTAAAGACTGACCAGGAACATTTGGATAACCAGGATACATTGGATACAAGCCATAGTAAGGTCCTGGATAAAATGGAGCATAAGGAGGATACAGCTGCAAAGAAACAAAATGAAATATAAACAAAATGTCTCACTGAGGGAAATACTGAATATATTATTTTAGAAGATTTGAAGTAATCACTTAATTTAGGTATAGGTATGGTTAAGTGGTTGAGAAACTTGCTTCCCATGTGATCTTGGGTTAAATCCTACTTCACAGTATCTTAAGTGAGTATCTTCTACTATAGCCTGAAGCCAATGAAAGCCTTGTGAGTGAATTCAGTAGATGGAAACTGAAAGAAGCCTATCATATCTATATATGTGTAAGTTTATGTGTACACTTACCTTGTCATGTGGTGATTGTAAATGTGCATTACCATCATACAAGTGATGTTTGTTTCCAGTTTCCATGAAAAACATATTTGGCCATGGGGAAATATTATCTTGTTTGGAAACAGGTAACAGTTGGTGACAGGAAGGGCCTCCAGCCATAGTAAATTTGTATCACCAAATTCCATCTGATCCATGCAAGCATGGAAAAGTGGATGTTAAACAATGATGATAATTTAATTTCTAATTATATTTCAGACTATTTTTTAATAGCTATTTATTTAGTTTTTACATCTTTCTTTTCCACATTGGCATGGAATACTCAAGATGGTATTCCAGAGATGGATGATGTTCTTGGTACCAACCCATACTGGTTTTTAAATAAAGTACTTTATCCCACTTTTTTGTCATGTTGAAGTGTCAAGCTACTAAACTTTTTATTTATCTGAGCAAGTGTCTTTTGCTATCATCTTGGGTCGACCAAAGCCTTGTGATTAAATTTGGTCGGCAGAAGTTCCTGTTATGCGTGTACATGTGTGTGTAAGTACTTGTGCTTCCAAACAGAGTGGTGGGGGGGAACAAAACACAAATAATGTCACTGATGCCCAAGTGGTGCCAAGATGCACTTAGACAAATCCATACATTCATACACATACACACAAATGCATGTGTGTGTGTGTATGTATGTATGTGTTTTAGAGATGCCATCAAAAGCAGCCTTTAAGGTTCTTAGTGTGAATGTTGAAGACTAAGAAGTGAACTATTATGGTTGTAAAGCATTTGAAAGATAGAGAATCGAACAACCCATCATGAAATGAGCCCTTTGTGAACAAGACTTAACTTCAATCCCAGACACTTCTCAGCCTGGAAATGTCTGTAACATCTGCAGGAGGGTCTGATGATTGTCCAAAGCCAGATTATCTAGTAATATAAAATCTCATGATGGCATTTACTCATTGAAGAGATGTCTTCTCTTGTAAAGAAGTGGCAATCACTGTTGTATGTGTGTATGTGCATGTGCGCATATATATATATATATATATATATAATATATATATATATATATATATATATATATATATATATATATATATATATATCAATCATTGTTTAATGTCCTCTTTCCATGCTGGCATATATATATATTTAATTAGAGGGTATGTTAACCTCATGAAGGGATGGTTGCACCCAAGGAAATACTGGTTCAATACCTAGTATTTTGGGGAAATAAAATTCCCTTAAAACAATAGGTATATATAAAGCATATAGTTTATATCCATTTAATAGAAGAAAAGAAAATGGAGATTAGGAAGTTAATAATTGTTTATTATTAACAAGAAATTGTTACACGCACACACAAATTATATACATAGAGAATGCAAACAATGGGTTTTTGTAGAATTCCTGTATACTAAATTTCACTCACAAGCTGAAGCTATAACAGAAGACATTTGCTAAAAGCGCCATACAGTGAGATTGAACTGAGAACCACATGAATGTGAAGCAAACTTATTCAACCATACAACCATGCTGGTTCCTACATTTATAAATATTTCTATAAAGTTGAATTATAAAATTGGTTACCTGAGATAGAGAATGACAAATGTCTTAGTTTAAATACATTAAAATAAAATATTGTAGTATTAGAATACAATTTCATCTTGAGATTTAAGGAAATTGTAATCCATCAAATCATTAGTTAGTCATAAATACAAAATCAAGCAAGATATGCCTTTTTATAGACATATTTTAAGAGAATTGTGTCTTATCTACTTATAGGTAAATATAGTTCTCATCAAAATTCAATAGTAAAGATCTGATTAATCTAATTAGCAATAGCACCAAATATATATATGTGTATATATATATGTGTATATATATATGTATATGTATGTATACATTGAATATTTTTACAATTCATACTTATATAGTTAAGTGTATATTGCATTAAATACATGCAAATAGTTTCAAATTCTGAACCAAGATTTTGTTTTCTATGTCATACAGAATGTTATACATTAGGTTATACATCCCCATAACTATTTGCATGTATCTAATGCAATATACACTTAACTATATAAGTATGAATTGTAAAAATATTCAATGTATACATACATAT
Organism: Octopus sinensis; assembly: GCF_006345805.1. Classification (NCBI taxonomy): domain Eukaryota; kingdom Metazoa; phylum Mollusca; class Cephalopoda; order Octopoda; family Octopodidae; genus Octopus; species Octopus sinensis. The sequence goes on from NC_043002.1 coordinate 68,358,008, forward strand.
ACATATATATATACACACACACACACACACACACACATATACAGATAAGGATAGATATGGCTGGTTTATGGGGTTAACCTGGGCTTCACGTCCATAAAGCGCTTAGCTTTACAGCATGAGAGGCCATAGGCCAACAGGTTTAATGTATGAAGAAACGCTGTAAAGCTAAGCGCTTTATGGATGTGAAATCCAGGATAACCCCATAGACCGGCCATGTCTATCTTTATATATTCTACATCTCTATAACTTAGAGTGTGCTTCTGTTTTGGATTTCTGGCTTACTGACGATATATATATGTATATACTTACCTGAGGGTACAGCGGGTATGAATATCGGGAATAGAAGGGCATAGTGGAGAATGTGGGAACTTTTATTGGTCCATATGGATTAATCACAGCAGGATCAAAAAAAGGTTCGTCATCTAAAAGATGAGAGCGTAGCTGGCGACTTGGGACAAATTCTGGTGCTAAAGGATTGAGAACATAGGTCTTCTTTATTTCAGCTCCATCCAACTGGCCTCTGAGTTGAGTCCAACTCATTCCGATTAAGCTACCATTTTTTGTAGCAGCCTCCAATAAATGTTCCCAGATTTTTCTGTGGAAAAAGAAAAATATTGTGGTGATAATTTTAGAGAAAAAAATTAAAATTATTGAAGATAGCATAATGTAAAAGAGGTCACTGAAGAAATCTCAATATAGCTTATTGTGAAATGGAATAAAGATCCGATTTGCTTTGCTTCACACAGAAACTGCAGGAGCAACTCGGAGGTTTTGCTAGCTCTTCTAAATCCATTGCATTGCTGGAAACCCTTCCATATCATCAGCAGGTATCTCATGGGAATAAGTGTTTCGCACAATAGCCTGTATGCTTCACCTGAGTGAGGCAGCAAGGACTGAGCTAGTCTCCACTTAGGGAAAGGTTCCACTTGCGGTTTTTATCAATCATAGCCATCTTGGGCTAGTTTCAGCTGCTGTGCCTATTTCCTTGATGGTTTTCTTCAGTTGTCTGGGTTCCAGACCCATCTTCTGCAGGAAATAGCGCACTGATATAGACAGAAAGCCGCAGCAGCCAAATTCAATGGGGGGGGGGGTTCTTTTGTTAATGTTCTGATATCTGAAGAAATGTTGGTAGCTACTTTGAAATGATTTTTTTTTGTTAAGTTCACAAGTAAAAATAGAACTATTGCATCATTACAATATTGACAACTTAAATCAGACTGTTAGATTATCAACATATATCACTGGGAGCAAAGAAAGGAACTTTCGTTCAAAATTTAAAATGTGTGCATCTACATTTTTGTGTTTTAGTCTTTTGAAAGAAGTCCTGGAATCAGGGGAGGTAATAGAATCCACATTTATATTACCTGCATTTTCCGACAAGACAAAGAGACACAGGATCTCCAATAACAGCAACAAGTGACTGGGCCCGAGTGATTGCAGTGTTCAAGAGTTTGACATTAGACAAGAAACCATAGTCGATTATGTCTTCCAAATTTCCTTCTGTACTACATGTGTGTCTTGTACGCACAGTACTCAGTACTATTACTCTGAACTGTTTGCCTGGATTAAAAGATTATATTTTCATTTAAATTATTAGCCTAGCTGAGAATGAGTAAATTTTATGTTTTATTCAGTTAGATTTAAGTTTTAAATGGTTTCTTTTAATGTTGGCATAAGTAGGGCTGTTAAGATAAACACAATCTCAAATTCTAAGGTCATATCAAAATAGTTTAATTCTAAAATAAAAAGCGAAATAAAATTTTTTAATATTTTACAAGTCTACTTTTAGATTCTTACATTACTAATCCAAATGACAAACAGTAATTATTTTGATAAATTTCGACAAATATTTAAAAATATTTCTATATAAAACGGATGTCACTAACTGGAATCAAAGAATTGTCTTTCCTTATGATTCTTAAAATGTGTGTATATAAACATTATCAAGAAATGATTAGGCAACTTTACCTTGAACATTTACAACTCTTTCAACAGAAACACCACCTAAATCTCGTTTTCGGAGTTCTGTTCTTATTTTTTGTACCTGAAATTATATTTGTTGATTAGTAAAATATAGAACATACAGACACAAAGACACAGCTGATTTAATTAGCTGTTTGTATTGATTAGACCCCAGTAACCCTTTCATTACCAACCCAGCCAAAACCGGCTCTGGCTCTGTAGTACAAATGTTTTGTTTTCATAAGTTTTGAATTAAAATCTTTCACCAAACCTTAGCCACAATTTATGTTCCTAACACTAGCTGAATGATAACTTAGTTATTTTACTAAATTCTTTGTTATATTTAAAAATGATTGAAAGAAACAGAGTTTCTCAAAATAAATACAGTAACGAAAGGCTTAATTAATCATATCTCTCATATTAATAATTTTCACACTTGAATATTTCTGCAAATCTTAAAAAAAATCTATATTAACAATACTAAACTTATCCCTCCCTTCTCACCAAGCCTTCTTTACAAGAGGCTCCATAGCTTATCTGTTATATCTATCTTTCTTGGAAGAAGCAAATGGGATACAAAAAAAAAAGTGGGGGAACATTTACAAAGGGCTCTGATTAATGGATGAATTATTAATCTCTCTGAAAATATTTCCAATTTTATTAAGTATAAGAACATACTTACTTGGTCACCATAGGGAGTTACCACACCAATGCTGTTTTCACCAAATGGCTCCCACTCAGCGGGCCAACTTTTCACTAATTCTGTGACTCTTTCTGCCACCTCATAAACCTAAAAATAAAACCATTTTCACTGAGATTTGAAATACAGCTTGAATTTATGAAACTACATTTTGATTACCCTCTAAAAACTCGATAATTAGTATGACAGGGAGTTTTTTAAGCGATGCATTAATCCTTTAACACAGTTGACTGTATCTTTTAATTCTAAGTTGTTAACTTTAGAATATAAGTTATAACTATAATATTTCAGTCACTTTGAGATGAATAATGTAGTTTTCCAATCAGTAGATGGTCTATATAGAAAATGAAATGCAAGAATGAAGACTCTACAAGCCACATTGCATATTTGCCTTGGTTGACAGTAAGTCTAAATAAGAACTGATACAAGGTAAAATGCTCCCATTACACACTGTATGACATACACAACACCAATGAAGTTAGTCACAGTCAGAGGTTTTCTTTGTTGCTGCATGAATAAGATGGTGTGAACTACAAAAAGTCGTGCAACTAAAACATTATCGCATTTAATATTCACTTCCTCGTGCTAGTTGTTGAAGCAGATTTTCTATGGCCAGGTGTCCTACCTATTGCCAATCATCACCTGTTTCCAAGCAAGGTGGTATTTCCCCAAGGCCTGACATGTTTTTCACACTAGAAATGAAAAATATCATTTACATGATGGTGATGTTCATTTGCAACCATCACATGATGTCAAGGCAAGGACACACACAAACAGGCTTCTTTCTGTTTCTGCTCATCAAATTCACACGCAAGGCTTTGGTTGACCTGGGGCTTTAATACGAGTCATTTGCCCAAGGTTCCACACAGTGGAACTGAACTGAAAATCACATAGTTGGGAAGCAAGCTTCTCAACCATACACCTATACCAGCAAGAAAAAAGTGAAGTAAAAGCGATGACGATAACGTGATCCTCAAATTCATTCATATGCTTTACTGGAACCAATTCAACAACAAAACAGTAGTAATATTACTCACTGAACCTAAATAGACAGAAAAATATCTGGAGCTGAGTTTTCAAGGATAAGTAAATGGTCTGCATTAACAACACTAAGTCAACAGGAGAGTTTGATTGATAACTACAACACTATGTTTTCTCGATTCTCACTCTCATACAAAGAGCAAAGCTTGAAATGTTAAAGCTTATATTTCTTTGAATAAATCAAATTTATTAAGCCCTCCTATAATTTATGGAGTCACACTTCTTTATCCTGTGTACAAAGTGTTCCTTTTTAGAAAAAGAAACAACCAACATTTAATAAATTGGCATTTGTAATTTATACAACATGATCTTTAATATCCTGCCTTTAAACAGCAAGACCAATTCTGTACAAGTACTCCACATTCATCCTATCCAGTTATTAATTCAAAATTAGAGAATACCAATGGACACTTTCTTCAAAAGGAAAAAAATCTATGAATCTTTGATGGTAACAACATAAATTATAAATATACAATAGCAGAATCCAGAGAACACTAGAAAGAATACCACGTAGTATTTGTTTATCTCCCCTTACATTCAGAGTTTAAATTCATCCTATGTCTACCTGAAGTTGCTTTAATCAATTATACTCCCTAGATAGGTGCACTCCAGTATGGCCACAAATCAATCGCTAAAACCAGTGAAAAGAATCAAAGAATACTCACCTCTGCAATATTAAAGAATCCTGTACTATTTTGGTGCTGTACTTCTTCACCTTTAGCAGTGAAAAACGTAAATGGCCAGTAGAGGGGATGGCGTGATTCCTGCCCCGCCGAAATTAGTTTGTTATCATAAAAAAGACTAGATGTGAAGTTTACAAGTTCAATGGTTGAACGATAGTTTTCATGGAGCATAATCCTACAAGGAGACTCTATGGGATAGTCTTCATAAAGTCTTTCAAGCAATGAGCGGTGAAAATTTCTCTGCCGAGCATAATCAGCATATATCTCGGGACTCATCTGAATAATAATAATAATAATGATATTAAATTTAGTGACACTCAAATGAATATCAAATATATTTAATTCCAAATAAGGCACAGGGATGTTGACATACATAAAGACAGTTTTAAAAAATTATTTTAAAAAATGTATGTCATTAAAACTTTCCACTTACTTGCATATGATCTCCAGCTAAGACTACTTTTGTATTCACTCCAGCAAGACCCAATGGGATAAGACTTTCAGTTTCCATGACTTGAGCAGCTTCATCAAGGAAAATGTGTGTGAAAAAATCTGAAGAAAACAAACAACCAAATATGAATATATTTCAACAAATTTTTTAATGTTTGGCTGTCTTTAAAAAATATCAGAAGATATCAAAAAATATCAGAACATTATACCAAAATTTTAAATCAAATGCAGCCAGTTGCAAAGTGTAATTTTAAAAACAAGAAGTGAAAAATAAAAATTGAGAATTCAACCATACCTGGACCCAAATTCAAATCATAAATGATTCGAGATTGATTAAGAGTTGTTATAATAACTCGATGATTTTTCAAGTCTTCAACTGTGGGGACTCGGAATGTTGAATCAGGCTGCAGTAATGAGTACTTGATCACTGAGCTAGGAACAGTGAGTACCCATCGTTTACGGAAATAGATACGGAGAGGTCGTGCTTCAGGGTGTCCACTTGTTACATAAGGGTCGAAAAATTCTTTAATGTACAGATCAGCCGCACTAGATAAAACAATGCAAAAACATTAAATAAATAAATGTTACATAATACAGATTAGTAGTAATTCTGAAATAATTAAAATTATATTACTTGTACAAAGTCTGTCTACATAAGAAACCAGACTTTAAAACAGCATGCTATTCGGCCAGTGCAAGCCTTCTTGTGAATAAAGATTCATGTACGAGTAATCTTGGCCTTCAGTCTAATAACAGTCACATCATGCTACATCAGTTAGTCACTATGTTTTGGTGATATGTCATAAGTTGAACAATGAAAGATTTGAAAGAGTAACATGTTTCTGTGAAAATGTAATTCAAATTTTTTAAATGCTTTTATGAAGCACTTTCCAGTGGTGTAACACAACAAATGGGAAGATTGAGTCATACACAATGTCACAAAGGGTGCATTGGCATCCTTCAAATCAGGAAGGATATCCTCCAAAATGATCCAAAACTTGAATGAAATTCCATAACAACAAATGATGATCACATCACATCAGTGCATGCAGTGATTTATGAAAATCACCACCTGACTGTCTGTGCAGTTTCTGAAGAAGCAGACACCTGTAAAGTTTGTGTCACATGATAGTGGTTTCAAATTTTGGCACAAGGCCAGCAATTTCTGGGGAGGGAGTAAGTCCATTACATCAATCCTCAGGGTTCAACTGGTACTTATTTTATTAACATAGAAAGGATGAATATCAAAGTTGACACCAATGGAATTTGAACTCAGAATGCAAAGATGGATGAAATGATGCTTAGAATTTTGTCAGGCTTGCTAACAATTCTACAGCTCGCTGCCTTAGTGAGATGTATATAGCATTGTTGTGTTACATAATATTAAAAGAAAATGGTTTGAGTGGTCACAAAATTTGTGTTGTGTTTGCTAATAGACAAACACAAGAAATGAAAACTTTCTGAGAAGTGTCATAGTAGGAAATGAAATCAATAAAGCTGAAGTAAAAAAGGTGTCATCACAAAGGGCTGGGTCATTGTTGCCATGACCAGCATGTAATGTTAGCAGAAACCAGTTGCTGACAAAGTGCAAGACACTGAAATCACATGATACAACGGTTACACCACTGGTGCTTGGTAATTCTCATCTGCTACCAATATTGGTATTTACATACACAAGACATCTATATGTGAAACTCTCTCAGGGTGAATACGGCAGTATTATATATCCATGTTAAGTAGGATATAAAGGTTGCTATTCAGTAATAATATTGCCTCCATTGCTATCTGATTTTTACCTGCTCTGCCAGCTGTTAGCAAAGCCATCAAATAAATAGTTGCTGATTCTCTATATAATGGTAGAAGAGAGATTTGACCAGCATGCAGTGTTAGAAAAATACCAGTTGTTGATGAAGCACAAACCATGCTGAAATCATAACAATACTGTCTCTGTCACTGATATCTAAAATAAAGTATGTCAGAATCAGTATAATTTGGTGGTGATGTTAATCATCTTTTGTGACAGGAAGGGTGCTGTTCATCATGTGTCTGTTCCATGTGGTCAGAAAATCAGTAAAGAATTTTACTTCAGTGTGCTGAGGTATTCGTAAGAGGCAATGTCAGAAGAGAAACCTGAGACATGGACAAACAAAACCTGAATGCTGCATCACAATGAAACACCTGCTTATGTGTCACTTTTTATCCATGATATTTTCGCAAAGTGCAAGACAACTTTCCTTCCCTAGTTGCACTTATCTTCAAATTTATCCCATGTGCACTATTTTTTTTAAGGTGAAATCCACTCTGAAAGATCATTGATTGTAGAAGATAGAAATTATTGAAAATGATCATAATTTATTATGACAATAGGAAGACAATTTGGTTGAGCAGTTTGGGTTAAGATGGAAAAGAATGGCACAATCAAGACAAAATTGGAAGTACATTGTGATCAGTGATGTGTAACAGCATTTGATGGCCTGGTCAATACTGTGATGTGATTTAATAAATAGAGAAAAGGGGAACACTTAACCCTGAAAAAATATTAGAATCTAATCAATAATAAAATAGATGATTATATGACATTATTAGTATCATATGTCAATGTTATTGTAACGTAATTTAGAAAAACGGTTTTAAAATTACCTATTTGAATGGGTACAGATCATTATTCGAGTTCCTTTCTTCTGAAGGGCAAGTTTGGCAGCTTGGGCAAGTGTGAAGGTCTTTCCTGTTCCATAAGGCCCAAGCAACAATAAAGGTGGTAAACGCACACCATTAGAATCCGCTATTATTCCTGCAATAGCTTGTCGTTGTTTCTCATTCACCCGGGAATCAAGCAGACCTTCCAAAGAACTGAAAAAAAGAAGAAGCAAAAATTCAATGAATCCTGATCTGAAATACCAAAAATTTTAATGCATCATGAAATGATCTTCAGATTCTTCCTTTATGAGTCAAAAATTTGGGGAAGATATGTTTCTCATAACTGTTTCATTAAGTAATAGAACATTTCTTTACCAACACTATTCACTCCATCAGAGATGGTCCTTCATTAGATGTAAACACAGTATAATTAGGAAGATAGATCCATGGGTTTTATGCCTTGTCATTCAGCTGGCTTCCATAAAAAAAAAGCCTCATAACAAAACTGAATATATTTTCCAGAATAAATAAGCAGAGGTTTCTTGTAGTTACTGTTCACCAAATTTCTTCATAAAGCATTGGTTGGTTTGGAGTTATTGTAGAAGACATTTACCCAAGGTGCCATGCAGTAGGACTGAACCCAATGCCACAGTATTATGAAGTGTACTTCGTAACCACACAGCCATGCCTGAACCTTCATTTATGATACTTATAGTTTCATCATCATCATCCAGTGTTTTAAATCTGGGTTTTGTCCCTGTTAACAGATCTACCTCAATGTCATAGCAACTGCCCTCACACCATCTCATCATCTTGCCCAGTTGTGGGCATCCTCCTTTTCCAAACCAACCCTCCCAATTTCCACCTCCACCTGTCCCCTCCACCTTCTCCTAAGTCTACCTCACTTTCGCACTCCATTTACCTCAAATGCAATCACCCTCCTCAGAACATGCTCATCGTCCCTCCTCAACACATGCTCATACCACCTCACTCCATTCACTTTTGCCTCCAATCCCAGCAGTCCCATCAAATCCTCAGTCCTCCTCTTATCAAACAGCTTCACCCCACACATTTCTCTCACCATTGCTCTCTCGGTCCTTCTCAAAATTACCATCTCTCTCTCCCCCAGACACCATGTCTCACTCCCATACAACACTGCAGCTCTCACACAATTCTTATAGATCCATAACTCTTTAGACCAATTTGAAAACTTAAAAAACTCTAAATTAATACATGATTCCTTATGAAATTAGAGAAGAAGTGACCAGCTACAGCAACTATTTGCTATCAGTAAATAGCTGCTGTAATACTGAAAACCATTCTTGAAGTAATCTTGATCAGGAACAAGCAACCTTTTGAAAAGCAAGCCACATGAGACATGGCTCATCATCAGGGGAACCATACTACTAAAAAAAATTCAAGGTAATTTTTCAATAGTCATGCCTTCTTTCAGAAAGTCTCACAGACCACAGTTTACTGATGTCTGTTCTAGCAGTTCTCTACTTCTGTAATTACATAAGCAACCATGAACTGATATGTGTCAAGGGTTTTCAAAGAGAAAATATCATACATAAAGACCAACTATCCCAAATTCAAAAAGAATTGTCGGTGTAAGGTGAATATGATACTTTCCAAACAATAATAATTGTGGCTTGTTGTTGAATTGTTCAACATGTACTTCTGCTTTTTTTTATTTCAGGCGAAAGATTACTAGTTTTCATATGTACAAATGACTATTTTGTTTTCTTATACAGACTGAAACAGAGAAGGTATGACAATGACAAGGCTGTGAATAGCAATGAAATGACTTTAATCTTATTGATTGATTGAACAAATAATCAAACAGTTGAGAAGTTAATTTTATCTTTTAAGCTTGGTACTCGTTCTATCATTCTCTTTTGCTGAACTGCTAAGCTACAGGACATCAACACACCAACACCAGCTGCCAATCGGTGGTGGAACATAGACAGAGAGACAGACACACACACACACATGACAAGCTTCTTTCAGTTTCCATCTACCAAATCCATTCACAAGACTTAGATCAACTTGATACTATAGTAGAAAACACTTGCCCAAGGTGCCACGCAGTGGGACTGAAGCCAGAACCGTGTGGTTGGGAAACAAGCTTCTTACCACACAGCCACTGGTTAATTAATTAACAAATAAATAATTAAATAAGTGAAATAGAACCAGTGTGTGTGTTTATCATAAGCATAATGACTCTCCTGAAATACAACTAAACCTGTTTCAACACAGGAGTTCACATCAAGAATCTTGTAAACCAAATACAAAAACGAAATATTTAAAGGAAATCTAAAGGGTGACTTACCTATCAATTTCCCAGGGAACACTAGGAGCGTGTGACATATGGGGGAATACAATGTCCAGATCAGGTAAGTTATCAATGGCATGATGCATTTCACATTTAGGTAACCGATTCAACTGAAACTGCACCTGGAGTTAAAAGAGGTGAAGTATCTTGTATAGAAATCCCTTTGTTTTTTTTTTCTTTTTGTAAACATTAAAGAAATCAATATTTATTTTCACACCTTTCAATCCAAAACAAATGTGAATCTGATAAATAAAGTACATTGTAACCATCATCCACATTCAATGTTATAGATATTTCAAGCACAAAATGCAGAACCAGCAATATTGAAAAAGTAGGGCATTGGCATTAGGAAGGGCATCCAGCTGTAGAAACTCTGTCAGATCAATATTGGAGCCTGGTGCAGCCATCTGGTTTGCCAGTCCTCAGTCAAATCGTCCAATCCATGCTAGCATAGAAAGTGGACATTAAACGATAATAATGATGTTCATGATGAATAAAATGATAACAACAACCATCATTATTATCATTTAATGTCTGTTTTCCATGTTGGCATGGGTTGGATGCTTTGACAAGAGCTGGTATGGCCGGGATCCACACTTGCCACCATTGTCTGTTTTAGCAGGATTTTTATCTACAACTGGATGCCCTACCTAACTGTCAATCACTTTACAGAGTGTATTGGATGCTTTTTATGTGGTACCAAGACCAGTGCTTTTATTAGTAGTAGTAGTAATAATAATAATAATAATCCTTTCTACTACAGGCACAAGGCCTGAAATTTTTGGTAGAGGGGGGAGGCAGTTGATTACATCAACCCCAGTACGCAACTGGTACTTAATTTATTGACCCCGAAGGAATGAAAGGCAAAGCTGACCTCGACAAAATTTGAACTCAGAATGTAAAGACAGAATACCACTAAGCATTTTGTCTGGCATGCTAATTATTCTGCCAGCTTGCTGTCTTAATAATAATAATAATAATAATAATAATAACAACAACAATAATAATCTTTTCTACTATAGGGACAAGGGCCTGAAGTTTGTGGGGAGGGGACTAGTTGATTACATCAACCCCAGTGTTTCATCATCATCGTCGTCGTTTAACATCTGCCTTCCATGCTAGCATGGGTGGGACAGTTTCACAAGAGCCAGCCAGGCAGAAGCCAGCACCAGACTTTTGCGACTGTTTTGATAAGATTTTTACAGCTAGATGCCCTTCCTAGCAGCAACCACTCAGCACTGGTATTTAATTTATCAAGCCCGGAAGGATGAAGGCAAAGTCAACTTTGATGGTATTTGAACTCAGAATGTAAAGACAGATAAAATGCTGCTAAGCATTTTACCCAGCATGTTAACAGTTCTGCCAGCTCATTGCCTTAATAACAACAACAACAATAATAATAATCCCAGGTATTGGCTCTCATGGCTTTTGATCTTATCTGATTGGAAGTGTTAACATGTACGTGTTTTGTCTTGGCAAAAAAAATGGACTACAGCAAATATATTCTGCACAATACCACAGATTTGCTTGTCAGTTGTTTGACCGTAACCAGTTGTGCATGTCCCTTAGTGGCTGACATTATGTGCCTCTCTGATCATGAGTAGAAGTAGTAGGGGAGCATCATAGCCATATGCTGAGAGGAATTCTTTGGGATTTGGATAATTCACCTCTGGAAACATGGGTGTTTCATTCATCATTCTTAAACAAACCTTATTCAGGGACCTTTTGAGTGGGATGGGCTACTTGACCTGAAGAAAATTCTAACTGGGCCCCACCCGTAAGGTCAAGTGTTGTTTATCTTGATATGAGCTCACCATGTCGTACACACATGGTTGTGATGCATGTACCTGGTGTAGCCTTATCAGATGGGCAATCAAGATGCTTATATTGGGCTTTGTGTATTTGTACCCCAGTATCACTTTGATGGCATGTGCTGCTCTCTTGTTCAATAATAATAAAAATTATAATAACAATAATAATAATAGCTTCTTAAGGCAACTGGAAATCCCATGCAAGATTAGCATCTTGCAAAAAGCAGCATTACTGGGCACAGTACACATCTTAAAGAAAGTATTATCTGTCTGAAAGCCTTGTTGTAACTTGACAGATGACTAAAGATTCCAGTGCAATTTTACCTACACTGTGTTACGAAGGAGGAATAATAATAGTAATAAAACTGAGGCTTACATGAGCTGTTAATTCTTGATCAGCTTTCAGTTGAAGATCACATACACTTTTGGATGATAAACGGAAGAAGACAAAATCTTTACCTTTATCTTCTATTATAGCCTCATAAACCTGAGGAGTAAAAGAATAAAAATAGAATAAAATATACACAAATAAAAAAAGAGCAATAATTGTTTCTAACTTTGTCATAATTGCATCTTATTAATGAATTTGATTGTTTGCTTGTAGTAATGAAGTCAATGATAAAGATTTTATTTCAATGATGTTCGGTGGTCTTTGAAGACAATCTCACACTCTCACCTCTTGTAGGCCTCTTTCCAAATGGGCCAAAGCCACAGGGCAGCCAAGCTTCTTGACTGGCCTGGAGGTGAAACCTCAAAGTTTTGTGCATTGAAAGGGGACAAACAAAAACAGCAACATCAAAATGGCTAAGTGCATAAAATGTTGGAACCAATCAACAGCCGAACATAAGACTATAAACCTCGAAAATATATATTGTTATCTAAATTTTATTTCGAGTGCACAAGGAACAAAGCATTTGAGATGCAATTATAAATTATTGAATTATCAGCTAAAACAAATAATATTTGCTATGTATTTGAAATATTACTACTCCATTACTAGAGATGGTGGGAGTTTGAAAGCCTGCTGCTATTATGATGTTGTCACTATTATAACAGTTAACTCTATCAGTAGAAATGAGATAACATCATCACCATTTGACATCTAACTTGTCATGCTGTCATGGGTTGGATGGCTTGACAGGATTTCAGCCATATAGCTGTGTCAAGCTCCAATGTCTGCTTTGCCATGGTTTCTACAGCTGGATGTCTTTCCTAATGCTCTTTGTGATGTGTTTTTCTCATGCTACTGGCACTAGTGAGGTTGCCAAGTAACTTTTAAGAGAAGCAAAGAACAGGAAAAGGGAAAAAGCCCCTTTGACTGAATAATGTAGGGTATTTGAGAGGAAGGTGTTCTGCCAGGTACTGAGAGGCTAAAGTATGATAGAGGAACAAGCCTAGGTGTCTTGATATATTCTTTTACTTGTTTCAGTCATTTGACTGTGGCCATGCTTGAGCACCGCCATTAGTTGAAAAATCAACCCCAGGACTTATTCTTTGTAAGCCTAGTACATATTCTATCAGTCTCTTCTGCTGGACCACTAAGTTATGGGGATGTATACTCACCAACATTGCTTGTCAAGCGATGGTAGGGGGGACAAATACAGATACACAAACATATATGTGTGTGTGCAAAAATTTAGATTCAGGTGAATATGGTACTTAAGTTGAGGCACCAGAATTTAGTACGGTATTATCCTTACAATTTCAAAGTAAGGTGATTAAAATCAAAATAAACAACAAGGATATCCAGAGGTAATGCAATATGATCGTTTCATACAAATCCATTTAATTGAACAATGCAATCATTACATCAATTTAAAATGCAGAGCAATCTTCAGCTGACAGGCTTCTTTCAGTTTCTGTCTACCAAATCCACTCACAAGGCTTTGGTCGGCCCGAGGCTATAGTAGAAGACACTTGCCCAAGGTGCCATGCAGTGGGTCTGAACCCGGAACTATGATGTGGTTCATAAGCAAGCTACTTACCACACAGCCACTCCTACACCTATTTATTCACGTTTTTCAGTTAATCATGCATTATCTTGTAGCTTCAAGATTTCAATGATGTGGCTGTTTTATTCTTAGATTGACATTGAAGGGTAGGTAGGAAAGGCTGGATTCAGTCAGTTTGAACATAAAACACGTAGAATATTGTGGCTGGATATGGCCAGTTTAAATGCTAAAGAGTTTTTTAAAATATTCAGAAAAGAAGAAGAAAAACTTTTAAATACCTTTTCAACATCATTTTTTTGAGAATTGTTTTCATATGAATAACAAGATGAAAACCACACAGCATTAGCACTCTGCAAAATCAATCGACCATGCATTGTATCTTCAGAAAGTTCATTTTCAAGTTTCATTCTTGCAAATAACTGACCATCTGAACTGAATTTTGCTAAACGGTACCCACCAGGAACTAACATGAATCGATTCACAATCTGCAAAGTAACTTTAATGTTGAACCTAAAAAATAAAAAACACAAAATATTCTGAAATTGTAATAAAAGATATTTAAAACTAAACTGAATTCTAAAATTAATATTTTTCACGTTTTTGGGGGGGTTTCTTTTGAACTTTTTACTATTGGGTTGTCCGGAAAGTTCGTGCCGATTTTTAAAGGAAAGCAAAAGGTCAATAATTACTTGCCATTACATTTTTAATCAACCAAGTATGAACCATTTTGTTGCACAATGCATCTCTATCTTTCCTTTAACTTGAAAATACCCTCTTCCCAGAATTGAGGTGGTTTCATGGCAAAGAATTCATCAAGGTATCTTTTTACGTCATCTAAGGAATTGAAATTTTTACCATTAAGACTATTCTGCAGAGACCTGAATAAATGGAAATCCGAAGGAGCAATATCTGATGAATATGGAGGGTGAGGTAACACATCCCAGCCAAGCTGCAGCAATTTTTGTCTGGTTCCCAAAGCATCAAGTGCCGAAAATGAACTTTCTTATCTTCCATTTTAAAGTGTTACAGGATTAACACAGGTTATAGGAACATAAACCTTCTTCCATGAAAAGATAGCTTAAACTGTGCTCTAAATGGAGGTGTAGTCAAATCCTATTTTATGGACTCAACCATGTTCTAAAATAAGCCGAAAGGTAAGCTACTATAAATCGGCACAAACTTTCTGGACAACCCAATATTATAATTGAATAGAGGAATTAAAATTACGCCGAATTTTCATAAACACATGACACAAAGTAATGTCACCTCAATTCAAGTGGGTCACCTAACAATCCCTCTGACAGCACAGAGCCAAACTAACAAGTGTTTAACAGTTTCTCCTCTGATCTGCTCATCATCATCATTTAACATTCATCTTTTATGTTGGCATGAGTTGGATGGCTTGACAGGAACTGGTAAGCCAGAAGACTGTATCAAGCTCCACTGTCTGCTATAGCTTGGTTTCTACAGCTGGATACAATTCCTAATGCCAGCTACTTGACAGAGTGAATTGGGTGCATTTTACATCAGAGAATTTTTTTAATCAGTTCCGATTTTCTTCTGTTATATCTAGTGATTTCTTGTTATTCTTATTCTGTGAAGTTTGGTAGTGAAAATATTTTTCTTCTTTTATCTAACTTGTTTTAGCTACAGGGCTTTCGCCATGCTGGAGCACCGCCTTGAAGGGTTTAGTTGAACAAATTGACCCTAATACTTATATTTCTTTAAAAAGTTTGGCACTGATTTTATCAGTTTCTTTTGCCAAACCACAACCAGTTGGCAAGAGGTGATTGGGATAAACAAAACACACACATACAAGCTTCCACATAGTTTCCATTTAGCAAATTCACTCATAAAGCATTGGTTAGTCCAGGGCTATAGAAAATACTTGTCCAAGGTACCATGCAGTAAGACTGAACCTAAAATCATGAAGTTGCAAAGTGAACTTCTTAACCACACAGCTATGCTTGAGGATAAATTTCTGAATATTGAAGCACCAGAAATGAAATTGAGTTTCATCAATAATAAATTCGAACAGAAACCTATTCATATTTACAGTGTTTAAACTAAGTGTGGATGTAAACACAACCCCTCCCCCCCCCCAGAAATGAAGGGCTGGTGAGGCTCTTTCATATGTGCCATCAGCACTTTTGTCAATACTCCAATAAATAATTACAAACACAAATTCTTCATTTAGTTTTAAAAATGTCACTATATTTTCACTGATGTTAAATGGAATTTTAAAAAATGGACCTTAATATGGAATGGGGAAATCAAAATCATGTATTTTATGCAATTCTCAATTCTATGTATATCTTAATACATGTATAAACTTTTCCTCATATAAAAAGAAAAAGAGATGATTTTGTTCAAATATTATATAATAGAGCTGTCTTGTAGAAAGTTACATTGTGCATCAGTCTAAGATTACATGGTTCCTTTGTCTTCATCTCCCATTTCTAATAATGGCATGATTCCATTAAATAATATTGTGTGCTGCATTAAGTCAAATAGGATTTCCATTTCTATCTCCAATCAGAGTGGAATTCAATGTTTTATTCTGGCAATATAGTTAAAGAGCTTGAGTATATGACTAGAAAAAGATATTTTAATATAGTCTATATAACCTTTCAGTTTCAACATGTCTGTTCTTATGGGAAGCTATTCTTCATACAAACATGATCCTTCTATGTGATGCAATATTTTTTCCAGAAGTATTGTTGTAAAAAAACAAATATTCCTCTATTAATATCAACAACTATAATATCTTCTCTTGAATGATAGCTTCCTGAATTTGAGGAAGTACTTCACAACCTCAATTCACCAACTTTTACAAATAACATTAGCAGACATTTATGCTCACACTGAGATGGATAGAGAATTTGCCAAACTTACATATTAGAAGTATTCTTGATTAGATAGTTAGTCATTGCCAGCAGAATCTACTCATAAATCTGCTATCAAAATCCACTGACTTAACTTGCTTCATCAAATTCAGAATTGAGTTGTTAACACGGTGGGTTCTTTTCTTTCTACTAGGTTCAAGTTTTTGGATCATCACCAAAACACATCTTTGTTGTGTATTTTATATAAGGATTTCAATGATCATTACTCTGATGAACTCCCTGATCTAGTACCTCTTTTCAACACCTTTAGATGTTCTTTATCCTAGGTACATTGTTTCTATGTTGAGCTTCTGGTTTATCAAAATGCCTTTTATTCTAATAGCTTCTTTCCTTGAACTGCTGATATCAGAAACTCATTACCATTGTTTTGTTTTCCTCTTTTCTATGATATTCAGTGCTTTATGTTTTCTGTTAATCAACATCTTTTCAACTTATAGGTGACCTCTTTTCCGTCTTTATAGTCCCATACACCATTGTTGCCTCATTCTTTGTTTGGGACAAAATGGTTAAAAATAAAAAAATTTGTAAAAAAAATGTTTATTGACTCAATGTCTTGTTCAACAGGATGAGGGATAAAGTCAATCCTAGTTGAACTTGAAATGAGAATAGAAAGAGACAGAGCTGAGAGACTGTTAATCCAACACTCTACTGCCTTATATAACATTGCAATATAAAAGGGAAAAAACAACTTACCGAGAAATTAAACCAAATTGTGTAAGTTCTTCAAAATACAAGAGGTCATGCATCCATTGCCTGTAATTTTCTCGACAGAAAGCTTGCGATATCACTTCTCGCATTTGTAGTTTATTGGGATCTGGTAGAGGATATTCCTCCAGCAGAAATTCTTCTTTTTCAGATAAAGGAAGAGGACTAGAAAAATAATTAACAAATAATTTTAAATTTAAGATCAAGGTTTAAAATTACATTTTCTCAGTTTTTTCATACAGAATTATTCATTTACAACTGTCAGTTAAAAAAATGTGATTTGAAACTCAGTTATACAAGTTTGCAACATTTTAATATTGGTAATTAAGTTTGATATTTCACAAAGCATCTATTCAGATAAAAGTTAAAAGAAATGGGTAAAGCTAACAGGGAAAGAAAGCCAAATGTCTTAAACTTGCTTAATTATAGACTGACTTCATTATTTTTATTTATTATAATACTAAGCAAGACAAAATTAAAATATTAATTAGAGAAAAATATTCTTCATTTTCAAGGAAATATTTTTTTCCTAGACATAACAGCTTTGAGACAAAAAATATCAAATAGCTAGTTTATATTTCAAGTAAACTCTAGGAAAGTGAGTAAATTAAAACATACTGTGGTTCAAACTTCACCAAATCTATATTGAATTCATTCCATCTGTTTGCATCAAATGACATTAAGTCTTTTGAAAGTTTATCTCCTTCAGGGATAGGAGCAGATTCAACATGCATTTCTTTCGAAAGTAGAGGGTCAGTTCCAAAATCAAAAACAATAATCTGACGAAATGTACCATAGATATTTGTCTTGAAGACCACCTATAACAACAGACAAAAAAAATCACATTGAAATAAAAGCCACAATTTTGAAGTTAAAAAAAACCCCAACAAACTAATACTGAATTAGTTTTCAGCCTCAAAAGAAATCTGTTCCGACTGAACAGTATACTAAGGTTCAATAAACATTAAAGCATCAGCTAGCTTCACTAGATAATACCTTGTGGTGGATATTTAAAACACTATTTAAATTTCACCAATTGAAAACACCATTGCTCTTAAGAAATTTGCAATCTGTGTCCAGTTCCAACTAATATGATCCATAACATATACCTCTCTCCTCCTCACCATTCATACTGTGCCTCTTTCTCTTTGACAACAAGTATTACAAATAGCTGTCCATTTCAAGGCTTACTTACTAAGCTTGCAAATTTATGTCTTATATAAACAAATCAATCTCACTGTCATTCCAATTTGAGCAGATATGGATAAAACCCATTCTCTGCAAGCATAATAATAATAAAAAAATCTGAATAACCACCCAGTCCATTCCACATATAATTAATCCTCTCTTCTCATATAAATTGCTTCTGTTTAGATTACTACCCACCATTAATTTAATCTAGTCTAAACAGATATGAACAATCTATTCCAGTCGGTTCTTATGTAAGAATGGTTGAAATCTAGCAGAGAATTTCTCCAATGTCAAAACAGCATGCCTAGTTGACAGAAAAACTGTGCCTTAGTAAAGAGAAACATAAAATAAGCCACATGAGGATGCAGCTACATTACTTTGGACAATAAATGAAAGAAAAATTATATTGTAAAATTATTTAGGAATTTTAAGACTGAACCAATTGGCAGGAGACCTAAGGGTTGAATAATATCCATAAGCTCAGTCATTTATGCCTGAGAATCCAGCCAGAAAGTGTAATGACAGTTGCTTCTGGTAGGACCCTATGGAGGAAGTGCCTGAAGACACTACCCCCATGACCATCCCAGCAATAATGGGCAGCAAAGATCAATATATGGATAAATTTTTTTTTTTTTATTTCATAATGCAAAACTATTTTAGCAAAATAATTCGAAATTATTTTAGTGAAATTTTGAATTTTTTTAGATTAATTAGCCTCAAGTAAATGAATTCAATAAATTAGGAAAATTATGATGAGGTCAAGCACTTTTAAATAGATAATGAAAGTAAAGGGTTAAATACCTTGATCCTATAGACATTCTCTACAGTACTTGGACTTGGTATGTTCTTTGTTTGATATGCTTCATAATTAACCCATTCTTGGCAAAGATTTTCAATGTTTTGATGTTTTTGGGCTTTACGTGGACCAATAGAAATGCTGGAAATGCGGAAAAATAGCCGACTATTGTCATCCAACAAGATTACTCTGTGAAGACATACCTGAAATAAGACAGAGAAATAAATGAAAACATTACAAAAATAACAAAGATATAATAAGTGACAAGTGGCTATCCAGTAGGAAAGGAAGAAGCTGAGTCAGGGGTATGGTCATAAAAGACATACTTATATGTATGAATGACCAAGATTTTACTTAGCTTGACATGTCTTCCCAAGCACAGTAAATTATCAGAAGTATCGACCCCTTGTAATCTCCTTTGTGAAGCTCAACCTCTGAAGAGCATTTCTCACCACTTCATCCAATTTGCTGGGCCTCATACATGCACACTGACATTGCCCATCCAGCAGAACATTCTGGTTTCACTTCTTTCATCCTTTGCATATCCTCTGTAATCACAGCTCATGTTTCACTGCCATGTAGCACAGCTGTTCATTCACAGGCATCATACAATCTGCCTTTTACTCTGAGGGAGAGGCCCTTTGTTACCAACAAAAGTAGAAGCTCTCTGAACTTTGCCTAGCCCTTTCTTCATATCCTTCATTACTTTATCCACATAAGGCTCTTTTTTAGGGTCACTTAAAATTCTCTCACCGAATTTTCCAAACCCTGGATCTTTCATCTCACATAGAGTTTATAAATCTTATATTCTGCGAATGCAAAATCTTGAAACTATTCAAACCCTATTTATTCTCCTAAAATAACTTATTTCTATAAAGAATCAAGTCAAAGATTAAGTTAAATTATATCATTATATACATTATACAATTACAGGTGAAATAAACATCAGAGATGCTTTGACCCTGCAGAAACTGCAGTAGCTACTCAGAGGTATTGCAGGCTCTTCTTCTAAACCCATCACAATGTTAAAAACCCTTTTGTATCACCCATAGGTATCGCAGGATTGCAAGCATTTTGCTCTTTAGCTTGTATGCTTCATCTGAGTTGGCAGTGAGGACAAAATTAATCCTTGGCTGTAGAAGGGTTCCAGTGTTATTTATTAATGACATAACTCTTTTTGCATGAATATGCAAGGTGTGTTAAAAAAAAAATCTGACTTTATTTTTCCCCCACCAAAACTAATGCCAAGAGGACAAAATCCTTTCGGGTAGGAGGTGACACCACCTTTCTTGTGCATGAGTGAAATTTTTCACACCAGTAGGCCATGTCAGTTCCAACCTATTACACCTAAAGTATGGATGCATAGTGCTAACTCGTAGGGTTTTCATTTTCCCAAAACGCATTAAGTGGAGATACTGCATCAAATTTTCCCCAAACCTTGGTGATACTCAAACTTAAACCAGCCAGAAGATTCAGCAGGCAATTGGTGATGATGCTATGAGCAAAACTCAGATCAAGAAGTAGTACAACCACTTCAAACATGGCCACACTTCAGTGAAGAGTGAGGCATGCTCAGGCAGGCCATCCACAAGCCAAAAGTTGGAGCCAATTGAGAAAATTCAGCGAATAGTCATGGAAGATCATGTAACAACCCAGGAAATTGTTTGTAAAGTGGGAATAAGCACAGGGCTAGAGCATTCCATTGTAGCAGAGGATTTGTGCATGTGGAGAGTGTTGGTGAAATTCATCCCCAAGGTGCTGGTGGAGCAGCAGAAGCAATTCCACATGGAAATCACTCAGAACAAGCTGGACTGTGCAAACCATAACCCAAACTTCATGAAGACAATCATCACTGATGATGAAACATGGGTTTATGGCCTCTGCTCAGTGTTTACTCATCTTGTATGGAAATGAAAATCCAACGAGCGTGCACTATACGTCTACATTCTTGGTGTAACAGCTGGGAACTGATGCAGCCTGTCAGTGCAAAAAATTTCACTCATGCGCAGGAAGGGGGGCGTCACCTCTCACCCAAAGAATTTTGTATACGTAGCCTTAGTTCTGGTGGGAAAAATAGTTGGATACTTTTTGAATGCACCTCATATATTAAACTCACACCCAAGAACTGAATTAAATATGAACTATTTCATAGGCACAGGAGTGGCTGTGTGGTAAGTAACTTGCTTACCAACCACATGGTTCTGGGTTCAGTCCCACTGTGTGGCACCTTGGGCAAGTGTCTCCTACTATAGCCTCAGGCCAACCAAAGCCTTGTGAGTGGATTTGTTAGACGGAAACTGAAAGAAGCCCATCATGTATATGTATATATATGTGTGTTTGTGTTTGTCCCCCCCAACATCGCTTGACAACTGATGCTGGTGTGTTTACATCCCTGTAACTTAGTGGTTCAGCAAAAGAGGCTGATAGAATAAGTACCAGGCTTACAAAGAATAAGTCTTGGGGTCGATTTGCTTGACTGCAGTCAAATGACTGAAACAAGTACAAGAGTATTACTAGCTTACAGCTAAAATAGAAGCAAACTAAAGCAGGCAGAGGAAAATGAAGCTATACTGTTGATACTATGTTGACACCAAGGAAAAGGGCCCATTAGGTTTTCATAAAAATTACATACAGCAGAGAAAGAAAATAAGTACTTCAAATATAGAATATATGACAGTAGTTTCACTACCAAATATATTTTAAAAGATCATTTTTTTTTTTTTTTTTTTTATCTGCTTGCAAGACTGACATTAATCAATCATTTAACAATTTTAATATCATTAGCTCTGATTTAACAATCTGAAAATACACAGTATATACAGGTAAAAAGAATATATAAAAAAATATTTCTTACCTTACTAGTAACAGTAAAAGTCCAAGAATTAGTACACTTCTTATTGGACATATTTACTTTCAAGTCAGAATTTATGTGTAACTTCACATAATCCAAATTGGAAACAAGCTGAAATGATTAAAAAAAAAATTTTTTTTTAATTATGAGAAAGAGACTAAATATTACAAAAACAAAAAGTTTAAATTTGTTATAATGAGCAACAAGTAAAGTGCATTTGAGTTGCTAACAAACATTTGTTATTCTACCTCAATAATAATCAAACTGGTAATATGTTAGGCTCTAATCGAAAAAAGGTAGACTTAATTGTCAGGTTTGATTGCATTTAAATCTGAATGTAATCAATTTCACAAGTTCACAGAAAGATGGAATCAAGAATTTTTCAGGGTGAAAGGCATTAAATTAATTTTCAGAGCCCTTTAATGTAAAAATTTGAGGGTAGTAAAATAAGATTATAGGTTTTTTTTTTTTACTTAATCAAAACTGCTAAAGCTAAAATAAATTGACTGATTCCAGTTTGTAAGGAAATTGTTATTTTTTATATAATTAAACTAAAGAAAACAAGTTGAAGAGAAAGGTGCCGCTAGAGTATATAACTGCAGCAATATTTTAACATAGGATAAAGAATGAAGTCAAATACAGTGCAATACTCAAAGCCTCCACACTTATGATTTTGTGGACCCCATTTAGATTTTGATTAAACATTGAAAGGGGTGTCAGTAGAGCATAACTGATGCAATACTTTAACATAGGATGAAGAATAAAAGTCAATCACCTTTTACTAGATCAATAATCAAAGCCCTCATATTTAACAGACACAGTTTGATTTCGATTAACCCTTTAGTGTTCAGATTATTCTATCAAACATAATGCTTATTGGTTTACATTGTTTTGAATCATGCACTATTGAAATTTCATGGTGTGATTGTTTAATTGTAGGGTAGGTGTGTAAGCTTGGATCTGGTCAGTTTGAACATAAAACAAATGGAATATTTTGGCTGGATATGGCTGGTTTAAATGCTAAAGTGTAGATTGAAAATAAAAGGCCAAATATAATGCAAGACAGGAGATAGTTAAACCTTTATAATTAATTACTGCAATAGACTAACATTTGGATATGAATGGCTCCTTTATAAACTTGGCATTTATTAACGATTTTCCTATAAGGGGTACATACGTTATAAATGATACAATGAACTACTATGATTGCTGCCACCTCTGCACCACAACATAACCAAATACTTCAAATGACAAATTAAAACAAATTATTACCAAAGATTCAGGATTTTCTGAAAGTAACAACTTTTCAGCCAATTTTTCCATGTAAGAAATTCCATGAAGTTGCTTGTCCCGAGCCTTTTGAAGTGACTGTTTCTTAAATTCAAACCTGTCCTTCCACTCTTGTAATTCATCTTCGGAATGAGCTTGAGTACAGTTTTCACTGTAAGAGCACTTACCAGTTTCCAGGAAACTAAAAAACACAGACACAAACAGTTTGATTCAGTAACAATTATTAAATCCTCATCACATACGCTTTTATTTTCTATTTTTTGTAAATAGTATTTTAAAACACAAATTTTTGATGGCGAAACTATCAAAAAGAAACAACATCCAAGATTGACTAAATGAATATCCTATCCTCAAACAAGGGGCTTGATCCAAATTCTTGCAACTGAGACTCTATCAAAGACATCAAAGGGCTAATTGATGGTGTTAAACTGGGTAATCTTTTATCTTTAACCTGTTTCAGTCATTGGACAAAGGGTTTTAGTCAAATGGATTGACATCAGCACTTACTTTTTTTAAGTTTGTTATTTCAGTCT
Source organism: Octopus sinensis (assembly GCF_006345805.1). Taxonomy (NCBI): domain Eukaryota; kingdom Metazoa; phylum Mollusca; class Cephalopoda; order Octopoda; family Octopodidae; genus Octopus; species Octopus sinensis. The sequence goes on from NC_043002.1 coordinate 68,381,851, forward strand.
TTTTTGCCAAACCAGTAAGTTGTCAAGTGGTAGGGGGGGGGGCTAAAAAAAGCACAAACACACACATTGGGCTTCCAGTTTCCATCTACAAGATTCACTTAAAACCCAATGGTCAGCCCTGGGCTATAGTAGAAGACAATTGTTCAAGGTGCCATGCAGTGAAACTGAACCTGGAAGCACATGGCTGCAGAATGAACTTCCTAACCACACTGCTATACCTGCACCTAAATGCTAGAAATGTTGACCCTCAAAATACATACCTAGGTATGGATATATAGTACAAGTGGATGATGGATGCAACAGAAGTTATTGGTGGTGGGTTGAAGGTAACTGTAGAGATTATCTTCAGAGAAGTAGAGAAGTAGGGTTAAGAATGTTTGTGAAAGAGATCAAGATACACAGAGATGTTATACTGCAGAGAAATTAATAAATTTGACACTAAGCAGCAATGGTGGCAACAACTCCAGTAAAGGAGCCAGCCACTATGTGGTCACTTGCCCTGCTAGAAATTGCAGCTAAATCTTCAAATCACACTCTACTACTAACTTAAATGATGAATGAACATATTAGATAATGTAGTCCTTCAAGTCTCTTAAATGACAGTACAGCCACAGCTAGATTATTATTCATAGGTAGGTCTTGAGTGCTGCAAGGAGGAAATGAGAATCTATGTTGTGCAGACTAAGACAACATTTGTTTTCTCAAGAAAGTCTTCCTAATGCATTCTGTATGCTGCAAGTTAGTGGAACATCACTGAAACAAGTGGTGAAGTTTAAGTACCTTGGGGGCCATATTCATGATTAATGGAAGGTTGATGGCTGAATAGGATGCCAGAATTGCAGGTGCTGACACAGTAATGTGCCAACTCAAGCATTTGGTCCTCAGTAGAGGCAAAAAAAGAAAAAAGCAAAATAAACTTCCTATTTTCAATTTGGCTTTCCTGTCTATCCTCACCTATGGTCATGAATGTTGGAATTGAAAGAAAGGGTACAATTGTGAGTACACAGCGCCAAAATGGGGTTTCTCTGAAGGATCTTGGGGATAACTTTATTTGACAAAGTGCATAACTTGGAGATTAGGGAGTCTCTCCACTTCAGGTCACTTCTTCTGTGCATAGAATGGTTACAGCTCTGGCACTATGGACATGTCATTAGAATGTCACAAGAAAGAATCACAAGATGGATTTTTCAGGCTGTGTCAACCAGCAGGAGACTTAGGGATAGACCAAGAACAAGATGGCTGGATGACATCTATATTCTCAGTTGGTCAAGCTTGCCAATCCAGCTGGAAAGTCTAACGACAGGTTTTTTCTGATGGAATCCTATGGAGGAGGTGCCTGAAGATTCTTCCTCCAAGATCTTTCCAGGGTTAGTGGGCAGAGAAGACAAATTGATCGATCAGATTGGATGGCCTAATCAGTCAGGTTTGATGATCCTCAACTTCAGTAGGTTTTCTCTAGGATATAATTTGCAAAAGTAAACTGTATGCAGTTCAATCTCTGCTATAACTATACTCAACTTTCATTACCTATACAAAAAGAGAATTTTTTTTTGATTTAACATATCAGGAATGGCTCAATCCTGCTGAAAAACTATGACTGAAACACCTTACTCTTTTTAATTTGGGAACAGCAAGATGAGAAGCATGGAGCAATTATGTTCTTCAATGACAACAGTATATGATATTCTGATAAGATCCTTTAGAGAGAAAGAGAGAGAAAAAAAAGGAGGGTTTCAATATGTAATTTTTTGGTAAAACCTATACAAACAGTTATTTTTGGTGATCACAAGAGTTGCTCATAAAACTGAGAATTACTAGAGGACCACATGTAATGATTTCAAGTACTGACCACACCACTGAACTGAAAATGGGCTTCACCTGTGCCTCATCTGTCCACAGCACATTTTACTTATGTTTTATCATCACTGATTTTAGTCTTTCATTCTTTCCCTGGTGTCAATCATTGAACTGTGATCATGATGGGGAACGGCCTTTAGGGTGTTTTATTTATTTATTTGAGTCATTATAGCGACTCTAGTATTTATGTCAGTCTGGCATTTATTTAAACATTCAATATTTTAATGATTGGTTATGTTATCATTTTGACTTAGCACTGGCTATGATGTATGCCCTTGAATTTTCCCCACACCCAACTATACGAGCTTATACAGCAAACCCAAAAGCACCATTACCATAAAAGCACCACCATGGTCAGCCTCCACTTCTCTTATATCATTCATCCACACTAATATTATATATCCAGTGAAACATGCCTCATTTCTTTCCAGCCTTTTGAAATCTTTTGCATTCAAGTTCCACATCTCATTACCTCAAAACATCTTACTTTGTATACAACTAGCATACAATCTGCTCCTCACAGAGAGAGGAACCCTTTGTTATTAGAAGAACTAACAGCTCCCTCAAATTTTCCACTTCCTTACCCTGACAACTATGCTGTCATATCACCCACCTTTACTGCAAATTAGGTCATCTAGGTAACAGATGCTATCAACTACTTTTAGGAAGCCATTAGAGAATATTGAAGAATATATTTCACTGTGTACTCTTACTGGAACAAAAAAAACAAAAGAAGTACAAGTCAACTTATTTTAAGGAAGAAACAGAAGTGAGTTTCATGTTTTGCACAGTTGCTCTTTGCCAAGAAAAAGCAATGAAGAAAAGAAAAACCTTATGTGGCAGGAATAAAATTGATTGTAGAAGTAGTTAGGGTGACATGATATTTCTCAGCCAGAAATTTTTTTTTTTTTCAGTCAAAGAAGATGATGTACAAGACTTCTACTGTATTTGTGTGACAGCATATCTATGTACAGTGAGGTGTGTATACAAATGGTTCTCAGTACAGAAGTGCATGTACAAAAGGTTCATCAATGTCCATGTATACATCTCATGTAACTTGCAAATTTTTACATTTTATATAGAAAATAATATTTCTTATATTTTTGCTAAAAACCATGGATTCACACAAGTAAGACAAAGGAAAAAAACAAACACATATATACATATATATTTATGTATTTCCTATTGATAGATGGACAAATAAAACCTCATTTCACATCTATACGTTGCGTTTGGGTGTGGTTCAGAACAGATCACCCCTATTTATATGTATTTCAATTACTCATGTAATTAAGGCAGCAAGCAAGCAGAATCATTAGCACATCAGGCAAAATGCACAATGGCCTTTTGTCACTCTTTACATTCCGAGTTCAAATCTCACCAAGGTCAACTTTGCCTTTCATCCTTTTGAGGTCAATAAAATAAGTACCAGTTGAACACTGAAGTCAAGATAATTGACTTGCTCCCACCCCCTGTAATTGCAGGACTTGTACCAAATTTGAAATCAATTACTCATATAATAAACAATTTGGTAAGAAACAGGGCTCTTGAATGGATTATACCTGTATATAAAGACCCCACTGTGCAAATATGTGTGTGTTTTATCAAGTCAAGTGAGATAAGAAATGAGAATATGTTCGATGTGTGTGTGTGTGTGCAGGCTAAATGGGTAGTGTGTATGCATAAATAAAATGGATAATCAAAATGATTAGAATGGAATGGTGCTTTTCAAATAAGAATGAAGAGGCAGTTGTAAAGTGGTTGTGTAGGATGTTTATCAGTCTGTGTGTGAATGGGGGGGGGGTACTTTAAAACCCATCTCCTCCATTTTCTTTTCATCTCTTCAAATCCAGTAATAGTATCATTCCACAATCATATACACTGGTTAAAATATTAAATTACTGGTTTTATACACACCACTATTTTAATCTAAGTGCATATATTAATTGAATTATAGCTAGGCTAGCTTTTGCAAAACAATAAATGGTTTATTTTCTTATTTGCATATTGGAACAAGCATTTCTTTAGCTGAGTTCAGAACATCCACAGTATTCATCAGTGAGAATATCATGGTCTCTCAACACATTGCTCCTGACTGCATCTTCACTTGCATAGCATCACTGTTTATCAGAGGGTGCCAAGAGAAAAGGTTTCCCAAACAACAGCAAATAAAAATAAATAAATAAACCCTGCAGCTAGGTAGAACAATGAGTTTGAAGCCATGGAAAACACTTTGGGATGCTGCCATCTTTGCTGGTGCATATCCTGTATCTTCTGCCAAATCATTACATAAACGATACTCCTAACAAGTCTGTTTTTTAAGAGGCTTAGCTGTAAGCCAATTGAATCAAATTAGTGGTTAGATGGAACTCAGAATCATGGATTCCTTTTCTCTTTCCCCTCATCCAAACCCTTAAACCCTTAAATTACAAAGCTAATTCACAAGACAATTCTTCCTTCTCATCCCAAACATTTGTAAACCTTGATCTATTCATCACTTCCTGCTGGTTTACCTACTGGTAAATAAACCAAAGGAATATTGTTTGAGACACAAATCTCTTGTCCTCTGTTTCTAACCTATCTCTGCTCTCGAAGTACACTCTATAATCCAACTTTGTCTTGAAAATTGGTTTCTGTATATATAGATATAGATTGAAACCTTTCCTCTTATCACATGCATCTGTCATCAGGATATCAACAATGATGACTTGCAATTGATCTGATTTGGACAGCTTCACTGCTATCTATATATATAAAAGGCAGGAAGTGTGTGTATGTGTGTGTGTTTACGTGAATGTAATTTATGCACGTCCACAAATTAGCACGCATGTCTCTCCAATATTAGGATGACATTCGTTATGACCCTAGCTGTATTTTCATCAACTTATTTTTGCCAGAGCCACCAGCAAATAGTAGTAGAAATAAATTTTCAACCAAAACTTTTAACAATTTTCAAATCGGAGAAATCACCATTGCTTGCAAACAGGAGTTAAGTCCCCTCCTAGCGACGAGTAAGTTTTTGTTAAGACTGTTGTTTTTTTTGCCATCAAGGAAAAAGATGTTTTGTTGATAGACGGGCAACACACACACACACATGAACATGTATGCGTACAAAAAACATGTATGTAATAGGTGTACGTACATACGTGTGTGTGTGCTGCCCATATATATATATAAACCAATTTCAATGGATTTCACCCGAATTTGACATTGATGTTACTTAGTTTGGTTTGAAATAAAGAACTTGATTAGCTTAATAATCCTAACTTAATCCTGGGCAAAGCCAGGTTATTCTGCTAGTTATCTATAAATAGTAGAACAACAAGCTAATAAAATCATTAGAGGAGTTGCAATGTGCCCCTTGTGAAAACTGTGGTTCCTTGTTTGCTTACCTGATCTCCTTGAGATCAGGTAACAGAACCATCGTGACCTGACAAGCATCACAGTATTGAGAAGAAGATAACCAACCTTTCAACTTCCCAATACGAAATTGCCTGAGACCACCTCTGGTTCTATGATACAAAAACTTGGCATTTTAAAGTGGATCTTTTTTTAAATTTTAAATTAAAAACCTTGAATCAACATTTTATAAAAGTATCTTTTACTAAGTTAGGTACCAAACACCACAAAGGAAAAAGTGAGTTACTTTACTAAAACCCATCCAAAATATTGATTTCAAATTTTGGCACAAGGCCAGCAATTTCGGGGGAGGAGGTAATTGATTACATCATCTCCAGTACTCAACTGATACTTATTTTATTGACCCTGAAAGGATGAAAGTCAAAGTCGACCTGGGTGGAATTTGAACACAGAGCATGAAGACGGACGAAATGCCACTAAGCATTTCATCCAGCATGCTAATGATTCTGCCAGCTCACTGTCTTATCCATCCAAAATATTGGCTACTTTTGAAATTAATTGAAACACATAAGTAGTACATTACTATATTTCTTTAAAAATAGGACAAAAATGTTAATGACAGCAAAGGTTAATTAATTTTTGATTGTTTTGGGTTTTTTTTTACATAAGGCTTTGTGGAGCTAATTTACCTGGTCATAATATTGTCATTTCAAGTGTAAGGAAAATTCTTATTTTAACAATTAAGTTCTATCACTAAAACAAAACAAGAAGATTGATTGCTGAGAACAGAAAAATGGTGGTGGTGAGAAGATCCAAAAATTAAAGCATTCTTACCGAACACACATGGTATATTCTTCTGCTCGCAAACCTCTAGGAGGTGCTCGATACAACCAGTCACAGCTATCATCAGAGGTAATCCTTTTTTTATGTAGATCTCCTCTACAGTGAATTTCCAGTTCTGCTTGATTTCGGAACACAAGTTCACAAAAACTACATTCCAAGGTAATATTTTCCCCTCCATTGACTTGTTTTCTGTGAACATCACAGAGCCAATGGTTTTCTAAGTCTGATCTCTTTTTAAACTCCAAATCACAAATTTTACACCAATAACCAAATTCTTCAGAAACATTTCTGGAAGACTGAATCGTATCTATAAAAAGGGGGAAAAAAAAAAGCAAATTATAGAACAGTTAATAGTCATGGGTGGGGGGTCAACATAATAATAAAATAAGAAATTATTTTCAGAGGATGCAGAAACATGGCTTACAGAAAAAACAGACCATTTACCTTTATGTGTTGAGGAATTTAAAAAAGTAAAAATATAAACATATTTACGCAATGAATTTACAGAATTGTTTACAATATCAAACAAAATGTTTAACAAGTATTTATTCTGACTCTTTACATTCTGAGTTCAAATCTTACCCAAGCCAACTTTGCCCTTCAGCCTTCCTAGGACAATAAAATAAAATACCAATCCAGATCAAGGTTTTAGCAGGATTGTTAGAGCATTGGATAAAATGATTTGCAGTAGGGAACTCTGTAACCTTTTAGCAATTATACAATTAACATGTGTCAACTTGGCAGTCCCCTACAGCTTTAGATGAAACATTGTGAGGACATGTCAGAGGACTTAAAATATGCAGTTCAATGGGTAAACCCAGATATCAGTATTCAGTTCTCTGAAACAATTTTTAACCAAGCACAGATTGAAACTGAAGATCAAGTTTTGACCATAGGAGGCAAAAATTTACAAGAGTCTGGTTCTCGACTGCCAAAAACAAACTGTCGAATTAGTGATTTAACTTGAAGAACATAATAAGAGAGAGACAAATTATGATATCACAGACTTGGCTGCATTTGTCAATGAACATCAATCTAAACTTCTGCTAGAACGATGCTGTGCATATGATAAAAATTCTTCATGATTTATTATTATTATTATTATTATTCTTTTATATTATGAATTGATTTCCCAACTGAAAAATAAATTCTATCCCAATTGAAGAATAAATTGAATTTAGAATAACAAATTTCTCTACAACATATTTTGCTTTTTTCTTATAACAATATAATTCAATCAATTATTTTACCTTCTGCATGGTTATAGGGACCATGGGAATTTGTAGAAACATTGTTGGTAGAATCCAATAATCGATTTCCATCTCCAGTGGGTAAACATAAGGTTGAAGACTGAGGACTGTGAAAGGAGTCCTTTCTCTCTTCCCCTTCAGGGGAGAGTCTTTTAAGATGGGATTCTAAGTTGGCATTCATGGTGTTGTCATAAACTTCATAATCATCATCAATATCCTGGTAAAAAAATATTTAAAATACATATATAAAGTAGAACATGTTTCTTGTTTTTTTTGCAGAAAGCAGTTATAAAGTGATTGGCATTAGGAAGGGCATCCAGTTATAAAAACTATGCTTAAGCAACTGACATCGAAACATGATGCAGTCTTTCAAGTTGAATCCTGTCAAACCATCTAACCCATGCCAACAAGGAAAACAGATGTCAAAAAATGATAATGATGCAATATCCAATTCTGTATCAATTTATAGCTAAATTTTATCATAAGTAATCAGTAAAAATAGCAATGATGAAATCTATAAAAATCAAAACCATATAAAAAGACAAGTTTGAGCAGAAATATCAATAAATATCAATGCTTACAATTGATGAAATAACCCAAGAAGAGACGAAGTCTTGAACGTACTTCACTCTAATTTACAAGGATATTGGATCACAAAATTATGAATACTAATCTGCAAGAGTCTGCAAGTTAGTAGAAATAATAGAATGCAATCCCAAAACTCTTACATCATTCTATTCAGATTTTGAATCATAACAGGGCTAATTTAGCATTTTATTCCTTCAAGATTGATACAATACGAACAAGCAGCAAGCTAAAATAGATTCAACTGATAAAATTATGCCTTTGAAATATACATAGTGTAAAGAAAAACATTTAATAACTACCTATGATAGTGAAACTAACATTAAGTTAGTTTCACTATCAAACAGGAAATAGGAGTGAGGGAGTGCCTAGATGATGCAATACAATAAAAATAGTTACAAACAGTTGATGAAATAGTTGTAAAATAAAAATGAAATAGAATAAATAATAATAAAGGCAGTGCTCCAGCATGGCCACAGTCAAATGACTGAGACAAGGAAAAGAGTAAAACAGTAAAAGAGATGAAATTCTACAACTCACCTGTTCCTGCAACGCTACAATTACATTCTTGATTCTGTTAAGTTCTACTGAAGCTTTTGTACTCTGGGAAAACAGGAGGAGAAGAAAATTTAGAGAAATAGATGTTTAAATATCATTGTAAAAAGAGTTTCTTTACCATCCATGTATATATATATATATATATATATATATATATATATATATATATACTGATTTTGATTTTTAACATAGAGGAAAACTGCAATTTTGGGGAAGGGTAAAGTCAAGATCAACTCCAGTTCCTCATTAGTATTATATTTTATATTTTAATGATCCCAGAACAACGAAAGGTAAAGTTGAACTTGAAAGGACGTAAAAAAGATTTATTAAAATTCATACACAATTGCAATAAATAAAAAATATCTATTTATATATTTATATAGATGTGTCTATTTATTCTAGCAACATTGTCACAAAAACAAAAACAAGAAGTAACAACTAATGAGAGAAATATTCTGCATGTGTGTGTGTGTACCCATAGTCCTGTGTTTATGCAAGTCAGTACAATTCAAAATGAAATACAGGTAAAATGCAAGCTGTTGTTTAATCTTCATATCTCTATTTCCACTTCCTATATTTCATTTTACAGTGTATTGGTTTTTGAACAATTTTGATTTTAACTCTTCTGGATCATGTTGATTCTACCAAACAATTACATTAAGGGTACAAATGTCTGTTGAATACTGAGTCACTTACAAGCTTTGTGAAGGCACATGGTCTAGTGGTTAAAATGTTGCATTTACAATTACGAGGTCATGGTTTTGATTCCCAGACTAGCTGTGCATTGAGTTCTTGAGCAAAACACTTCATTTCATGTTACACCAGTCCACTCAGCTGTAAATGGGTAACCTTGCAACAAACTAGCGTACAAGGGTGTGATGGTAACCCAGAGAAACCATGCAGAGGTCTCACAAGCCACATTTTGTATTCAGTAATTGAAAGGATGAATAATACAACCCATCCAGTGAATCCTGACTGGTTGGAATTAGTTGTTCAACCACATCAAAGGATGATGAGACAAATTAATTCAAGGAGTAGGTGGCAGTTCAGATGAGCAAAGAACTGGGACATTCCATGTTGAAACAGACAGAGGATCCTTTTATGAGTTTAGGTTGTGAACCCACTAGGTCACATAATGAAAATGTGTCCCATTAAAATCTCAAGAGCAAAATATATTTTCAAATGAAATTCAAGAAAATATAGAAAAGTGAACATTTAACTTTTCTGATACCAACCTACCTGACACTGCCTGTAGCACTAAGATACAAACTTCTTATTCTTAAGTGATCTAATCTTCCACCAAAATTTTATGTTAATTTATATTTCAAACATCAAATTAATAATAACAAAGTTATTTTACTAAATTCTTCATTATTTTAAAAATTAATAGAAAAGGTGTTTTTTTTTTCAACAGAAATATGGTAACAAAAGAGTTAAAGAATAGTTCCTCATTGACATAGGGAACCATAAGTAACACTTACATTAGGAATGATTTCTGCCCACTGTGTTGCAAATGATAAAGCAGCATCAAATTTTCCAAGTCGACACAGAAGTTTAACTTTACGTCCTAATGTCTTCTCATCATATGGATCAGTTTCCAAACCTGAAACAAGAATGATAAATGATACATTTTTACAAACTATGGCATCATGAAGTTGGTGCTTAACTTCAGACTTACTATAACTGTTGTTTTACTCTAGCTTCATAGCCATCATCTATAGACTAAAATTTACCCACACATTGGGGCATAATAACAGATGTGCAGCATATACCATTTGACCATAAGTGTCCACAGTTTTCTAGCAGTCCCAGCATCACTGTCCACTATGAGGGTCATGACCATGGTTCTGACAGGATGCCAATGGTTAATTTTCATATGAATGTGTTTTAAGATGATAATCTAGCTAGTAGACAGTTCTGGATGTCTTGTACAGTGCCTAGAAAGCATGCTGTGGCTATTATCTTCCCGCTATTTTATTGGTCAAATGGAAAAGGTCACCTCAAAGTTGTTCACTGGTCATTTTCTGCAACCAGAATACCTAAGAATAACATACATCAGCTAGCCCTAAGTTAGCCCAATTTTAGTAAACCTATGATCCAGCCATAACCATCCTATCCTTATTTTTTTTGGTCCTTTTTTTTTCCCCTTAGGCATGATGTCATTTATGATAACATAATATATTTATTATTTAATTTATCTATTCTTTCATAAGATGACATGGTAATTTGTCTGCTATTTCTAGGAAGTTGAGAGACTACACAGAGGTTCCTCATTGAATAATAGCAACAAACCTTTTAGCATTAAATTAATGAGAAGTGACTCTTACTCTAGATAGGTGACCAGTCTGTTGAGATCAGAAATTTTAAAAATTAAGTACAAATGCAAATGATTCAGTGATTTATCTGTTGTGACTCAAATCAATGCCTCTTTATTGATTGATAACCATGGTGTTCTGACCATTGTACAGTATATACTCACTTTGATTTGGACCTACATTGCTCATGTCATACTAATAAAGCTTGTCTGTTACCTCAAATGTTTGCTTACTTTTATCATTCACAAACATTCAGCTGATTCAAACTGCTTTCTACTTTTGGACCCATGACTGGTACCTCTCGGCCAATACACACAGACCATCATCTGCACTTACATCCACAATTTTTAACAGTAACAAATCTATTTTTGTCCAATCCTTGATTGATCCTCAAAAAAATTTTCAATGATTATTTTTGTTGTTTTGGGACGATCATTACTCCAATACCAACACATGCACTGGTTCAATATTATTTCTTTATTGTTAGTCAATTAGTTAAATATACAACCAACCAACAAATTGATCATTTGTTTAATGTGCTGGTTAAAAAATCAATCAGTTGTTAATTAATCAAAGTACTTTCATCATTATTCACAACCTCTTCAATGACTTGCCCTCTCTCTTCAAGGTCTACCCCTGAGTCTCATTTCTTAGTTGATTTTAACCAAATGACTAACAATAGAGAAGTGATATAGAACCAGTGCATGTGTTATCATTATTGGCGTAATGACCATCCCAAAACAAACAAGATAATTTCAACACACAAATTCCTATCAACAATCTTGCAAACCAAATACGAAAACAAAGAAAAACTTGCAGTCTAATTTCAACAATATACAATATATATTCCCAATAAATACAGACATACTGATGGATATGGATTCCCAGTCAATAAGTCAATAGCCTACTGATTGGGTTGTTTCACTTCTATAGAAACAATAACTTATGTCAGCTTAAAATAGAAAAGCCTCTTATGTGGTCACTTGACCCACAAGAAATATCAACTAAATCACCCATATACCTCATTCTTAAAAGGCAGAAGATTGGTTAATGTATTCCTAGAAACAGTGTGTCTTAAAAAATGAAGTTGAGATGGTCTCAGCTAGCTTGCTGTTATATTTCCTGTACAGGAGCTAAACGGGAGAGAGGGGAGTCTATGCAATAGCACTGCAGAGATAATTATTGAATAAAATATACAATCCATTCACTAAATTTATTCCAACTGTGTTCATGTTAAACACAGCATAATATACACATAGATACGTTTAAAACAATTTCGTAATAATTTCTTTATTACCCACAGGTGGGAGGGGGCTAAGCAGAGAGGACAAACAAGGACAGACAAAGGGATTAAGTCGATTACATTAACCCCAGTGCATAACTGGTACTTATTTAATCAATCCCAAAAGGATGAAAGGCAAAGTCAACCTCGGTGGAACTTGAACCCAGAATGTAACGGCAGACGAAATATGCTAAGCATTTCGCCAGCTTGCTAACGATTCTGTTAGCTTGCCAGACAATCATTTCTACAAAAAGGACAAGGCTTGAAATTTGGAGAGAGGGGACTAGTCAATTACATCAACCCCAGTATTACACTGGTACTTCCATAAATCTACAAATGTCATAAAATTGGATACTGTGTGACATCTTCAATAATAATAATAATAATAATAATAATAATAATAATAATAATAATAATAAAATGATAATCCTTTCTATTATAGGCACAAGGCCTGAAATATTGGGGAAGGGGTCTACTTGATTACATCGACCCCCAATACTTGACTGATCCAAAAGGATCAAAGAGGAAAGTCTACTCTGGTGATGTCTGAACCTAGAAAAAAAACCCAGACAAAATGATGTTATGTATTGTGCAAGGCATGCTAACAATTTTGCTAGCTTGCTACCTTAACAAAAACAACGATAATAATAATAATAATAATAATAATAATAATAATGTTTATGAAAGGAATGACAGTATTGGTTAAAATAGAGAAAATTTTACAAAAAAAAAAAAAAAATCAGGATAGTACTGCTATGCAAATGAAGATCCTAAGTATGAGAAAGAGATGCAAATACTAAATTACAGCAACATTACTGGAAAAAGATTCCACAGAAATTATATTTCAGATATATGTAGTGCATGGCTTTATTAGGTCAATGTTTGAGAGAAAGAGATGGGCTTGGTGTGTTAGTAATCTAACTGGTTAGATCACTCATTTGGAGTGTCTTTCCCATGACACATATCTCTATTTGTCATTAGAAATTCTTTCTTTGAAGTTCCAATATGGACTGCTCATCATAAGCTGATGTTTTGATCATGTATTATATATATATATATATATAGGCGCAGGAGTGGCTGTGTGGTAAGTAGCTTGCGAACCAACCACATGGTTCCGGGTTCAGTCCCACTGCGTGGCATCTTGGGCAAGTGTCTTCTGCTATAGCCCCGGGCCGACCAATGCCTTGTGAGTGGATTTGGTAGACGGAAACTGAAAGAAGCCTGTCGTATATATGTGTATATATATATATATATATGTGTGTGTTTGTGTGTCTGTATTTGTCCCCCTAGCATCGCTTGACAACCGATGCTTGTGTGTTTACGTCCCCGTCACTTAGCGGTTCGGCAAAAAAGAGACCGATAGAATAAATACTGGGCTTAGAAAGAATAAGTCCCGGGGTCGAGTTGCTCGATTAAAGGCGGTGCTCCAGCATGGCCGCAGTCAAATGACTGAAAACAAGTAAAAGAGTATATATTACGGAGATGTACTTGCATAGCAAGTGACTTGATCTGAGATCGTGTGCTGGAACGAAAACAATTGCAGCGTGGAAGGTGTTTATAAGCCATTTAAGGAACACACAAAACCGTTAGATTCACTTCAACATTTAAATTTAATTTGTCAAAATATTTTCAAATTAAATTTAAATGTTGAAGTGAATCTAACGGTTTTGTGTGTTTCTTAAATGGCTTATAAACACCTCCCACACTGCAATTGTTATATATATATATATATATATATATATATATATATATATATATACTAGCAGTATCGCCCGGCGTTGCTCAGGTTTGTAAGGGAAATAACTATAAAGCATTTTTAGAGAGTTATAGCCAAAAAATAGCAAAAAAATGGAAAAAAATGATGGTAAATTTTTTTTTTAGTTAAAAAAGGTGGAGTTGCGTCCCCTAGACAGTTTGCGGTTTGTGTTTCTGATTCTCCACCCCATGTCGAATTTATCGATTTTTTTCAGAACTGGGGGAACTTTTCAAAATTTTCGCTGCGTTAGTTTTGAATAATGACATTGGGCTATGTGTGTGTCAAGTTTCATCAGAATCGGTTGAAAGCCGTGGTCAGGGTGAGGGTACAAGCAAACAGACACACAGAAACACGCACAGACAAACTGCCGTTTATATAGAGAGAGATACACACACACACACATACATACATACATACATACATATATATAAACCAGCTTAGACCATTTTCGTTCATTTAATTAACAATGACAGATACATAGAAATAAACAGCTGTTGAGACTGAACTTCTAACTGGTTCAAACATGATATAACAAAATATAACTGTTGATTGCATTAGCACTGCCACTCTCCTGGTATGTCTTCTATAACCTGTCTATTTACCCAGCGTAGTTATGTTCCCTGAAAGATCTCATTTGAAACATCAAAAACTCATCTCCTACTGGCATAAGAACTTTGAGTGACGTTTCTCTGTCCGTTATAATAATAATAATAATAATAATAATTGTGTACAGTGCTCAGGTGCACTACAACTCATCTAAAGTGTATATATAATCAGGTGAAGTTTCGGCGGATTTCGGAAAGCATGAGGGCCTTAAAAGATGCAGTGTCATGGCAGTCAACAACTGACGCAGGCAGTTTATTCCATGCTTCAGCAACTCTGAGCGTGAAAAAATGTTTCCGAAAGTCATGGGAGCTGTATTGTTTTCTGACTTTGTAGGCATGTCCACGTGTGTTAGACACATGGAGATCAAAAAGGTGTTCAGTGTTGTTGTTGGTGAGGTGGTTGATAACTTTGTGGGTGTTTACCAAGTCCGTCGCCAAACGCCGGAGCTTCAGTGAATCCATGCCCAGGGAAACAAGGCGCTCAGAATATGGTAGGTGTCTGATGGAGGGTATGCGTTTGGTTGCACGTCTCTGGACAGATTCCAGGAGGTCAATGTTCTGTGCAAGATAGGGGTTCCAAACTGATGATGCGAATTCCAAGTGTGGTCGTACCATAGATGTATACAGTTTTAAATAGATGGCTGGAGAGCGGCTAACAAAAGACCTGCTGAGTGATGCCAAGACACCCTCGGCCTTCCTGACAATCTTAGAGATATGCTTTGACCAACGCAGATCACTGCTGACAGTGATGCCTAGGTCACGCTCGCAAGAGGATTTCTTGATATCAGTGTTGTGGAGGGAGTATGTGAACGCAGGGTTTTTTCTCCCAAAATGCATGGTGGTACACTTGTCCACAGCCAGTTTCAGTTGCCAGTCTGTGATCCATTGCTGCATTGTGTCTAGGTCTGATTGCAGGAAATAGTTGTAGACATCAGGATCTGTCCTCTTGATTTCAAGGTACAGCTTGATGTCGTCTGCATATTTCAATACTGTGGCATTCTTTAAATTGGCATCTATGTCGTTAATGTATGCCACAAACAAGAGGGGGCCAAGGACAGATCCCTGTGGTACACCCGATGACATCTCATATGGTGTAGAGTGCTGTCCTAGAACTGTGACTACCTCCTTTCGGCTGAGGATGAAGGATTTCAACCAGTTAAAAAGGTCATCCCCCACACCCATTGCAGAGAGTTTCACCATAAGCCTTTTGTGTGGCACAGAGTTGAAAGCCTTAGCAAAGTCAAGGTAGACAACATCCACCCATGAGCCACTGTCAGTAATCTGAGTAATGTCCTCAAGGAACTCGACAAGCTGGTCACTGCAGCTGGAGTTAGGGACAAATCCATATTGTGAGGGTCGGATGAGACTGTGAGAGCTCCAGAAGTTCCAGAGTGTTTCTCTGACACACGATTCCATCAGTTTTGCAATACAGCTAGTGAGACTGACTGGGCGATAGTTGACAGGTGATGTGCGGTCGCCCTTTTTGAACAGAGGAATGACACTGGCAGTTTTCCACTGCTCCGGAGTAGCACCATTGTTGAGACAGTACTGGAAGAAAATAGAAAGCTGGTGTAAAAGGAAGTGCCTGCCACGTTTGAGAAGCAGGTATGTAACTCCATCGAGACCAGGGGAGGCATAGTTGCGCTTATTTTGAAGGTGACGTCGCAGCATTGCAGGTGTAAATTCCATAGTTGTTATGGAGTTTGCTGTTAGTGATGGTGAAGATGGTACATTTTGACTTTCGACAGTGAATATGTTTGCATAGCACTCGGCAATGAGTTCTGCGCATTCCTTGGGGTCGTCAGTGATCTGGTTTGTGTGAGGGTTGCGAAGAGGGCCCACTGGAGAGTGAGGTCTCTGCTTTGAGTGCACATATTTCCAGAAAACCTTGCTGTCAGGATTGGCTGCTATGCACTGTTCAAATTCAAGCACTGCTTTTTTTGTCACTTGCTTGAGATGGTTGGAGGATTTATTCCGCTTCTTCCTGTTGGTGTCTGATTTATGCAACCTGTATTCCCGTTCAGCAGTCCGACGTTCCCTCCTTATGTTTTATGTTTGTTAGCTATTCCAAAACTGTTGGTGCAAGGACAATGAAACTCAAACCAGCAGCTCCTCTAATCCCAGGGAATGTTCTAAGGGCATCTATTTTTTTAAGGACCACCTAATTGGGGCACCACTGACCCACCTATTTTTACTGCATTTTAAACTAAATACATGGCATTGGCAATCAAATCGGAGCAATGACAATGAATTTCATACCATGAACTTCCAAGCAGTATCGTAAGGAGGTTCAATTTATGAAGTGCTGCTTAAATGGAATCCCACTGACCCCTACTATTTTTACTGCATTTACCTCACTCCTACACTTATTGATTAAACTATGATCAGCATCAGAGCTTCACACATTTGCAGAAATAAGTTTCATTACACAAGAGTAGAGGGCTGCAAAGTGGCCCAATAGTGGGGCCGGAGGCCTCAAACGTGCCCTCCATAGGAGCTAGCCTTAATACTGCCCTAAGAGTGGTTTCAAGACTAGTATATAATAAATGATGAGTTTACACATCACAAACCATTTATACAGATCACAGCACTTAACTGACATTGATATTTGTTTCAGATTACAAAGCAGAAATATATACACAGAATAAACAAACATTATAATCTATGTAATGATATATAATATTATTTTACATCCCTTTTACTATATTAGCAATAGTTGACATGTTGTTCCAGCACAACATCTCATTTGTTGCATGTGACACACACACCTGATAATAATGCTTACCCAATTAAATAAACTTGAATTACTGCCAAACAGAAATGGTGGTATATAAACAGGAACAATCAAAACAGTAAAAAAAAGAGGAAATGTTTCATATACACATGATTATTCCTACAGTTAGAATGTTGTGCCTGATTCTAGGTTTGGAGTAGATTTCTTCTAAATCACACGGAGAGTGATTGTGTAGATTTCTGAAACTTAGATGATTCACTAAATCAAAAATAGTTGAATTCCAATTAACTGGCTGCAATGACAGATTATCATGAAACAGACACAGCTGTGTAGTTAAGAAATATTACTTGACAACCATGTGTTTTAGACATCAAGCCTACTGTGTGCTGCCTTCTACCATAGCCTTGGGATGGCCCAAATCAGTGTAAGATTTTGTGAGTGGAAACAGCATGTAACATCATCATTTAACATGCATTTTCCATGTTGGCATGGTTTGGATGGTTTGACAGGAGTAGCAAGCCAGACGGTTGCACTGGTTTCTATGGCTGGATGCCCATTCTAACGACAACCACTTTACAGAGAGTACTGGGTATTATTTATGTGGTGCTGGCATGGGTGCTTTTTTAAGCGAAACCAGCACAGGTGCACATCTATGTGGCATCAACATAGGTGCTTCTTTAAGAGGTACTGGCATGGGTGTTATTTTACATGGAACTGGCATGAGTGTTCCTAAGATGGCGCCTGCATGGGTTCTTTTTACATGGCACCAGTACGTAGCATTATCATTATTGTTTTTGTGAGTTTAATTCATTTTTTACCAAGAGTTGCCTAGGTTTCACTGTGTCTTCCCACTAAACATGGTCCCCCACCATGCATACGCATCAGCATGGGATGACAAAATGAATGCATCAGACAAAGACATCTTGTGGTATTTGTTTTGAATTTGTTACATCACTTTACTCCCAGCTTGACTTCACCATTCTATCTTCCAAGGCCCACAAAACAAGTACTGGAACCAATATAACCAATGAAATCCCATGGTAATGATGCTTCAAGACCACAGTCAGTTGACTAAATCTAATAAAAGGAACATAATATTTAATAGAACATTAAAACAAAATGGGAAACAAATAATATTGTCGTAAAAAAGATGAGTGTTCAATTACATCTATACATCAACTTTCTGTGGATGGAATAAAAGGGGTGGAATTTGGGGATAAACACCCTCACCATAGAAATTTAAAAAAAATTTTTTCTTCAAAAATTTCTTTGGGTTTCTATGTTTTAAACACAATTACTTTAAACTAGTAAAACATATATATATAAACAGGTGTTTCTAAAATTCATAGGCACAGGAGTGGCTGTGTGGTAAGTAGCTTGCTTACCAACTACATAGTTCCAGGTTCAGTCCCACTGCATGGCACCTTGGGCAAGTGTCTTCTACTATAGCCTCAGGCCAACCAAAGCCTTGTGAGTGGATTTGGTAGATGGAAACTGAAAGAAGCCCGTCGTATATATGAATATGTATGTATATGTGTGTGTGTTTGTGTGTCTGTGTTTGTACCCCCAACATCACTTGACAACTGATGCTGGTGTATTTACGTCCCTGTAACTTAGTGGTTCGGCAAAAGAGACCGATAGAATAAGTACTAAGCTTACAAAGAATAAGTCCTGGGGTCGATTTGCTCAACTAAAGGCAGTGCTCCAGCATGGCCACAGTCACTTGACTGAAACAAGTAAAAGATCAAAAGAGTTGGTTGAAAAGCAAGGCATTAAATAAAATTAAAGCAACAAAAATATATTCAAATATAATGATTTTACCCTCAAACATTATATGTCTTTCAGAAGGTTACTCATTCTCTGTTTCAGTACTTCATTCATAACATTCTTTAAAGATTTTATGGTGAGAAAGAGTATCACATTCAGTTAAGTGAAGCATTTATTTAAAAGATCTAAATTATAGTACCCAGGTTTTTATTATTCGAGCTTTATGTCTCCAGTCTACAACAATATGGCCACAATGAGGTCACTGAGGTCATAGATATTTATATTTCATTGATAGATGTGTGTGTGTGTGTGTGTGTGTGTGGTGTGTGTGTGTGTGTGTGTGTGTGTGTGTGTGTGTGTGTGTGAGAATAGAACATTTATAGAACATTAAAACAATATATGAATAAAAAAACTTTTGTTTTGTATTTTATTCACTTGTCATTGTTTTAAGATGTGTAATTATTTGGAAATGGTTGGGTAAAATGGAGGTAGATGAATATAAATGAAGTCCAGATGATGACATTCTGAAAATTTGATTTTAGTTATGTCTACTTTAGTTTTGTGATATTATTGATAGTCTGAGAATGTACCACTAAGGAGGTTTAATAAGACATCAATAGCAAAATATAGACTTCCAGAGTTATGCCCATATTTGCCGAAATGATTAAAATAATGTTAGTCATTAAGCTAATGTATTTTCTTTGCTATATAAACATTCCTAAATAGATTTCTTGTACTCATTGCATTCAATATATTGATACTAACTTAACTATTACTTTTTCATGCAGATGGCACCTGAGTGGGGTTTTTTTTCTTTTTAAATGTCATACTTTATAATCATGAAGTGGCAGAGAAGAACCCCTACATGCTTATCTAGTTTGGACATTATTTCTTTACCCATCTTTGAAACACACAACTACCATACAATTCTTTGCATGGATAGACAGAGACACACAGACAGACAAACAGACGGATGGACAGACACACACAGACATGGACACATATATGTAAACCATCATCATCTAATGTCCATTTTCCATGCTGGTATGGTTTGGATAGTTCGACAGGAAGGAGCTGGCAACCCAAAGGACTGCACCAAACTCCAATGTCCATTTTGTCATAGTTTCCACGCCTTTCCAAACACCAAGCACTTTATAGAGTGTACTGGGTGCTTGTGTATATATATATATATATAAATATATATATATATATATATCCTTACAAAGATATACATATGTTTGTACATTCACTTTTCCATGTTTGCATGGACTGGACAATTACTGAGGCATTGTTTTGCAATCAAATGCCCTTCCTTACCAGTTTTTCAAGTAAGGGGTCTCTTAATTCACATGCCCACAAAGGTGCAAAGTGGTTGGGCAAGCTGACAAAAGTAACAACAATGCTCATAGCAACTTATCAAAGACTGAAAATATAAGCACACACATGCATGTACATACAAGATTCTTTCAGTTTCCACCTATCAGTTTCAATTACAAGGCATTGATTAGTCTAGGGCTATAGTAGAAGATACTTGCCCAAGATGTCTTGCAGTGGGACTGAATCTGAGATCACATGATTGGAAAGTAAACTTCTCAACCATACAACCATACCTGATGTGATACTTGTGCCAGTGGCATGTGAAAAGCACCATCCGAATGTGGCCGATGCCAGCGCTGCCTTGACTGGCTTCTGTGCCGGTGGCACGTAAAAAGCAACAACCGATCGTGGCTACTGCCAGCCTCCCCTGGCACCTATGCCAGTGGCACGTAAAAGGCATCCACTACACTCACGGAGTGGTTGGTGTTAGGAAGGGCATCCAGCTGTAGAAACACTGCCTGATCAGACTGGAGCCTGGTGCAGCCTCCTGGCTTCCCAGACCCCAGTCGAACCGTCCAACCCGTGCTAGCACGGAAAACGGACATTAAACGATGATGATGACGATCATCATCATCAGCAGCAGCAGCCTGAAAGTACAACAGTTTGTGTTTCCAGCTCGCCCTCTTACTATTATCAATAATTCTCATTTTAATATCTCTGGGCATAACACACTAAAATATTCATATGTTCATTTCTGATAAGGCAGTAAAGTATATACAATCACTTTTACAACTACTACTGCTACCACCACCACCTCCTAAATGATTCATTCTAAATTAAGAATATTTAATGGAGGAAGGCTTCACATTTAAATAGCTCTTCTAAGTAGAGTTGCTCTCTTTGCCCATCTAACAACCACTGCTACTATCACCAACACTACTGCTGCTGCTTTCTTATTTGAACTCCTCACCTTTTCCTTTTGGGGGTATTAGCTCTTTCTACCTCCCCAGCTCCAATTCTTAGCTTCTGCCACCTCAGTTCACCTTGCACCTCACACTTGTGAAACCTTCCACTCTCCACCTTCCCCACTGCCTACAGGCCAAAATAAGGAGCAAGGACCGAATGCAGTGAACTAATTGTTACCTGATGCAGATCATCATCATCACCAATAGTTTTATCTAATTCAAGCTTTACCTTTTCAGTCTTTTTTTTTTTTGTTTTGTTTTGTTTCTGACAAGTTCATATTTCACATTAAGCACATAATTGTCAACATCCACCAAAACAATTTTTACCACTAAGAAGCTTTTGATGAATTTATCTGGTGTAATTGACACTTTAAATCTTCCTGGCCCTCCCTCATTTGTTCATATTTCAGACTTCAGAGTAGTTTGTAAGGGGGCAGGTTCGATGGGGTAGAAGTCTGTTTAGGATTAAAAGGTAATAACAAGGTATGAAAGATGAAAATAAAATACTAGATTCTATAAAAAGGTAAACTCACATGACAATAGACTATTTTAGTTGAAAATAAATATAAAATAGCTTCATTAAATTTTGGGTTAGAGTCGTATTAAAAAAAAAAGATATAATTAAATAATCAGATAAGAATTAAAGGTATAAAGGTATAAAAGTGAACTCAGAAACAGAGAGAACAGAATATGTAAATATTAATGACTGGAAGCTAATTGTTAACTGAAACAATCTTTTATCTTTTACTTGTTTCAGTCTTTTGACTGACGCCATGCTGGGGCACAGCCTTGAATGGTTTAGTTGAACAAATTGACCCTAGTATATATTTTTAAGTTTGGTATTTTATTGATCTTCTTTGCTGAACCGTTAATTTATGGGATCATAAACAACCAACCCACACACACATGCATATGATGGGATTCCACACAGTCTCCATTTGTCAAATTCACTCACAAGGGATAGGTTGGCTTAGAGCTATAGCCGAAGACACTAGCCCAAAGTGCCATGCAGTGAGATTGAACCTGAAACCACATGTTCACAAAGCAAGCTCCTTAGCCATACATTCATGCTTGGACTGACTTAAGAAACTTTTGAACTGACAGGAAAGGAATAAAGCAAGAGGATACTATTAAATTAAATTAAATCAACCTGTAATAAGGATAAGAAGAATGAATAACATTCAGTTCTTGTAAGGCAGCAAGCTGGCAGAAACGTTAACATGCTGGGCGAAATGCTTAGCGGTATTTCGTCTGTCTTTACGTTCTGAGTTTAAATTCCACCAAGGTCAGCTATGCCTTTCATCCTTCCTGGGTCGATAAATTAAGTACCAGTTGCATACTAGGGTCAATCTAATCGACTGGCTCCCTCCCAAAAAATTTCCGGCCTTGTGTCTAGAGTAGAAAAGAATATTCAGTACCAGGAGGAGAATAAATAGCATCAACCCTCTGACTCATCAAATCCTGTCAAACCAGCTAACCCACACCAACAGGAAAGCCACATGTTTTATGGTGATAACAATCTCATTATAAAGCTATGAAACTATTGAGGTTAGAAGTGTTTAACATCCACACACACTTAGGACGTTGAATTTGTTGAGTAAACAGAGCACTGGACAAAATGTCTTGAGCTATTTATTCTGACATCTCATGTTCTGAGTTCAAATCCAATGAAGGTCAACTTTGCTTTTTATCATTCCAGAGTTGATAAATAGAAGTATTGGCCTAGGATGGAGGAATGATGGAAATGTTTGAGTGTCAGAGAGGATGCCTTATGGCATTCATTTCGAGTCTTTATGTTCTGAGTTCAAACCTCATCATCGTTTACTTGGGTGGTAGACTTATTCTGTCACCTCGTTTAACATTCCAATCTGGTCCTTGGGTGCTTTTAGCAGAGACCACTCTCTTGTAAGCATTCAAACTAAGACTTTGGGTTGGGAATATCTTCCTCTCTCTCTCTCTCTCTCTCTCACTCACTCACCAGTCTCACAGCTTCTATATAGGGTTAGGAGTATTGTCATTCTTTCCTGACTAAGCGATAAAAAAAAAACATGTACATGTCAGAGATGGAGAGTGTTGTAACACATTTACCAGTAGGTGCATCATTGAAAACTGCCTGCATTTAGAATATTGAGGTTGATATAGTGTGTGTGTGTGTATATAAACATACATCCACACATAAATCACAGCCATCATACATAAGAAAGTATGACTTGATAGCATGTACCCTGCTGTTGTTAATTGTTCAAGGTGTCCATGTAGTCACAAGCAGACAGATACCCTCTTGACTTTTCACCTCTAGACCCAGCACAACATCAAGGATGTAATAGCTGAGGGAGAGAGAGTTGCACTGGTATTTAGTAGTAGTAGTAGAGAGAGAGAGAGAAAGAGAAACAGACAGACTGACTTGGTCACTTGTAGTCAGTTGAGAGTGCCTCTCTTTCCAATGTTCAATGCTGAAATAGAAATAACTACTCCGAAATGCATGCATCCAGTGATCTGGGTGCACTGGTCAGACACGGTGCATTCACACCTTTTTGTTTACAGTGAGAATTTTTCTCCATGATAGGGGTGGGTGTGAATATTTCTCAAGCATATTTGAACTAGTAACAGGTTCATTCTAGAATATCTAATATCTAAATAGAAAAATTTTTAGGAAGAAAAATAATAGCTAAATTAAAACATTACTGAAATCAAGACTGCGAGTTATTCAGTTCATCTTTAGGATAGAACTAAGCTGTAATAACACATGCACCCCATAAAACTTGATCATTTGTATGTTTTCAAAGGACGAGAGAAGCACAATCTTTGTATAATCATTATACAGTTTCTAGATTTCATTGGGATAAGAAGAATTTGGAAGATTTGATGGTGAATATAAGACTAAAGTATTTTAATTATGATTATCTTTCTGTGTTCTACAACTGAGAGATGATATAAAATGTACATTGCTAATTTTTTGAAAAATTTAGTTTATAAATATTTTGACTTTTTTCTTTTTTTTCAAAATAAAAAAATGAAATATAGATATGCATTTCATCTTTTTGATGAAATGCTTATCATTTCATCTTTTTTCATGTCATCTTTATCTTTCCTATTTGGAAGCACAATGTCTATAATGGGACACAATGCCATCCTCATAAATTCTAGTCATACTGCAGCAAGTGTGGCAGCAAGTTTGCTTCCCAACAACATTGTTTCAGGTTCAGCTATAGTGTCTTCCACCATAGCTCTGGACCAACAAAACCTTCCAGTAGAGAGAAACTGTAAGAAGCTTGCAATATGTATGTGTATGTGAGTGAGTTACTGTCTCTTTGCCTTGACATTATGTGATAGTTGTAAGCAAGTGTCACCACCATGCAAATGATGTCTATTTCCCATAGTTCACGAAAAAATGTCTTGTCATGAAGCAATATTACCTTGCTTGGAAACAGGTGAAGGTTGATGACAGGAAAGTCATCCAGTTGTAGAAAATCTGCCCCAACATATTCTGTCCAACTCATGTGAGTATGGAAAAGTTGACATTAAAACAATGATGATTCTGTCATCCTTGAACAAGGTACATGACTCTACATGCATTATAAACAGTTCAAAAATATGATAAATTGATCTGCCTCAAAGAAAAGAACAAAAAAATCTAAGATTTTGAGCAGAAGGAGGAAAAGATCACTCTCTGGATTGGATTGGATTGGATTGGATTGGATTGCCCATATTCAGTTCACGCAGTACAAAGGCTTCAGCATGTTCCCTCCACCAACCATAGTCTGATGTGGAGGTTGTGGATTTAAGCTTGAGATCATACTATTTTGATGAGCCTTCTCTGCCACACTGGCTAGACATGGATTGGCAGAGGGAAACAGTTTTTTTTGTTTGTTTTTGTTTTGCTTCTTTTTTACTCATACCCAGCAGTAATTAAGTCAATTACATTGACCCCAATGCTCACTGGTACTTATTGTATTGACCATTCAGCATAATTTGAACTTAGAACATAAGGAAGAACGAAACACCTCTAAGCATTCTGCCTGGCATGCAAACAATTCTGCCAGGTCACCACTTAATGAATGGCATTGGCCAAAATGTTAGACTTTCTCCTCTTCTTCACAGTAAATTAATTTATTCCATTTTCAAACTGTTTATAATCACTAACTGCCTTTACAGATAACCACTAGTTTCCTTGGATCCTAACTGTTTACTCAATGTGTTCTAGTTTGTCTGACAGATAAAAACAAGAGCTGCTCCAGCTTCACAGCCGAATGGCTAGCAGTAAGAACGGCAGCCAGTAGTTATGTAAATAACTGCACCAACAAAACCATTTCACTTACCATCTCCTCCGTACCAACATGAAAAATGAATATAAGCCAATTAGAAAAAAAAACTATTTCTAAAGAATATTTTAAAATAATTTCTTCTAAATTTATCCTTCTATCAAATTTGTGGCCTTGTGCCAATGTTAGAAATAGATACAAATTACTTCATATATCTCAAAGACTAATAAGAGAATATAAAAAATCCTTTATTAAAATAATCAACTTGAAAATTGTCATGTGTTTAATGTATTTGAGGGAAAGGCTATCACTTTATTTACACAAGTGTGTGTCTATACAGTATATTTTGGGTTGAGATGGTCTCTTGCTACTCTATGTCTCACTTATAAGTGCAGAGGGTCTTCAAGCAATTCAAAATTTGCCTAAAAATCATGTGCACCTACAGGAAAAACTCAGAGTAGCAGGAGACTGTCTGAATTAAACATAAAAATATTATTAATTTGTTACCATATTAAATACTCTTTCTTCCAACAGTCTATATATATATATATATATATATATATATATATATATATATCTGTATCTTATATATTAATTACATTATGTAAAAGTATTTCATTTACTATAGTCTAATGATCAAAATATTTTTTTAAATGCTCAACAAAGGAAGAAAAAAAAAACCCATCAATTCAGTGTTTTTGTTCTATTATTTGTTTACGTGTGAAAGACAAGAAGTATCAGTGATTCTTTCCGAATGAAAGACTGGAAGAGGAATGTTGGGTTAGTCTAGTACAGTTAATGTTCGTTCAGTTTGAATTGATGCAAATTATTAATAAAAAAAAAAAAGATGGAAAGGATTTCTTGAAAAAAAAACCCAAAATAATGATTACCAAAAGAAAAGGGAAAAAAAAGGAAATAATTATAAATGGAAGCAATTCTTGGAATTATAGCTAAGTGTGCAGTCCGAGTGGTGTAACATGGCAAGGATAATAAGAGTTAACTGCATTCAATGGGTTTACAGAAAGAGAGGGAGAGAGAGAGAGAGGAGGAGGGAGGGAGGGAGTAGTATAGATAGAGTAAGCATATTCAGATGAGCGGGTGCTATTGTAGCAGTATTAGAAGAGATTGAAAGCAGACACCATGCATATATTATGCTATCATGCATATGTCATGCTACTGCTGTATATTTTTGAAGAAATTGCTGTGTGTGTTATGATGTTTGATTGACATAAAGCTTGTTACTGAAATAAATTTTAAAATTCTTTCATTTGTTATTGGTTATTGCTGTTGACAGGATCATTAACATATGCTAAATATTTTTGCATCAGAAATATTTAGCAAATAAGCCTAATATGACATTTTAAATTATTATATATTTACATATTAAAAAAAAATCCATCAGTTTGCCTATTTCCTTTTTGCTCTCTCTCTCTCTCTCTCCCTCCACTTCTTATATTTCAGTTTTAAAAAACTTGCAGTAGTCATTATTTTTTTTTAAAATGTATTCTGAAACAAATTTATTCCAATAGATATTAAAAAAAGAAGAATTCAAATTAAAAAATTTTTTTTTTAATATTCTAATTACATTTAAGTATTCCTCAATAAGATGTAATTTCATATTTAATTTTCTTCTTTTTATCTGTTTAATCGTAAAAACATGTTATATGAATTAAATGATGACAATGATGATGAAAAGATGAGTGAAAGAGTGGTCATCATCCACAGATTCTATGTCCATCTTTCCATGTTGAGTTAAAGACGACATTTTTTTCTTTCTTTTTGAAGTAATGGCTCTACTATTGAATGCCCTTCCAGATTGCAACCCTTTTAACTGACCTTACTGACATGCAGAAATATGGTGTAAACCATCATCATCATTATTCAGTATCTGTTTCCTGTGCTGGTCTGGTTACGAAAGAATGTAACTTTTAAAACACATGTTTCATCATGTGAAATAGCAACTCTTCATTATCATCATTTAGCATCATTGGATGATGTGACAGGATCCAGCAAACCACAGGGCTGCGATGACCCCCAATGTTAGCTTTAAAAGGTTTCTATGGTTGGATAACCTTCCTAATGCCAACTACATGACAAGGTGTGTACTGAGTGCTTTTCTTGTTGCAAGACAGGAAGAGAGCAAGAAAAGGAAAAAGAAAAGAAAAAGCTCCCTCAACAAAGTAGTGATGGTGGTGGTGATGTGAGTATTTGAGAAGAGGAGTTGGTTTTATGCCATATGTTGAAAGGCTACAGTATAATAGAAGTGCAGGTGTTTTGCTACAGAGAAGACACTTGATTACCCTGCATTTTAAAAGGGTGGATGGATGTAGCTGAGAAAAAAGATAAGACTGTAGTAACGGGGAACAAGAAAGTAAGCATAAGAGAGGATATAGATAGTGGATCAAGGGGTTAATCTAAGATGAGTATGGTTAATGATATTTTATTGAAGTCATATCATAATCACCCTTGATTTCCTGAATGGTTTCATTCAAAATATAACAAAAAGTTACTCAACCAGTTAGGTTAGTCATACAAAATATTGTATTTTAATACAGTTGCTAGAATTCAGAGAGACAAGTTGTGGACTGCAATGGTAGGAATCGATTCAGTAAAACTGAAAATTGATATTTCTCGTATGTCTCAGAGTGAAAAACTGTCTACTGTATAGAGTGAAGTTTTTTCTAGCTTCAGGGACAATTTTTGTTATACAAATAAACAATGAATGATTTACAAATTAGATTTTTAACCATTCAATAATCTTTTCAACTGAAGACAGATCAAACCTTTAGTTTGACATGGGAAAGGTTGTGTGGTTAAGAAGTTTGCTTCTCAACCACGTGGTTTTGGGTTCAGTCACACTGCAAAGCATACAGAGCAAGTGTCTTCTACTACACCTTCAGACCAACCAAAACCATGTGGGTGGATTTGATAGACAGAAACTGAAGAAAGTTTGTTGTATATGTATGTGTGTGAGATGATGACGGGGAGGAGTTAAATGACTGGGAAATATTTCCTGGTTAAACACTTTGAGTATCCAATTTTACAAAGGCATGTAACTATTAAAATACATGTTTCACGAAGTGAAATAACAAGTTTTTCTTCCCATTCACAAAAATAATTTTGTTTGATACATTACCAAATGATTTCCTGACCATTTACTATTTTATCAAATATTATTCCCACATATAAATATACATCAAATAAAAGTTTTAATTTTTATTTTTAAGATAATGATATATCTTACACACTCTTTTGTTGTGGGTTCAACAAGACTAAATCAACCTCTAATCTTATTATCAGGCATGTGAAACGAAACTAAACCAAGACCAACAAAGTTAAAAACACTCTTCCCTAACGACATTTAAGATATAGGGATAAATACTTTGATACAAAAACCTTTCAAAATCAAAAAATACCTTTTTAAGATCTATAATCCAGATCAATTTGGTAAGTGCTTTAATACAATCACTAGAATTCAAAGAGACAAGTTGTGGACAGCAATGGTAAGAATCAATTCAGTAAAATTGAAATTTCTTGTATGTTTCAAAGTGAAAAACTACTGTTTGGAGTGAAGTTTTTTCTAGCTTCAGGGACAATTTTTGTTATACAAATAAACAATGAATGATTTACAAATTAGATTTTTAACCATTCAATAATCTTTTCAACTGAAGACAGATCAAACCTTTAGTTTGACATGGGAAAGGTTGTGTGGTTAAGAAGTTTGCTTCTCAACCACGTGGTTTTGGGTTCAGTCACACTGCAAAGCATACAGAGCAAGTGTCTTCTACTACACCTTCAGACCAACCAAAACCATGTGGGTGGATTTGATAGACAGAAACTGAAGAAAGTTTGTTGTATATGTATGTGTGTGAGATGATGACGGGGAGGAGTTAAATGACTGGGAAATATTTCCTGGTTAAACACTTTGAGTATCCAATTTTACAAAGGCATGTAACTATTAAAATACATGTTTCACGAAGTGAAATAACAAGTTTTTCTTCCCATTCACAAAAATAATTTTGTTTGATACATTACCAAATGATTTCCTGACCATTTACTATTTTATCAAATATTATTCCCACATATAAATATACATCAAATAAAAGTTTTAATTTTTATTTTTAAGATAATGATATATCTTACACACTCTTTTGTTGTGGGTTCAACAAGACTAAATCAACCTCTAATCTTATTATCAGGCATGTGAAACGAAACTAAACCAAGACCAACAAAGTTAAAAACACTCTTCCCTAACGACATTTAAGATATAGGGATAAATACTTTGATACAAAAACCTTCAAAATCAAAAAATACCTTTTTAAGATCTATAATCCAGATCAATTTGGTAAGTGCTTTAATACAATCACTAGAATTCAAAGAGACAAGTTGTGGACAGCAATGGTAAGAATCAATTCAGTAAAATTGAAATTTCTTGTATGTTTCAAAGTGAAAAACTACTGTTTGGAGTGAAGTTTTTTCTAGTTTCAGGGACAATTTTTGATATACAAATAAACAATGAATGATTTGTAAATTAGATTTTTAACCTTTCAATAATAATCTTTTCAACTGAATCAAAGGTTGAATTTGCTGAGACGTGTTTTCATTCTCTAACTTGAAATACCATAAAGCCTATTCAGATTCTTAGATGTATACTACACAAAGACTACAGTAGAAAGATGTTTAATTCCAAAGTAGAAACAAGCAGGTTATTAAACAGCTATTGTCCACGTTTATATGAGTATATCATGTCTAATGTCAATGAGTTAGGGCTGAAACAGAGCATGTCAGAAGAAAAAAAAAACATAACATGAATCAGACTTAATTAATGACTTTCTTAAGGTTGTTATGTGGGGGAGGATGGGGGTGAGGGGAGAAAATTAAAAGTTAAAAGTTTTTTTACTATATTAAATAAAAACATATTTTTCAATGTAGCTGTCTGAAATTAAAAAATTAAAAAACCTGACAATAAAATGGTCAAGGAAATAAATCACAACTACAGCTGAATTTCTTTACAGTAAATTGAAAATATTTTGATAACTAGGAAAAAGTATTAGAGACACTAATACTTATGTTTTCATGTTGTTTTCATATATGTTTCAATGTTATGGTGTATCTTAGGAGGGTCATTATGCCAATGACAAACACATGCACTGGTTTTATTTAACTTCTCTCGTTATTTATTTGTTAATCGGTTAACTATTTAACCAATTAACCAAATGATTGCTTAAATTAATTGCTCAGTTGCTCAACCAGTCAGTTAGGTTTGTCCAAGTCCTTTCATTACCACTTGCAATCTTATCAATGATATGATCACTCATTCCAGGTATGCTTCAGGTTAATTCTATGTTAATTCACATCATATCAATATTTATTATCCCTAGTTTCTATTAGTATCTTTAATGGGTTTTTTTTTTTTTGCGGTCCTATCTTATGATCTCTCATATATATATATATATATATATATATATAAATCAGTAGGTGTGTGTGTGTATGTTTCCGCTAGGAAAGGAATGCAAGCATAAATTTTCTGCATCAGTTATTTAGGCAGATTTATCTATTTAATGAAAACTTCAAAACCATAACAATATTTACAATCTGATTGTCACCAACCAAACAAAACGGAAGCAACTGTCTAAGGAGTAGCAAGAAAGAATAGAAACCCATTTATGTTGCCTGATAAAAGAAAAAAGATTACAATTCATGCAATTTATTATCATAAGTTCCTTTGCTTTGTTTGCAACATGTTAATAATAATAGATATGATACAATGAGAATAGTGAACATCATTGTAAAAGCTAATAGAGTTTAACAAGTAGTCCATCAAGGGATGGACTACTTGATGTAGACAATTGAAAATGTGAATATGAATACCATCTTGCTTTAAACGAAAGCTCATAACATGACATCACATATATTTTATCACACACACACACATACAACAGGGTTTTTCAGTTTCCATCTACCAAATTCACTCACAAGGATTTAGCTGGCCCAAGACACTTGCCCGAGGTGCCATGCTGTGGGACTGAACCCATAACCACATACATATATATATATATGTATATATATATCATTATCGTTTAACGTCCATTTTCCATGCTGGCATGGGTTGGATGGTTTGATTGAGGTCTGGAGAGCCAGCGGCTGCACCAAGCTCCAATCTAATCAGCAAATATTTCTACAGCTGGATGCCATGTAAAAAGCACTGGTTCTGGTGCCGCATAAAAGCAGTGGTAATAGTGTCATGTAAAAAGCAGTGGTAATGGTGCCACATAAAAAGCAGTGGTGATGGTGGTGCCACATAAAAAGCAGTGGTGATGGTGGTGCCACATAAAAAGCAGTGGTGATGGTGCCACATAAAAAGCACTGGTGATGGTGTCACATAAAAAGCAGTGGTAATAGTACCATGTAAAAAACAGTGGTAATAGTGCCACATAAAAAGTAGTGGTGATGGTGCCACGTAAAAAGCACTGGCTCTGGTGCCACATAAAAAGCACTGCTCATGGGACCATGTAAAAAGCGCTGTTGATGGTGCCATGTAAAAAGCACTAGAGATAGTGCCACATAAAAAACACCCAGTACACTCTGTAAAGTGGTTAACATTAGGAAGGGCATCCAACTGTAGAAACCATGCCAAAACAGACTATGGAGCCTAGTGCAGTTCCTGGCTTTGCCAGCTCTTGTTAGACCATCCAGCCCATGCCAGCAAGGAAAACGGACTTTAAATGATGATAAATGATGTATAATAATATATATATATATATATATATATATATATATACACACACACACACTCACACACAAACATATTTTAATATATTCAAATATATATCAATAATCAGGGTATTCCAAAAAATTGTAAACACACTTTAACAGCTGATAATTCAATTATCATTTCTTTTTAGATTTAACCGATAAATAATGAAGGGAATCAGACTTAGTTTCAAACAAAGGAAATTCAAGTGCTACAAGAAGTTTGAAAACACAGTCGAAGTGCAAAGACAGTTTAGAAAGGAGTTTCAAATAAAACCATAAATGCAACTTACCACAACTTGGTGGTAAGTCACGTAAAGGACTTAAAATCCATCATGTTCCATTTTTGCCTTCAGAAAATTCCAGCTTCTCTGCACAGTGAAGAACACAGCACACTATGACAACTCACTCCTCCCTTACACACACAACCAAGAATATGGAGCAAGAGCCAACAAGGTAGCCTCTATGCACACATCTGATCTGCTTAAAATAACAGTCAAATCGCCTTCAAATCACACGATACTGTTTTAAATAAGAAAAGGACAAATAAGATAATGTCCTAAGTATTACTACAAAATGTGATGCTTTTGGTCTTTGATAATACATCTGTTCAACTAGGGATGACAACAACAACAATAACAACTAGAATCCTGGCTGGTGGTGTTCTTATATGAACTAATGTGGTTCAATATCGCCCTCAAATCATAGAAACAGTTTTGATATCTCCCTCAAATCACAGAAACAGCTTCAATATCTCCCTCAAATCACATGCTACAATCTTTAAAAAGGACATACTGTGGTCCTAGATACACTTTACTTGTAATACAAAAAAATAGAATGGGATGGTCACAAGTGAAATGCCTCTGATCATAAATCTGCTCAATTAAGGTTTGAATCAGGATTCAATAAGTACTATCTTAGTTCCACAAGAACTGATAAATAGTCACATGAATAAATTTCCTACTGTACAAACAACACACTCAAACAAAAAAAAATCACCATCGTGTTACCACTGCAATACACACAAAAGTTTGAAGCATTATATACAACACAGAAAAGATCTAACAACTCCAGTGAAAAGATAACTGAAAACACTATTGCTGCAATGCAACAAATCTGGTTTATTATCATGGTCTCTGCCAATTCTGACTGACTTTCCTTCTTTCAAATATAAATTTACAAAATATTTAAAACAATGCTTCTCCTTGCCACATCAAGCTACATTCATACAAACAGTGATACTAGAATATCTAGCCTTAAAGACAACAAAAGCATGTGACCCGCACCGTTTTATGGCTGTAGACTGCTACAACTTATCAAACAACTTCATGTATAATAATTCGCAAACACCTAGGTATCTAACATATAAACTAACCAAAGATGGGAGTCTTTATGTGGTCACTTGACCAGCAAGAAGTAGCAGCTAAGTCTCCCTCAAACCACATCCCATTGCCTTAAGAAAGGCAGGTCACACTTGTTAATGTAAGTCTAGATTAGGTATACATGTCTGAAAATAAGACTGAATGGTCATGGCTGGAATGATTTTGATCACAAATCAGTTTAGTCACATAGCAATGACACTAAACAAAACAATAATACTTGGAGCAGGCATGGTTGTGTGGTAAGAAGCTTGCTTCCCAAACACATAGTTATGGTTTCAATCCCACTGTATGGCACCTTAGGCAAGAGTCTTCTACAATAAGTGCCAAGCCAAGCAAAGACTAGAGAGTGGATTTGGTAGACAGAAACTGAAAGAAGCCCATCATGCACGTATGTGTGTCTTTGTGTCAGTGCTTGAGCCCCACTGCTGCATGATAACTAGTGTTGGTATGTACACATCCCTGTAACTTTTGGCAAACTGCTGTTTAGCAAAAGAGATCATAAAATAAGTACCAGGGTTTAAAAAAAAAAGTTTGGGAATAGATTCATCATCATCATCAGCATCGACATTTAACGTCTGCTTTCCATGGACAGTTTGACTGAGGCTGCACCAGGCTCCAATCTGAGTTGGCAAAGTTTCCACAGCTGGATGCCATTCCTAACACAAACCATTCCAAGAGTGGAGTGGGTGCTTTTTACATGCCACCGGTACAGGAACCAATCGGGCAGCACTGGCATCGGTCACATTCAAATGGTGCTTTTTACATGCCACTGGCACAGCTGCCAGTCAGGCAGGCAGCACTGGCATCAACCACACTCGAATGGTGCCTTTTATGTACCACTGGGATGGGTGCCAGTCAGGTGATTAAAAACTCTTCAAGATGGTGCCCCAGCATGGGCACAGTCTAATGACTGAAACAAGTAAAAGATACAAGTCATTTCTCCATCAAATTCAATAACTGTAAAAATTAACATTCTCTCTCAATGTCCAAATTCCTTACATAAACCTCGAAAAAACTAGATCCACTTTACCTCCAGTGACATCGCTATTAGTCAATAGACATACCAAGACAGGCAGTTGCTCAAGCTGCTAGAAACAACAACTAAATCTTTCAAATCAGTCCCCACTATATCAGAACTATTGGATCATGTATCCTTTATATATATATTATGCCTTAAAAACAAAAGGCAAGGACAGTCATAATTTGGATGCCTTCATTTATAGAAGTTTGCTAACCTGGGGTTAAACAGCAATAGATGTAAAATTAACTGAGCAGAAAATTCAATGTATATGCCTAGTTTAATATACTGCACTTCCTCTAATCAACAACTTGCATGACACACAATGTTACTCCAGATACATTCACTGCATTGAATATGTTAGTTACTTCCAAGTGTTTAATCAGCTAATCTCTATGCGCTAAGTCTGACCAGGCAGAATTATGACTACTCAATAAGAACATTTATATTATTCAGTGACAGAGGTTCAATTAACAGCAAACAGTAGCTCTGCAAACTGCTGGAATGTCAAACTGATATATTAAGTTTGTTTTCAAATAAGAAAATTTCATGAGTATTTGTATTGTTTTAAAAAATAAAATTATACTTACTTTTATTCAACTTTTCTAGTTGTAAGTACAAAGGATCCTGAGAAAGAAAATAAAAACAGATAACATGTACATCAAATAACACAATTCAACAGTACAGGTAGTCATGAAATAATTTGCTTGTACAAAAACAGGATATGATATATTAAAGGAAAAACAACCAGATTTTAAATAGAAACAATAAGTGATTGATGAAATGCAGAATTATGTGGCTGATATACTTCCTAAACCCTCATTTATATCTGAAAATATATCAAACATACTGTGATTTTATCACTAATAAATATATACCAACCATATGTTTCAAGTGATTGGTCAAAAACTGAAAATGTTGAAAAGGATTGTTTGTTTAACCCTTTAGCATTCAGGATTACTTGGTCAAATGTATCTTGTAGCTTTGAGATTTCAATGATGTGATTGTTTATTTTTAAAATTACATTGTAAGGGAGGTGCAAGAGGATGGATCTGATCAGTTTGAACATAAAACAGGTAGAATATTAGGCCAGGTATGGCTGGTTTAAATACTATAAGGTTAATGAGCAGTTGTTTGAAATCTAATAATAAAAAGATTCTGAGATACATAAAAAGGAGGGTGGGACCACCATGGAACTTTCACCTAAAATTTTGCATTATCTTTCATAAGATTTTAGTTTAACCCTTTTGACACCAACCCACCCGAGAACACTCATGATTCTATGATACAAAGTTCATGCTTTAAAGTGGTTGAAATTAAAACTTTCCATCAAAATTCCATGTTGTGTTTCAAATACTAGTTTACAAGGGAATGCTGAAAAGTTCCAAGCTTTAAGGGTATCACAAAATGCCTGGTTGGAGGCCCAACCATCCAAGTTCTTTTACAGGGCTTAAAAAAACTGAAGGACCACTGCAATAAGTGTGTGTCTGAGAAGGGAAAATCATAATTAACTAATCCTCTTGTATTTTCTTTTACCCAAAGCCAAGAACTTTTTAGCACCCCAGTTCTATATTTAAGAGATGAGGAATTATGTACATTATTTACATTCAATGGACATTTGTCCTCATTTTGTTTGTTATTAATACAATGTTTTGGCTGATATACCCTCCAGCCTTGTTCAGGTGTCTTGGGGAAATTATTGTTATTATTATTATTGTTGTTGTTGTTAGTTTTCAGGTCACTGCTTGGAATCGAACTCGGAATCTTGGGGTTAATAG
Organism: Octopus sinensis; assembly: GCF_006345805.1. NCBI lineage: Eukaryota > Metazoa > Mollusca > Cephalopoda > Octopoda > Octopodidae > Octopus > Octopus sinensis. The sequence continues at coordinate 68,418,238 of NC_043002.1, forward strand.
CGTGCACTCTTAACCACTACGCCATATACCCATGGGTACCCCCTCATAATAACTACAAAGTTATATTATTAAGATCTTCACTATTTTCTAAATTAATTGAAACAAAGGAAGAATATTTTAACAAAAATATGATAATGAAATTGTTAATGTTTTAAAAAATCACATAAATATATTTTCCAGTGATTTGCTCTTGGACAGGTTAATATAAAAAAACTCTTAAATATGTGGAAGATACCAGTAATACAAACCATCAAATTGATTAAAATATTGACTAAGATTTCAATGCTCACCACTGAAAAGTATTAGACTTCAGCATGTATAAAAGAAATTAAGTTTACTGAAAATAATAATTTGTAGCTTGTACAAGTGGGACCAATATACCGACTGAAATCAGAGAAGAGGATGTTCTATCTTATTTCGTTTTTTAAATTTTATATTGTATTTTGTAAAAAATAATAGTCACTGATTACAAGTTTCCAGTATCTTATTTATAGCATTTACAATGCCAAGAATGTCAAAGGAATATCTTTGTAACTTGGGTGGAAAAAGATGCCATAGAGCAATTTTGCTTGAAAGTACTATTTTGTCATTTTTCTTGCTGACATTTATGGCTTTCATTTGATATACATGTATATTGCATGTACACACACACCTTTCCTACCTTGGGACCTCAACTCTGGGTGGAGCTGTAGGGGTGCTGTCACATATATATATGGTATGTCTTGGGAATTTTAAAATTGGCAGAATCCATCCCTCTTCAGGTCTAAATGAGAAGCTATAAGAGGAGGGAGAGAGCGAGAGAAATGGTTAGTAATAAAGAAGGAGAGATACAGTGGCATCTGCTGTAACACAGGCATTTTGATGGGAGGGAGACAGCAAGAGAGTAGAGATGGATACAGATTGAGAGGAGTAGTAGAGTTGGACTGGAAGAAATAATTAGATTACTGGAATCAGTGTGTGTCAGAATCACTAAAATGTACTGACTGGCCACAAATAAGATGTAAGATAATGACTAATTTAAAAATTATCAAATCAAATTTAAACCTTTTGTTACCATATTTCTATTGAAATACAATGTACTAGGTTTCAAATATTGTAGAATTGAGTACAATAACTAATTATTAAGCTGGTATTTAGAACATAAATTAACTTGAAATTGTGACAATTGGTTTAAATTTAGATCACTTTAACCCCTTACCCGGGAAAGACAAGTTAATTTGTTTTCACCCAATTTGTCCAAAATACATAATTTCAAAACCAGCCACACGCAAGTTTTAAACATCAAATCTGGTGGGATTTTTTCTTTTTTTCTTTAAATTTTATTTACAAATTACACCCAGAGAATGACAATGAGTATGAATCTTCTATTAGAAGCCTGGATACATCGGATGAGAGTGCAAGCTTGTCTGATAAAAAAAATTCATCTGGAAATTAAATGTTTTCTCCCACCAAAAAAAAAGTTGCTGGGGAAGGGGTTAAAACAGGAAGTTTGTAAGACAGGACCTGCGATGGTCTCAGGTAGGTTGGTATCAAAAGGGTTAAGGACTTTTTTGAAGTAGAATTTGGTAGAAGCAACTCTATTTCTAAGAATAATATATTAGTAAATTTTAGATGTGAATATTTTATTTAACTCTGATGCTATGGCTTCAGTGTGTCTCCAATAAATTTTGTATGGATAAACTTTTCACTCTTTTGCAAAATATTTATTTCATTTAAGAGAATTTTTCATATTACATACACTTTGGTTTTATATTTAAACAATGCTTTGATCTTGAAAAGGAAGGGTTGTGTATATAACGGAGTTTATTACATTTCAAATCATTATTTGTCAATTTGCTTTAGGTGTATGACCTTGTTTTAACTTTGATGTACTTCAGATATTTGGAACTAATGAAAAAAGGTGTTCCGGATCTTCTTTTATAGCATATTTATAGTTTATTCCTTTCATGTTATAGCCTTTTGATAAAAACAGCTCTTCATTTTCTAAGTTGCTATTTTCTTGTGCTTAATTGTTTGTTACTTTGTTAATAAATAACATAAAAAGAAGCCACAATGAAACAGCTATAGCCTTTCACCTTTTACAGGTTAAGGTACTAAAAAGTAGCCCAATGGTTTATATTAGCCATGAATGTTGAGTGTTTTCAAGCAATATATGATTAAAATGTGATTAGTTTCATTAGAAAGACAGGAAAGAATTGGTGGTACCATAAATTGAGAAGCCAGAATTAGTGGTATTATAAATTGAAGTGTCAGTGTTAAACCTTTCTTCAAGACGAACTATTATTCAACAGCTCTCCACAACCTTGAGGAGAGGGTTGAGTAATAGACAAAAGGGTAATGAAAGGAAGGGAGCAAAAAACATAATAATCAGGAGAGACCCCACTTTAGCTATTATTCATCTCAATCATTATCACCACTAGATTCATTTTGCCATGCTTACACGAGAAAGATGGGACCTCTCCAGTACAGCATTTCACCACAAATCACAGTTCTTTGTCATCTCCTTCATGAAGTTTAGCTTCTTGAGGTTAATGTTCATTATTTTGAATCATGCCCTTCCTTGGCACTTCTTTATACAACTGAAATCCTCCAGCAATTGACATTCTCCATTCTATCACAGTCTTCTTTCTTGCACACTACTTCCAATTCCTTATATATCTAATTTTTCTACCGGCTCATTTGTGCTCCATCATTAATGTACGTCATCATCATTATTTTATCTTCTCTTTCTATGATGGTATGGGTTGAACAGTGCTAGTCAGTTCTTATGTTGAGTTACTGCCCTCTTAGATGGGTCAGAAACCATAATTAGTTCATATGTTCCACTCTCTGACATAGTTTCTGGATAGCCTCCATAAAGCCAATCATTTTATAGAGTATACTGAGCACATTTTAGCAGAGAAGTCTTTGATAAGACTAAAAAAATTTTCTTAGACCTATGTATATGCACCAACCAATTTACTAGGTCTTTTGCTATAACCCAGGTTGATCAAAGATTTGTGGGTGTGTTTGTGTCCTTGTTGTTTTGATATTGCACAATAGCTGTAATTAAGAATCATTGCTATACAAGGAGTATCATTTATTTTTAATCTTCTGTGTAAACATGCCCAGCCATGAGGAAATATTACCTAACGTGGAAACAGGTGAGGGTCAGCAACAGGAAGGGTACCTGACCATAAAAATCTGCTTCAATGAACTTCATCTGTCTCAAGAAAGCATGGAAAAGCATGGATCTTATGATGATGATGATGATGATATATATACAAATTACTTCAAAATGAAATTTCTGCATGATGATTGAAATAATCTCAAAAGACTTACGTTATTAACAGTTTGGTTAAGGTTCCAGCTTTGTTGGCAAGCTTCAAAATTTTCGGTTGGAAAAACAGTCTCAGATCCAGCCATCGGAAAAATCTCAATAACATCCAATTTTCTGTGACCCAAAGGTCACTCCAATCAAGTTTTGTTAACCTAATGAAACAATTTTATACAAAGTTTATTTTAGATTGAATAATTTATTTAACATGTCAAAAAAAAGTGGGGGGGGGGTGACAATGCAGGTATAAGAAAAGAAATAAAATTAAATTAATAATTCCTAGTTTTATTTGCTTTTTGTGAAATACATTTTCTAGCAAGATAGTCAATTATTAAATTTTGTGTGGTTGATAAATGTAACATTTTTGGTATAAAATGCGGCTAAGCTTAATAAAGATTTGGATTAATAAGTTTTGAAGACTCAGGTTTTCAAAATAATAATATTCTATTATACTTTTTTTCTATAGCATACTTTCTTCTTGCTAGTGTAAATAAGCATGTATGTGTGTGTGTGAAATATTTGCTTTAGGTCAGCATTTATTGTTTTGTAACATTTTATTGTGGCGCCAGCATTAAAGAGGTTATCTTGTCCTTGGCAAAACTAAAGGGTTCTCTCTTCCATACTGCCTCTGCAGTTGCCTCATTCTTGACATGGTTGAAGACTAAAGCAAGCTATTACTCTGCACTTTCGTATACAAATTAGAAGAAAGAGAGACTGGCAGAAGAAAGACAGAGTAATAGTAGTGGGAGGATTAATAGAAGGGAGAATAAAGGAAAAAATCCAGAAACAAGGGAATAGAAGTGAACTAGGGTGCTAAGAATGGGAGGATGATGAAAGAAATGTAATGGAAGAGAGAGAGGTGGGGGAAGCACACAGCTACATGACAGGTGTTGGTAAGAAAATTGCATAGAAACTTAACCAAGAGGCAGCTACATGAGAGCTGTTGGTAAGGAGGTTGAATACAAATGATATGGTGATATATAGAAAATCTAATTTTCCTGCTGAACTACATAGAAATTGCATGAACAAGAGAGTGATATCATAAAGAAACAACTAACTTTAATAATACTGTTGTTTAATGCAGTCTTACTACAGTTATGAAGAATAGATGAAATAAAATCTTTCCTAAGAAAATTGAAATATAGCTATTTCTGCAAACATTTTATGTATCATATCAAGAAAACATTTAGGATACACAAAACTTTCTTTTTATCCTTGAACTGAAAAAAGACACACCTCAGAGAACATGTCCTGCACAAAATTTTAAACAGACGATTTTTTAGATATATCTGATCAATCTGTCTACACATATAGCCTTCATTAAATGAAGACTAACAGATTGAAACTTTGAAGTCACTGTTAGCACTCCTGTAAAAGTATATTATATGGATGCATGAATGCTCTCTTCTGTTTTTAATTATTTAAACTAGCAAATCTACAATGAAGGCATAGAATGGGGGAATGAAGTCATAACATCAGTATGTATTGAGAAATGTGTAAATGGACTTGGTAGATTACTGGGTGATGTCTTAGAGAAATCACATTATTGTTGGTGATACAGCATTCTATTGCAGATACATGACGTGTTTACAACTAAGTGACATGTGATGACGATTCATTCCAGAACTGAAATAGGCTCCCAGCCTCTGTATCATGAATGGTTAGGCGGACCAATCCTAACAAAAGCTAAAGCTTTCTTCAACCACTACATAAAAAGTATTAAGAAAAATGTTATTTAGATATACTTTTATTTTAATTGTTTACACTATTTTATGCCTGTTTATACTCTTAAACATTCAAAGTTCACAAATTTCCCTCTTTGAACTATGAATCGTATTCCTTTCGATAATATGATTACAAAATTTCTGTTCGGTTGACACTAATTTTCAAATTACTGGAGTTCGTTACTCTACTCATAGCGATGTATAACTGGGTGTGTGTAAACATCAGAGTGGGTAAAAATGCACCTACACAATCTTAAGTCTGGCCCTGTGCCTTGTTTGCTGTGAATGCGTAAGTGGAATCTATAGGAATCTGCCCATCTATGATGGGAAACAAAAGGATAGTATTGCAAATCCAAACCTTCTAAATTCATGACCTATACGGGGACGAAACCTAGAGTTAGTCTTTGTTGCCGGAATTTTAACAAAAAAAAAAAAAAAAATCAAAGATGATTTATTAGTACAAAAGTTAGTATCAATAACTGTTTATACACCAATAAAAGATGAGCCAAAGCCATCACAATCATTCCTTAATAAAGCTATCATAAACTAAAACTTTCATAAATGACATCATAATTCAGTGAAGAAGTAACCTGACTTACTTCCCTTCTACTTGTTTTACAACTGTAATTTTTATTCACTTTTTTTTACACCCATAAACTGAACAGTTTACCCTCAATATCCACTAAATAATTATACTTTCTCACATTTTTTTTCACTAAAAACCTGCCAGATTACCTCCTTCATAATCTGGAAAAAACATTGTGACCATTGGTCCAGCCGTTTGACCATGAAGAGGGTACAAACAGACAGACGGATATAATACCCATTATAGTAAGATTCTTCCTCTGAAGAAGAAGCTGGTTTCTAACAAAGATAAAAAGCTCCAGCATTGGAATGTAAATAGCAAAAAAAACCATGTCACATTTTGAAACTTAAGAAAAATCTTGCATATTTTTACTGTTTTACTTGCAGATTGCATTTGTAATGTGCAAGTTAGTTGGCTGATTTCTTTTTCTGAAAATCCAAGCTTATCCAAACTGTCAGTCAGGCATTTATTCACAAAACCAAGTACACCAATTATGTATGTATTTATACACACACACACACACACACACACACAGAGTAAGTACTCTGCACTTACAGGCTGAATAAATATTTGAAACATACTAGACACTGTTAAATACTTTTTTATCTGTTACCAGTTTTACAAGTAAACATAACTATTATATGCACAGTGGCCATGAGGTTAAAATGCTGAACCACAACCACTTAACTACTGGTTAAGTGGTCACATGTTCAGATTATACAACTGTCTGGGTTTTGCTCCTGTACAAGGTACCTATCTGGAGCACCAGATCCACTCCTGCTTTATATTTGAGTGACAGAAAGTAGGAAGATCATCCAACTGTAGAAACCATTGTTTTGGCACAGAAAAATGGATGTAAAACAGTGAAGTAAAAAAAAAAAACAATCAAAACAGACCTCAGAAACTGTGCCAATATCTAACATAAGCACTGAAGCATAACTACTTTGGATAGCACATGAAATTAGTTTTCTTTTACTTAATGACTGGATTTGTCTAGAATATGAATAGCACTGTTGCAATTCTACATTCCTCCATTAACCATGCGGCTGGTTTCTCAATTATTTCCCCCCCAAGATCTTGCTGCCACTATTTTTACATGGTTCGTACTTTAGCACACAGTATGTTTCTTATTTGTTGGTCAGGCCCATGAGCTAACTAAACAGATGATTGTGCCCAAGCAAACATCTTAACCCTTTCGTTACCAACCTGGCTCAAACTGGCACTGGCTCTGAAGTACAAATGTCTTGTTTCCATAAGTTTTGAATTAAAATCTTCCACCAAACCCGAGGTGTGTCTTTTTTATGTTCCTAACACTGGCTGAATGATAAGTAAGTTATTATACTAAATTCTTTGTTATATTTAAAGTAATTGAAAGAAACACAGAGCATCATAAAATAAATACAGTAACGAAAGGGTTAATGATAGAGTTACATCTGGATGTCTATATCTATTCGTTCATGTGTGTGTGTGTGTGTGTGGTGTGTGTGTGTGTGCGCGTGCATGCGTGCGTTATTGAAATTATTTAAACCACAAATGAAATTCTGGTATATATTTGTAACAACAAAATATGATACAATGTAATTAATTGAGATAAGTTTCAGAGTTACTATACCATTGATTTGTATTTCAGTAGGTCATATAGACCTACTGAAGGCACCAATCAGTGCTAATGGATTGAATAAAACTATTTAGCAAAATCTCAATGATAATTAGTATTTACATTTGGAGCAATCAGACTGTATAGAAAAGTGCTACAAGTTTAATAGCATTTGTATTAATGGATGAGTAATTTATGATAGCTCTATCTCTCTCTCTCTCTCTCTCTCACACACACACACACATACACGTGTATATGTGTGTATATAAGGTTATCAATATAAGAAAGATTTAAGAGTATTTGAGATAGTTTAATATTTGATATTTAAAAGGCAGCAAGCTGACAGAAACGTTAACATGCCGGACAAAATGCTTAGCAGTATTTCGTCTGTCTTTACATTCTGAGTTCAGCTTTGTCTTTCATCCTTTCGGGATCAATAAATTAAGTACCAGTTGCTTACTGGGGTCAATCTAATCAACTGCCCCCCACTCCTAAAAATTTCATACCTTGTGCCTAGAGTAGAAAAGAATACGATATTTAAGAGAAAAATATATTTTAATATATTTACATTGAACTCACTATGACAATGTCATCTTTTTGTCTTTTAAAAAAAAATTATTTTTAATTGGTGGTCTTCTTTGGGGATATAATCTAAGATGATCATATGCATAACAACAGCAAGGTCTCAGTTCTGAGTACAATGTTCCATTGTAGATTTTACATGAACATGTAGATGATTTAGTAATCGTTGGGAGATGAAATATTTCCTGGCCCTGAAGAGGAGAACCAATTTTAGGGATCCAGGTTTGGCTATGTTGTGTCTAAAACCACTGGGAGAGGTCATTGGTGATGGTCAGGTATAGCACTTGAAGTTTAATTATTCAAATGTTTCTTTGATATGTATAGAAATTATCTTTAGATTAAGATGAGAACAGCATAAACTTTATTAGGAAATTTACCTGAGATGCCTGTTCATAGAGGAAGTGCAGACTTAATATGGATGACACTTGTAAGCAGTAAATTAGGGAGGAGTTAAGGGTAGCATCATAGGTACAGGGGTGGGCATTGCAGGATGTCACATCATGTAGACTGTTGATGCACAGAATGAAGAATGTGGGGGACAAAAGCCAAATCTCTGGACATGACCAGAGTTGTTAGAGCATGGGTCAGAGAGAGTTCCATTAGTACATGCTGCAGATGGTGTGACCTGACAGGAAGCTTGTATTGCAAAGGAAAATAGAGAGATGGACCCACAAAATGGTACTTTAGCTAGATTTGTATACTATACATAGTCAAATACTTTGCTTATATCAAGTGTAACAGCATTATTTTCTTCAAATTTCTCAGAAAAGATGAGCTATAAGTGTCTCTGGCACAGCTTCCATATGGTTCTGTGGAAGCTGTACGGGTGATCATTAATGAGATTTCAAAGTGTCTCAGTTACTTTCAAAATGTTGGAAGGCAAAGTGATAGGCTGGTTATTGGCTGAGTCAGAGAAGGTGCAATTCTAAGGAAATGAGACAAAGTAGCCTATTTCCAACGATTGGTTACAACTCAATAAAGAGATAGAGAGAAGCTGAAGTTTGAATTATATTTAATTAGTACCATATTAAGTATGAAATTATTAATTCAAGATGACTTTGTGTATCACAGAATACAAATATATTTTAATAACTAAACAGACCAGGGATGCTTATTGCTTCAAGGGTTTTCTGCAAAGGATCAATTACACATTATACAATGAATGAAAACAACACAAGTTTGTAAAAATTAAAAGATAAGCTTCTAACATATAAAATTACTGCTGAAATGTTCACACACACACACAGTGAAAAGAGTGCTACCACACAGGATGTAATAATTTCTCTAGTCATCCAAGACTACACGTTGCTGATGAGGTCCATAAAGTTGGAAACATACAGAATTATCGTTATACTGATAAAAATAAGACTTATTCCCCACTGCATTCTATATTTGATTTTAATAAATCAAATTTTTGCGATTGTCTTCCCTGCTTGTATGTTTTTCTTTCTTTGGCAAGAATTAATCATTCTGAAAATGATTTGTTCTCATCACTAACAGTACAACTTTAATTAATAATGTCTTGGTTGATTATATTAAGTATATTAGTACCCACTCAACTATGAAGTTTTTGAGTAGGAACCATCCCTGGGTGTTTTCTTCACCCTACTCTCTAGCTACACACACACACACAAGCATATATGTATGTATGTATGTATGTATGTATATATATATATATATATATATATATATATATATATATCTTAAGAGCTGAGAAGAATCAGCTGCTGATTGAAACCTGAGACAATTATCCTAAGTATACTGCTACTACTGTGTCACATGAATGGGTGTGTGTATATATACAATAACAACTAGTTTCTCAATTCCCAACAACATGCAATTATTTAACTTCGCTGACATGGAACTGGTAAGTAATTGATATATTTACATAAAACAAGAAAAACAACAGTCATTTCTAATATACACACAAGGCCAGAATTGGCAGGAGGCGGTGGGCGGGTATATTGACTTTACTACTTCACTGATGCTTTATTTCATTGACTCCAGAAAGATGAAGGGGTAAAGTTGATCTCAGCTAGATTTGAAATCAAGGATGCAATAGAACTTTTACAAACACTACTTGGCATTTTCTGTGATCTACTGAAGTTTCTACCAATTCATAAATAATAATAGTATCAAATAATAATAATAATAATAATAGTATCTAACATAAACACAAAGCTAGTAATTTGGGTTGGGTTGGGTTGGGTTGGGTTGGGAACAGTTGATTACTGCAACCCTGCTGCTGCTTGACTGGTACTTTATAAATCCCAGAAGGATGAAAGGCAAAGTTGATTTTGGCAGTGTTTGGAATCAGAATGCAAAAATGCTAGAATATATACTACAAAACATTTTGTCCAACTCACCAATGATTCAGCCAAATGCCCTCCTCTTCTTCTATTACTACTACTACTACTACTACTATTATAAGTTAACTCCATTACTTGACTGGTACTTTTTTTTTATCCAACCTGAAAGGATGAAAAGCAAAGTTGACCTCAGCAGGATTTGAACTTAGAACATAAAGAGCCAGAAGAAATACCTCTAAGTATTTTGTACATGCTAACAATTCTGCCATCTCACTGCTTTAATAAAAATAATTGCTGACTTTAGACAATACATATAACAGACTGGTGGCTTAATTAAAATTTGAATATACAAATAATTAATTTACATTTTTCATCAAAATAAAAAACTCTCTTCTAGTGTTTGCTAACTGAACAAAACCCTGCTGCAAAAACCAGAAATATAGAGGGCCAGAATGCACAAGATAAACTAGAAGAAAATAACAGTAGAATTTGAGAACAAATGAGAAATGTAACATACAAACCAGTTCGCAAGTTCACTGAGGATACTAGTTGGTTAATCCTGCTTTATTTAGCAAGGGTTTAAACTTTTTTTACTTGAAAGTAATCATTAATATAGACAGTCAAATTTGAGAATAGTGCATAGCTTGGAACAAATTTTATAAATCTGAACTTTGATACAACACTACAACGTCTAACATTAAGAATCAGGAAGTAGCTTAAGTTTATTGGGTTTATTGAGTATGACCTATCAATTTTTAATGAAGTACTTTTAGGAAATTTAACCAATAAAAAAAGAAAGGAAACAAAATTGACAGCTTTCCTTTTTCATCTCTACATTCCATGAGTTGAGTTCAAGGTTAAATGATTGTTAATGGTATCATAGAATCTCACTTTTCAAAATGTTCACTACACACATGATATATACTGATTAACCCTTTAGTGACCATATTTCTAATGAAATACCCTTGTCTACATGTCTGATCTTTTTTATACCAACTTGTCTAAAATAGTCCCTACTCTTGTGATATAAATTCCACCACTTTAAAATGATTTAAATTAAAATCTTTCATCAAAATGCCAGGTCATTCTTTAGCTGGTGTTTAGAATATAAATCTAATAATCAGAATACCTGCTAAATAGTAACAAGGATATTTTTATAAATTCTTCATTATTTTCAAAATTAATTAAAACAAACATATTTCAACAGAGATATGGCAAAAAAAAAAAAGATTAAAATAATTTTGAAAATAATCCTAAATTTGGAAAGGTTTATTAATTTTTTTCTATTATTAATTTTATGTCTCTAATATAACTTCATAAATACTTCTTACATAAAATCATGACATAGTTTTGATTGAAATATGAACACTAAATCAAAACAAGATTTTGTATCACGTCATCAGGTTGGTGTCAAAAGTGTTAATTGCCATAAATACTTCATTAAAGCAGTCATTACATCATCATCATCGTTTAGCATCTGTTTTCCATGCTAGCATGGGTTGGACGGTTCAACTGGGGTCTGTGAAGCCGGAAGGCTTCATCAGGCCCAGTCAGATCTGGCAGTGTTTCTACGGCTGGATGCCCTTCCTAACACCAACCACTCCGTGAGTGTAGTGGGTGCTTTTTACGTGCCACCCGCACAGGTGCCAGACAGAGCTGGCAAACGGCCACGAACGGATGGTGCTTTTTACGTGCCACCGGCACGAGGCCAGTCGGGGCGGCGCTGGCAACAGTCACGTTCGGATGGTTCTCTTACATGCCACCGGCACTGGTAACTCATCTGCAATTTCCATTGATCGATTTCGATTCTGATCCTCACTTGCCTCAACAGGTCTTCACAAGTAGAGTTTTGTGTCCCAAGAAGGGAAGGTATGCATACGTAGGCTGGCCCCATCCCATGTAGAAGGCCACGGGTTATGGTCTCACTTGTCCTGCCGGGTCTTCTCGCGCACAGCACACTTCCAGAGGTCTCGGTCTCTAGTCATTTCCTCAGTGAGACCTAAAGTTCGAAGGTTGTGCTTCACCACCTCGTCCCAGGTTTTCCTGGGTCTGCCTCTTCCACAGGTTCCCTCAACCGCTAGGGTGTGGCACTTTTTCACACAACTATCTTCATCCATTCTCGCCACATGCCCATACCAGCGCAAACGTCTCTCTTGCACACCACAACTGATGCTTCTTAGGTCCAGCTTTTCTCTCAAGGTACTTACACTCTGCCGAGTATGAGTACTGACATTACACATCCATCGGAGCATACTGGCTTCATTTCTTGTGAGCTTACGCATGTCCTCAGCAGTCACGGCCCATGTTTCACTGCCATGTAGCATGGCTGTTCGTACACATGCATCATACAGTCTGCCTTTTATTCTGTGCGAGAGGCCTTTTGTCACCAGCAGAGGTAAGAGCTCTCTGAACTTTGCCCAAGCTATTTTACTCTAGCAGTTACACTTTCAGCACACCCGCCCCCGCTGCTGACTTGGTCACCTAGGTAATGGAAGCTATCAACTATTTCTAGTTTTTATCCCTGGAAAGTGACGGAAGTTGGTCTCAGAGCATTTTCAGTGTTTATTTTTCCTGAGCATCTGCCACATACAAAAACCATCTTCCTAGTTAGCCTTCCTTTGACATTGCTGCACCTCTTATGTGTCCATAGCTTACACTTGGTGCATCTTATAGAGTTTCTACCTACATATTTTCTACAGATCGAGCAGGGCCATCTACCTGAAGGCATTTGTGATTTGTCTACCTTCCTACTGATTACGACTTTGGTTTTAGCTAGATTGACTCTAAGGCCCTTCGATTCTAATCCTTGTTTCCACACCTGAAACTTCTCCTCCAGTTCTGATAGTGACTCAGCAATTAGAGCAAGGTCATCAGCATAGAGGAGCTCCCAAGGGCATCTTGTCTTGAATTCCTCCGTTATTGCCTGGAGGACTATGATAAATAGGAGGGGGCTGAGGACTGAGCCTTGGTGGACCCCTACCTCTACCCGGAATTCTTCACTGTACTCGTTGCCAACCCTCACCTTACTAGCAGCGTCCCTGTACATGGCTCGCACAGCTCTCACTAACCATTCATCTATCCCTAGTTTCCTCATTGACCACCAGATAAGGGATCGGGGGACCCTGTCGAAGGCTTTCTCCATGTCAACAAAAGCCAGGTACAGGGGCTTATCTTTGGCTAGGTATTTCTCCTGCAGCTGCCTTACCAGGAATATAGCATCAGTGGTACTTTTCCCTGGCATGAACCCAAACTGCATCTCATCTAAACTAACTCCCTCTCTAATTAGTTGGGCTATGACCCTCTCCATAGCCTTCATCACCTGATCCAACAGCTTGATACCTCTGTAATTATTTGTATCTAGGGCGTCACCTTTACCTTTGTAGCAGTTGACTATTATGCTGCTACACCAGTCATTGGGTATGACTCCTTTGTGTATCACCTGATTAACTATACGGGTGACTAGGCTATAGCCGACACTACCAGACATTTTGAGCACCTCTGCAGTGATTCCTGATGGGCCTGGGGCTTTCCCTGTCTTCATGCTTCTAATTGCCTTAACTACCAAGGAACTATCAACTCGGATAGCTGGTCCCTCTGTTGGGTCAACATTCGGCAGACTCTCTTTATCCCATTGATTTTCTTTATTCAGCAACCTTTCATAGTGGCGTCTCCAAACCTCTCTCTTTGCATCCTCATTTAGCGCAAGTGAACCATCTTCCATACGAACACACTTCTCTCCTACCACATCACGATTCTCTCTCACACACTGTCTTGCAACGCGAAACACCTCCAGTCTTTGGTCCTCACGGCGCAGAACATTGGCAAATTTTTTCTTATCTGCTTCCCCTCTGGCTAAATAAACCTGTCTCCTAGCTTCTCTTTTGGCAGTCTGATACAATTCCCTGCTACCCCCATTTTTCCAGACCTTCCAAGCCTGTCTCTTTTCTCTAATAGCCCTGTCTACAATATTGTTCCACCACCACGTTATTCTAGGTCGAGAGGGGACTTTACACCAGCCACAGATCTGGTCAGTGGCTCTCAGCAGGTTGTCCCTTAGAAACGTCCAGTTGTCTTCTACCCCCTGTGATGCTCTATCCCCTTCTACTTCGTCAAAGGCTTCAAGTAATATGTCCCTAAATTTCTGTCCATTTGCAGGATCTTTAAGCTTCCAGATCCTTCTCCATATTGGTCGTCTTCTGGTTGTCCTCCTAGTCCTGATCCTAAAGTCACTAACTACCAGTCTATGTTGTTGGGTACATTCTTCGCCTGGGAAGGTTTTGGCGTTTATAAGCAGCCATCTCTCCCTTTGCCTTGCAAGGATGTAGTCAATTTGGCTGGTATGTTGGCCCGATCGGTAGGTGACTAGGTGGCTGGTAGGTTTCCTGAAGTTAGTGTTGCAAATCATAAGATTATTTGCATCGCAGAACTCCAGCAACCAGGTTCCCTCCTCGTTGCGGGAACCATAGCCATAGCCTCCATGTACGCCATGGAAGCCCCCAGCATGTCGTCCAACGTGACCATTGAAGTCACCAGCCACAAAGAGAAGGTCTCTGTCGTCCGTCAACGAGGTAGTCTGCAGTAGAGTGTCATAGAATCGGTCTTTCTGTCCATCGGGTAGCCCCGACTGAGGAGCTAAGATATAGAATTAGAGTGGGAACATTTTTTCATATCTAAGATTTCTCAAACCACCTAGTATTCTGAATTACCATTTAATATGAAGAAAAGTGTTCATTGTGAACACTTTGCAATAGCAGAAACCAAGAGTCAAAGACAAACATTCTCAAAACCTCCCACCTTGACTGGCTTCCGTGCCGGTGGCACGTAAAAAGCACCCACTACACTCACGGAGTGGTTGGTGTTAGGAAGGGCATCCAACTGTAGAAACACTGCCAGATCAGACCGGAGCCTGGTACAGCCTTCTGGCTTCCCAGATCCCCGGTCGAACTGTCCAACCCATGCTAGCATGGAGAACGGACGTTAAACGATGATGATGATTTTGTCAGGGACAAGATGGAAATATTAACATTAACATTCCTTTGAACAAAAACACTGAAGTTGATGGTATAAAAAAGATTTAACAGCTATAAATAAAAATTTTGTTGGTTTTTTTAATGATTTTCCCCACAGTACTATCCCAAACCAATGTATTTAATCATTTGGCAAATATCCGCACACATCAGCAAATAATTTGCTTGTTGAATTTATACACAAAACTACAAACTATAGTTAGATTCATCAGTCTGGGTTAGCTTTGGGTGATGAGGTACACTGATGTTGAAACAATGGGAGTCTCAATGTCCCCTTACACAAATGAACTGAATGTCTTATGAAACATATTGATGTGAAAAGAGAAGTTCTCAAATGGCAAAATACAATCTGTAGAAATGTATTAAAGTCAGCAGAGAATTCCTGCATTGACTAATATAACAGTTTTATCCTGAAGTAAATATAACATAGAGAGCACAGATGATCAACTTGATGGCTGTGGAACAACCCATAAGGGGCTCTACTGGTTATATTTTGTAAACAGCACTACATTTTGTTTAAGGTTAAAAATGGTAATCTTCAATGGCCTGGTTCACATAGTTGTATACAAACCTTTTGTTAACTGTGAAAGCAATATTAAACTGAATATCTTGATAGCTTGAAGTATTGACTGTACAGCCAAGAGAAGGGTGTGGAATTTGTCAACTTGCCCTAGATACACTTCATAAAATGTATCCAAGGCACTTATCGTTTATAGGTTACAGGAGTTACTATATCTTCATATCATATGCCCACATATAACAGGTCAGAAAGATTTACCAATCACCAATACAATATAAATTTTCAATATTAAAAACTAAAATGTCATGTAGAAGAAAGAGCATATGTGTCCCATCCCCACCCCACCCAATTTTTTGTTACATTCTAACTGCATTCTTGGCACAATGTAGGTCAAAGAATTAGGGGAACAGAAAATACCAAAAGCAGGTTTTTAGTACATAAAAAAAATCTATTTTTGTATAAGAAATTTTTGTTTCCACATCAGAAAGATAGGCTGAAACATTTTCATCGAAGTTTAACGCTTTTTTAACAGCCTTCCAAAACCACCTCTGCTACTTTGATAAGTAATTGTCCATTTTTTAAAGTGTTCATATCTAAATTAAAACCTATCATAATTGTAAGAACCTTTTCCTAAATTATATTCCAAACATAAGCCTGATATAGATATAAATATAAAATTTAATCATTTGACTAAATGTCTTGATTGTTTTCAAAATGAACTGACACAAACAGGAAGTGGATTTCACTGGAAATATGGTCACAAAAAGGACTTTATTGATATCATGAAAACTGAATTAGTTATTGTTTAGCCTCAGGTGAAATTTCATTTAAAGGCATTTTAACTGTATCCGTCCCATCTTTTTCTTTTTTACAGACATAGTATATCTAAGACTGCAAACCATCAAATTCAGTGTTAATGCCTTATTTGTTTCAGTCATTGGACTGCAACCATGCTAGAGCACCACCTTGCAGGGTTTAGTCAAACAAATCAACCTCAGTACTTATTTATAAGTCTAGTACTTATTTTATGGTTCTCTTTTGCCAAACCACTAAGTTGTAGAGACATAAACAAACCAACACCAGTTTTCAAGCATTGACAGGAAAGAAAAACACAAACACACCACTGTATAAAACTCATCTGAGCACATTTCACATTTCAAAGATAAATAGATTTCTTTTGGTAAAAAACTATTACAAAGAAATAGCTAAAGTATCAAAAATGAAAAACTCCAAAAGATGCAACTGACAAAGACCAAATAATGAGTTTGTGTTTGAGATCCTATGAAGTAATGAACTCTGAACTAAACAAGATTGAAAAAAGCAACTATAAACTTAATGTTATGCAGATACTGTTTTCAACAGGTACCGCCTCTAAACTATAATGGATGATATATCTGGCAAATTTCACATCTACACTGCAGTGTATTTAAAAATAATATAGCAGAGTATGTATTCAAGGTTTTATGCAATTGCTAATCATTGCAATCTGAAAACAAACACAGCATATGTGATAGCTTTAAGCTCTCTTATATCATTATATATTGAATATTATGATTAATCAACAAGCTGATTTCAGAAGCTTACTCTATGTATCAATAGCAAGAAAAACTGATAAAACAAAGACAATATTTTAGAAAACTCTTTAAATTGTTGCCAGTTAGAGGCATTTACATGTAGAGCATCTGAATCATTACAATTTAGAATTTGAAATTTAATTTTCAAACCAATTTTCACATGGCATTTAAATAACAGCCTATTAAATGTGAATATTTTAATGAAATCAAACCTTATTCTTTTTTAATAATATTCTTTTGCATTTAATATTTTGCTGATTTAGTAATTTCATTAGTTGCTTATGGTTTAGATACAAAGAATGTTTTGAACATAAATATGTATAAAGACATGGTTGTGTGGTTAAGAAAATTGCTTCCCAACCACACAGCTTCAAGTTCAATACCACTGTAGCGCATTGAGTAAGTGTTTGCTACAACAGCCTCAGGTAAACAAAAAATCTAATGACTGAATTTGGTAGGTGGAAACTGAAAAAAGTTCATCATACACAAAGTGGGGGTGGGTATGTTTATGCCTCCTTGTCTTGACATCACAATAGTTGTAAATAGTTGTCACTGTTATACAAGCAGTGTCGTTCATCTCAAGTCTTCTATGTATACATGTCTGACCACAGGGGAGAGATGACATTACTTAGAAATGAATGTTGATGATAGGAAGAGCATCTGGTTGCGAAATGATCTTCCTCAATAAAATTATTGTTTGACCCATCCAAGCATGAAAAAGTGGACATGAAAATATTGATGATGATGATTGTGAACTAAGAATAGCTGCAGCCTGGATTGCAGGAAAAAACCTTGTTGTATTTGATTATGCTTCTTTATGAGTTCAAATTTTGTCTCACTTTACCTTTCCTTAAAAGAACCAGCTGGGGAGCAACAAAGCTTGCAAGCTGTCCAAATGTATCTTTTGCTTTTCAGTCTGTAGTATTACAGGGTTTATAGTGGCAGGTAATATAAAAAAAAAAATTTGTTTTAATCCCCACTCAGTTGATCATGGTAGCAGTGGTGATGGATGAGTTTTTCTGAATGTTGTAAGCTGTAATCTTTGCCTGCACTACTGCAGCACAGTGCATGCAAACTATTTTTGGCAGGTAGTGTGAGGAATATGAAGGGTAATGCCTAACACGATGATTTTGCTTACCTGCTTAGCTTCTCGAATGGGTTGGAGATAAAACATATTTACTGACAGAACTCTCAGCAGTTAGCTAACTTGAGTTCAAGGTGGAGAATGTTGTGCACTATGTGAAAACATGGTGGGTAACTGTGATTAGGCAGTTGTCAGACTGTCCGTTAGACATAGAGACAGTGATTGTTTGATAGAGGCTGGGCTTAAAAGAGGTGAAAAAGAGATCAAGACTATTTATTCAGTATGTTTCTATGTCGGTCAGTGTTGCAAATGAATTGTGATGATGTTAGGTATTGCAGAAAACAAAATTCAGAATGACTAAAGACTTGCTTTTGCACCAATAGTAATAATATGGGAGGAATTTGGGAGCCAAGAAGGGTGTTATTATTTACATTTCTGTAAAAAATATATTTAAGTCTCAAAAAACAAAGTATATATATTCTTGAAAAAAGATCAACTGTCTGCTATATATCACACAAGACAAATAAGCCATATAATTGGCCAGTTTGTCTGTCCTGTAGCTAATCACATCAAGCAAAATCCCTGTATGCAATTGGTAAATCTGCACTCAATGGCATGCTTTAACCACTGGAGTTTGTGTTTTTTGCTTGTTCTCTTTTCATAATGCTTTTCCTTTTCCCTTCTAGACATGCTAATTCTTTGACATCCTGTTGTTGCTTCCCTCCAAGGTAGCCCTGATTGAGTAAACACATGATTAAAGGCATTCCACCCATAACCATCACAATTTTGTTCCTTCTGGCCATATCTTGGACCTACATTAACGAATGTGTTGCATCAGAAATTTAGTAGTTTACAGGATTTAATGGGTTAGACATTACCTGGTAATTATGTTGTGGTGGATTTGTGATACATATATAGATGTATTCACCAACTCAAATCAAGATCACATGTAAATTATTAAAGGTTTAAGAATATTTGGTTAAAAAAAAACCCAGTGGACCAAAGAAACTTTTCTTAAGCAGCATTAGCAGAGAAAGCTTGTCGATTTTTCTTATATATTTATCATATAATTAAGTGTATTGGCAAATCAATGACGATTGATATTGTGAGCTTAGCCCCTTAATTACCAACAAGCCAAACCAAACCAATCATAGGGTTGCCATTCAATACCACAAAAACTAACAGATGTAACCTCAGCTCCAACAAACCTCATCAGCAACAGCAAAATCATTTAACATCTGCTTTCCATGCTGGCATAGGTTGGATGGTTTGACAGGAACTTGCAAGTCAGAAGACCTGTGTATGATTTTTACCAATAAAGGGGTTCTATGTAATCATTTGTTTTGGTTTAAATAAGATGAACAATAGCAAGACCATATAGATTCTGAGTCTTTTGAAAACTTTTTAAAACTAAGAATTCATACTATAAAGCAAAATGAGATTTCAGGGTTTTTTTGTTTTGTTTTTTATAAATCTGGTTGTTATGTTACTGACAACATGGTCATCAGTTCAAGCCTTACATCTACAGTTACTAAATCACAGTTTATTTCATGTTATATAAAGACTGAATCAGAATTACAAGGAAACAAAGAAAAAGAAAAAAAGAGGGGAGAATTAAGCAGAAGATGGAGGAAGGAGAAAGCATACTCCAGAACAAATGGGGCGTTCAGCCACACCTTGTAGACATGATTATGACTTGGAGAATGGCCAGCAACACTGTCACAGCCACCCCACCTCACAGGACTCAGACAGGCTGCTGTTTTGTTTGAACAAAGTTTTTGTTAAGTTCTTGTTCTTATTAACAGGGTCAACCACATAAAATTGGTTCCTTTTTATACTTTACAGGTGACAACTTAGGAGTAGGAAGGGCACTCAGCTGTAAAAACAAATATGCTACAACAAAATAAAAACTACCTCACCCCCACCCATGCCACTGTGAAAAAAAATTAAAACTGACAAAAAAAAATCTTTAAAAAATATGTAGAGGAACTAGCACAAGGCATCAGAAACATAGTGATGAATCATACCACTGACACACACACACACACACATATATATCCCAGTATAACATGTTGCATGGTTGGGCTCTCAGCCACTAACTTGGAAACACCACTAAGCCTGCTTGATGAGTAAGGTGGTTTTTAACACCTTGTGGGATGAGAGACAAGAATTATCAAACAACAGATGAACTCAAGAGAGTTAACAGCCAACCATTTACACAATATATATCATCCTCATCATTTAATGTTCACTTTCCATGCTGGCATGGGTTAGACAGTTTAACAGGAGCTGACTAGGTACGAGACTACACCCGGCTTCAGTGTCTACTTTAGTATGGATTTTACAGCTGGATGCCCTTCCAAATGCCAACCACTTTAAAGTGTGGACTGGATGCTTTTTACATGGTACCAAAAAATGGCAGGGTCATCAAGTAACTTGCAAGACAAAGATCCTTTGAAAGGGGAGGGGGCATGGAGAAGTTGGTCTTGTGCCAGATATATATCATCATCATCATCGTCGTCATCTAAAGTCCGTTTTCCATGCTGGCATGGGTTGAATGGTTCAGCTGGGGTCTGGGAAGCCAGGAGGCTGCACCAGGCTCCGGTCTGATCTGGCAGTGTTTCTAAAGCTGGATGCCTTTCCTAACGCCAACCACTCTGAGAGTGTAGTGGGTGCTTTTTACATGCTACCTATTTCTTTACTACCCACAAGGGGCTAAACACAGAGGGAACAAACAAGGATAGACAAACGGATTAAGTCAATTATATCGACCCCAGTGCGTAACTGGTACTTATTTAATCGACCCCGAAAGGATGAAAGGCAAAGTTGACCTCAACGGAATTTGAACTCAGAATGTAGAGGCAGACGAAATACCGCTAAGCATTTCGCCCTGCATGCTAATGTTTCTGCCAGCTCACCACCTTAGATGCTTTTTACATGCTACCGACACAGGGGCCAGCGAGGGCTGGCAACGACCATGATCGGTTGGTGCTTTTTAAGTGCCAGTGGCACAGAAACCAGTCAAGGCGGCACTGGCATCAGCAACATTCATATGGTGCATTTTATATACGAGAATCACCATCACTTAGCATATATATATATATACATGCACGAGGACTTAAGAATTTCTGGTTTGGTACCCTGGTGCACATTTAGCCTAGCAGGACAGGCTGGATTCTTAACCATGGCAATGGCAACACTAACCCGGGAAATGAAGAGGTTTGTTTGTTGCTGAGTTTCTGACAAACAACTGCACCAACTTTCTGATATTAGTATTTCCAAAAGGTGGCTGTCCCAAAACAACCCTTCACCACTAAAAACAAATCATGGATAGTTTAACCCTTTTGTTACTGTATTTATTTTGAGATGCTCAGTGTTTCTTTCAATTACTTTAAATATAACAAAGAATTTAGTAAAATAACTTAGTTATCATTTAGCTAGTGTTAGGAACATAGATTGTGACTAAGGTTTGGTGGAAGCTTTTAATTCAAAACTTATGAAAACAAGACATTTGTACTCAGAGCTAGGGCCGGTTTCAGCCGGGTTGGTAACGAAAGGGTTAACAGCTACAATATTGACCAACAGGAAACTCCACTACACAAACACATATACATGAGTAAGCGAAAAACAAAAGAATGTAGCACTCAACACATTTCCTTGGAGTTACATGTCACAAGGCATGCAGAGATGAGTCAAACGGTTATTATATATATATATATATATAAGTAGTTTTAGAGACAGAACCACCTTCAGCTCAAACAACACTGAAAGATTTTATACCCAATCTCTCCATAAAATTAAATATAAAATCTTATATTAACTATACCTATTCTGAATCCTGTATTTTCCGTTTATATATATATATATCCATATTGCTAGATTCTAAAGAAAGAGGAAAGGCAATTGATAGATTTAATCCTTATTGAGTGAGCAATTAGAGTGTATAACAATAATAATCAGCAAGGTTATATATAGATATACGCACACTACAAAAACAAAACAAAACGAAAAACAAGTATCATCTATCATAATTTTTGACTGCAACACCTTATATTTCTCAACAAAATGATTATTTCATCTCATATTTTATAAGACTATTCTCAAAATCATCACTAGTAACCTATATTTAATAAATGCAATTGAGGAACATTATCTTCTTAATTTTTATAGACGAAATCAATAACAGAGAAGTTGCATAAGCAGAGAGACAACTTCATTTTTCTATCTGACTACTGAGTTTTTTTTCTCTTTTTGTGGGGTGGGGGTCCCCCCACATGGGTTACAGGTTCATTAAACTGCTATAACTATAAAAGAAAATACGACAGCCAAAATAAATATTTACTATGGTTACTTATGAAGACAATGACTTGGTCCAGTTGTTGCTGTTGATTGCTGCAGGTCAGCCCTGATACAAGTAAAGTTATGGTCAAAAATATTCCTACCAGGACCACAGCATTTTTTATATTTCTATTTATTATTTTTTTTTTTTGTATATCTAGGACTACATATTCCAATTTCCTCTTCATATTCTAAAACAAAAGAGTGTGGAATTTAGTTGCTATTTCTAGCAGATCAAGTGACTGCACAGAGGTATCCTCTCTGTTCTAGCTTGTAAATGAGGATACATAAAGAAATATAAAATGACAATTTTACAAAACAATGGACACAGGCATGGCTGTGTGCCTAAGAAATTCACTTGGCAAACAAAAGATTTTGAGCTTAGTTCCACTGTACAAGACTCAGGCAAGAATCTTCTAGTAATGAGGAAATTTAGTAGATAGATACCATTGAGAAACAGTTGTGTGTATATGTTTGTGTAGAGGAAATTAAGGTAAACACAGGTGTATATATTGGTTCCTATGTATATTTTACCATTATACTTGCTTGGAAACCTGCATTTGGGTACTCCAAGTGCATATGGATGCTTAACCAGAACAGATCATCAGCAAATCTTTCATTGCATTGGATCTTTAAATGCAATAGTAGCAGTCATTTTCCCACCACATGATTCCAGGTTCAGTCCTACTGTATGGCACCTTGAGCAAGTGTCTTCTACTATAGCCTTAGGCCGACCAAAGCCTTGTGAGGGGATTTGGTAGACAGAAACTGAAAGAAGCCCGTTGTGTGTGTGTGTATGTGTGTGTGTGTATATATATATATATATATATATTTTGTTTTGTTTATTTTGTATTATTGTATTAATGAGTATATATATATATATATGTGTGTAGTATTATGGGTGTCTATGCACACGTTTTTATATTTTATATTTTTATATTTATATGTATATAAAAAAAATTTTTTTCACACTTATAATAAATTAAATTCTCTGAAGAGGCCGTGGGGCATCCTTGTTAATGTCTCATTTATACCTGCCTTATATGGCTTATAGGTTAAATAAGGCATGCTTGCCCTTACTGCCGAAACAGCTGTCAGATATGATATAATTACATATATTTTATATTTTATATTTCTATTTCCTTGTCTAATTATATTTGCAATATATTTTGTATAATGCCTTTACTGTTATGTAATGGTGTAATAAAGTATTGATTGGGTATCATCTGTTGGTTGATGTTTGATTGATTTAAGTATGTTTCTCCATTTTCTAATTTTGTAGTATATACATATATATATATATCTGTGTGTGCATGTCTTTGTGGCTGTGTTTGTCCACCACCACTGCTTGACAACTGGTATTGGTGTGCTTACATCCTCATAACTTAGCGGTTCAGCAAAAGAGACCGAGAAAATAAAAACTAGGTTTAAAAAAATAAGTCCTAGGGTCGATTTGTTCAACTAAAACTCTTCAAGGCCATGCCCCAGCATGGCCACAATAAAATGACTGAAACAAGTGAAAGGTAAGATATATATATCATCATCATCATCATCATCGTTTAGTGTCCGCTCTCCATGCTAGCATGGGTTGGATGGTTCAACTGGGGTCTGGAAAGCCAGAAGGCTGTACCAGGCCCAGTCTGATCTGGCAATGTTTCTACGGCTGGAAGCCCTTCCTAACGCCAACCACTCCGTGAGTGTAGTGGGTGCTTTTTACGTGCCACCGGCACAGGTGCCAGACGAGGCTGGCAAATGGCCACGATCGGATGGTGCTTTTTACGTGCCACCGGCACGGAGGCCAGGCGAGGCTGGCAACAGCCACGATCAGATGGTGCTTTTTACATGACACCGGCACGGAGATATATGTATATGTATATATATATATATATATATACACAATGGTAAATAATTGGTATCCATCACTCTTGAATGGGATTGGGGGCAAGGTGTCTTGCCTGTCTATAACTTTCAGGTATTTTAACACCCAATGCAACAAAGAAGTCATCCCCAAAGCACTATCCTGCAGCAAGTTGGCAAACAAACAAAACACATACACTGAATATGTGCAGTCAATAATGTATACAACACTCGTGCTGCTTTTAATTCGTAATTGAATGAATATATATATCATCATCATCATCATTTAATGTCTGTCTTCCATGCTAGTATGGGTTGGATGGTTTGACAAGTAGAAGTCTACACCAGGCGACTGTGTCTGTTTTGGCATGTTTTTTTACAGCTGGATGCCTTTCCTAACACTGACCACCCCATAGAATGGACTGAGTGCTTTTTATGTGGTACTATCACACATGTCACCCTTTCACTACTTGATAACGAGTGTGGGTTTGTTTGTATCTCTGTAACATAACAGTTTAGCAAGAAACAGACCAGTAACTTAAGTAGCAAATTTTAAATAAGTACAAAAGTCATTTGATTTACAAAAAAAACCTAAGATGCTGCTCCAGAATGGCTGCAGTCCAATGATGAATCCCACTTCAATTTAAAATATAAAAGCAAAATAAATGATTTTCTTTTTAATTATAATTTTTTATCATACAATCTTAATAATTGCAAATAGATTGCATCAACCCTTTTAAAATTTCTTTTCTACATCTTCGTTAGATTTGTCCAAACAATTTCTGTGTAGCCATGGCTATGTGGTTAAGAAACTGGCATTGCAACCATGTGGTTTAGGGTTCAGTCCCATTGCATAGCACCTTGGGCAACTGTCTTCAGCCCTGGGCTGATCAATGCCTTGTGAATTAATTTGGTACATAGAAACTGTGTGGAAGACTGTCCTGTGCATGTATGTATGTGTGTGTATATGTCAGTGTTTATGTTTGTTCCCTACAATCCTTAACAGTGTTGTTTTGTTTATGTCCCCAGAAACATAGCAGTTTGGCAAAAGAGACTGATAGAATAAGTACCAGACTTAAAAAAAAAAAGTACTGGGGTCAGCATGGCCACCAGTCCAATGACAAAAACAAGGAAAAGAAAAAAAATAATAGAAAAGTAGATTGGCCCAAACAGTCTCTACGTAATAGGAAGGTAGAAATGACATAGATGATAAATAGTTAAATTAAAAGCTTCATAGCATTCAGGCAGGAGCTGAAATCATGATGAGGTTGCTGTGACCTTTTATTTCATCAATACTAGAATTGATAAAATAAGCAGCAGTAATAATATACTAAATTCAGCCAGTTCACTGTAACCTTTTTACTTCTTTGTGAAAAAGAGATTTGTAAAATATGAACAAAGCAAACGATAAGTGCAAACATAACCATGTGGTTCCATTAAAGGAGTTTGTTTTGTAACCATGTGGTTCCAGATTTTGATATTGCTGGTCAGCACTTTGAGCAGGTGACTTCTACTAAACTGTACCCCACCCCAGGATAACCTTGTGAGTAGAATTCGGTAAAGAGAAACTGTGCAGATGCCTGTTGTGTGTGTGCATGCAGGAATGGCTGTATGGTAAGTAACTTGCTTACCAACCACATGGTTCCAGTTTTAGTTCCACTGTGTAGCACCTTCGGCAAGCGTCTTCTACTATAGCCTCAGACTGACCAAAGCCTTGTGAGTGGATTTGGTAGAGAGAATCTGAAATAAGCCCATCGTATATGTGTGTGTGTGTGCGCGTGTTTGTACCCCCACCATCGCTTGATAACCAATGTTGGTGTGTCTATGTCCACGTAACTTAGCCGTTCGACAAAAAGAGACAGATAGAATAAGTACTAAGCTTACGAAGAATAAGTCCTGGGGTCGATTTGTTTGACTAAAGGCAGTGCTCCAGTATGACTGCAGTCAAATGACAAACAAATAAAAGAATATATATATATATATATATATATACACACACACATACACACATGTATACACTTACATATATATATAATTACAGAGGTTCTGCAAATAATTACAGAGGTATCAAGCTGTTGGATCAAGTAATGAAGGTTACGGAGAGGGTCATAGCCCAACTAATTAGAGAGAGAGTTAGTTTAGATGAGATGCAGTTTGGGTTCGTGCCAGGGAAAAGTACCACTGATGCTATATTCCTGGTAAGGCAGCTGCAGGAGAAATACCTAGCCAAAGATAAGCCCCTGTACCTGGCTTTCGTTGATATGGAGAAAGCTTTTGATAGGGTCCCCCGATCCCTTATCTGGTGGTCAATGAGGAAACTAGGGATAGATGAATGGCTGGTGAGGACTGTGCAAGCCATGTACAGAGATGCCGTAAGTAAGGTTAGGGTTGGCAACATGTACACAGAAGAATTCAAAGTAGAGGTTGGGGTCCACCAGGGTTCAGTACTCAGCCCCCTCCTATTTATCATAGTACTCCAGGCAATTACGGAGGAATTCAAGACAGGCTGTCCCTGGGAGCTCCTCTATGCTGACGACCTTGCTCTTATTGCTGAGTCACTATCAGAACTGGAGGAGAAGTTCCAGGTGTGGAAGGAGGGTTTAGAATCAAGGGGCCTTAGAGTCAACCTAGCTAAAACCAAAGTACTAATAAGTAGAAAGGTAGACAATCCACAAATATCTTCAGGAAGATGGCCCTGCTCGATCTGTAGAAAAGGTGTAGGTAGAAACTCTATAAGATGTACCCAGTGTAAGCTATGGACACATAAGAGGTGCAGCAATGTCAAAGGTAGGCTAACTGGGAAGATAGTTTTTGTATGTGGCAGATGCTCGGGAGCATTAACCTCTGAAAATCTGCAGAAAACAACTTCCGTCACTTTCCAGGGGAAAAAACTAGAAGTAGTTGATAGCTTCCGTTATCTAGGTGACCAAGTCAGTAGTGGGGGTGGGTGCGCTGAAAGTGTAACTGCTAGAATAAGAATAGCCTGGGCAAAGTTTAGGGAGCTCTTACCTCTGCTGGTGACTAAAGGCCTCTCGCTCAGAGTAAAAGGCAGACTGTATGATGCATGTGTACGAACAGCCATGCTACATGGCAGCGAAACATGGGCCGTGACTGCTGAGGACATGCGTAAGCTCGTGAGGAATGAAGCCAGTATGCTCCGATGGATGTGTAATGTCAGTGTACATACTCGACAGAGCGTTAGCACCTTGAGAGAAATGTTGTACCTAAGAAGCATCAGTTGTGGTGTGCAAGAGAGACGATTGCGCTGGTATGGTCATGTGGCGAGAATGGATGAAGATAGGTGTGTGAGAAAGTGCCAATCCCTAGCAGTTGAGGGAACCCGTGGAAGAGGTAGACCCAGGAAAATCTGGGACGAGGTGGTGAAGCACGACCTTCGAACTTTAGGCCTCACTGAGGAAATGACCAGAGACCGAGACCTTTGGAAATATTCTGTACGTGAGAAGACCAGGCAGGACAAGTGAGCCCAGCCCACTTATGAATGCCTTTCCTCCCTTGGACACAAAGACCGGTTGAGGCAAGCGAAGTCGATATAGAACCTCATCCGACGACAGACACCCATGCCAACCCCCCATGCTTGCGAAGACATGTTGGGGCAAGCGAAATCGAAATCGAAACCGAATTGAACCAGCCAGGATCCCTGGCCTGGTGGTACGTAAAAAGCACTATCCGACTCGTGGCCGTGGCACGTAAAATACTCCAATGCGACCGTACGACAGGCACCCATGCCAACCCCCTTTGCTTGTGAAGACATGTTGGGGCAAGCGAAATCGAAATCAAATTGAACCAGCCAGGATCCCTGGTCTGGTGGTACGTAAAAAGCACTATCCGACTCGTGGCCGTGGCACGTAAAATACTCCAATGCGACCGTACGACAGGCACCCATGCCAACCCCCTTTGCTTGTGAAGACATGTTGGGGCAAGCGAAATCGAAATCAAATTGAACCAGCCAGGATCCCTGGTCTGGTGGTACGTAAAAAGCACTATCCGACTCGTGGCCGTGGCACGTAAAATACTCCAATGCGACCGTACGACAGGCACCCATGCCAACCCCCTTGCTTGTGAAGACATGTTGGGGCAAGTGAAATCGAAATCGAATTGAACCAGCCAGGATCCCTGGTCTGGTGGTACGTAAAAAGCACTATCCGACTCGTGGCCGATGCCAGCACCGCCTCGACTGGCTTCCGTGCCGGTGGCACATAAAATACACCAATCTGACTGTGGCCGTTGCCAGCCCCGCCTGGCACCTGTGCAGGTGGCACGTAAAAAGCACCCACTACACTCACGGAGTGGTTGGCGTTAGGAAGGGCATCCAGCTGTAGAAACATTGCCAGATTAGACTGGAGCCTGGTGCAGCCTTCTGGCTTCCCAGAACCCCGGTCAAACCGTCCAACCCATGCTAGCATGGAGAACGGACGTTAAACGACGATGATGATGATATCATCATCATCATCATCATCATCGTTTAACGTCCGTTTTCCGCGCTAGCACGGGTTGGACGGTTTGACTGGGGTCTGGGAAGCCAGAGGCCTCTCCAGGCTCCAGTCTGATCTGGCAGAGTTTCTACGGCTGGATGCCCTTCCTAACGCCAACCACTCCGCGAGTGGATTGGATGCTTTTTACGTGCCGCCTGCACAGGGGCCGGGGGGTCCGGCATCGGTCACGATCGGTTCGAGCTTTTTCTAGAGTTGAGTTGGGGGGGGGTCTAGCTGAAAAAGGTTCCACCAGTGGAAAGAGAGGGAGAGATAGTGGGGGGGTGCAGGTAATAAAGGGAAGCACCAGTGGGGAAGGTTGGGTAAGGAGGAACGATGACAAGGAAAGGGTTGGTGCAGAAGAAATAAAAACGTAGGATATCACGAGATCAAATTCGTAATTGGTAACATTAAGGGTATGCAAATAAAGCTCCTATTTTATTATGCCACCTACTGTCCAATGATACCGACTAGTGAGTCAGGTTTTTGGGTCTGCATTATGGTTGTACCGATATAAAGTAGGATAAATATAATAATAATTCTAGGATGGAATTTATAAATATCTAATACATCACTAGGCGTGTTTCCACAAATCACATGACTTTAACATCAGAGTCCATATCCCAAAAAATACAGACTCTGATGTTAAAGTCATGTGATTTGTGGAAACACGCGTAGCGATGTATTAAATATTTACAAATTCCATCCTAGAATTATTGTAATTATTATATATAGAATGTGAGAGGAGATAGAAATTTTTGGCTTGGTACCCAGGTATGCATTTTACCTACTGAAGCAAAGGTAACTAACCTGGATTAAAAAATTTGAATAGAAAAGTATGCTGCTCATTAAGTTTGTGGCAAACATTTGCACCAACCTCCTGCTATTAGCCTTTCCAAAAAGTGTGACTGATCCTGCACAAGCCTTCGCCATCAAAAACAAATCATCCATGTATGTAGTCTAACAGTTGGCAATAGGACCCCCCCATGTTGAAATCAATGGATGAATCCATTATGTGGTAAGACACTTGCTTCCCAACCACATGGTGCCATGGGTAAGTGTCTTGGACTGATCAAAGCTGTGTGGGTTAATTTGGTAGACGTGTGTGTGAAAGTGCTTATGCCACCTTTAATATATATGAAGAAAGTATCTCCAGATGTACAGTATCAACATTTTGGGGCTTCTCTCAACCGTTATGTTTCTTTCTCCCTTTCTCTTCATTACCCAGTCTCCTAACACTCACTTCTCTCCTATCAATGTGCCACTCGACTACAACCATCTCCTTCACATGATGCTGCCTTATCATGAGAGATGGGGTGATATCACATGTCAGTATTTAATCCTACTCTTCCCATCACTTCTTTGTTGTTAGCCATCATTCTCGCTTTCCTATAACTTGAAATTTATTACTATCATTTCCAGTGCTCTCTCTTCCATCACTATCTCCATTCCTACTTCTTCCTCCATACCACTCATGTTGTCATACTGAATCTCCTCACCAACAATCATCATATAATTGTCTATAACTCTCTCTCTCTCTTCCTTTACTTTCCCCAAAAAACCCTCTTGATCATATCATTCTGGTTTTCTTCCATTACTCTCCCCTATGTTATCCTTCCTCTTTCGCTGGTCTTCATTCAGCACTCTTTTCATCATCATCATTGTTTAACATCTGCTTTCAATGCTGGCATGGATTGGATGGTTTGACTGAAAATTGGTAAGCGCCGGGTGGGGGGGGGGCTGCACCAAATTCGAATCTTATTTGGCAAGGATGCCCTTTCTAATGCCAACCATTCTGCAAGTGAGTGCTTTTTACATGCCACTGGCACAGGTGCCATTGACCTGATACTGGCATCGGTCATGACTATGGTCTCACTTGGCTTGACAGGTCAAAACAAGCACGGTATATTGCCAGAGTCTTGGTCACCTGTCACTGCCTCTATGAGGCCTAAAAACAAGACAATCCTCTGATGCCAGTGAAGAAACAAACAAAGATAGAGGAAGGTAGAGAGGGTTCTTTAGTCTCACTCTGAACAAGACAACCTTTCAAGTGCTGGTAACATTATAAAATGCCCTCAGGACAATGCAGACCTACCAAAAATGAAACATATGAGCAAGATGCAGTCCTTAACCTAGTTTGGAGGGCAAGTAAATCTGAATAAGAACTGACTTGATCTGTGATGAATTGTCCAACCCATGCCACTATGGAGAAGTGAATGTAAAGAGAATCATCTGTGTGTGTATGAGTGCAAAACTGTATACAGAGTGGTACTCATTTACATCAAAAGGTAACAGTCTACAAAATAAGTACCAGACCGAGGTAAAAGTACAGAGGTTGATGTCATCAACCAAGACTCATGAAGGCAGTACTATAGCAGGTCACAGTCCAATGACAAACCAGCAGAAAGAGGAATGCAAGAGACATATCTCCATATCACAAAACAAGAAAGTTGAAAACTGAATTATTACTAATTCTTTTCTCTTCTTCATAAAAATCCTGAGCCGTTAACTGTATTATTAAACACAGCTTTGAATTTATATCAGCCTTCAGTGAAAATGTCTTAAAAGTTGCAATATAGTAATATATATGTTATATTATTAGGCTGGAAGAGTACCAAATTTTTAGACTTGCAGAATTTAGTTTTGTATATTCTATGCTGTGTTCAAATCTAATTAGGATGAAGTATTCTTTTCATCCCTCTGAGGTCAAGAAAATATGTGCCAATAATGTATTGAGTATGATTACCTTAAGTTCATTGATTTCTCTGGACAATGGAAGAATTTGGGTTTGGTACTACCACCTCCTCATCTCCTAGCATAAAGTTGCCCCTCTTAAGGGTCGTAGTCTTGCAAGCTGCATGGTAATCTCACTAGTGCTGGTGGCACAAAAAGAAAAAGGCACCCAGTACACACTGTAAAGTGGTTGGTGTTAGGAAGGACATCCAGCCATAGAAACCATGCCAAAACAGACACAGGAGCACGATGCAGTCATTGGGCCCATTGGATCCTGCCAAACCATTCAATCCAAACCAACATGGACGTATGATGATGATGATGACATATGGAAAATCTATATAGGAGAGCAGTAGCTCCAGATGGAACTGACTTGGACCCATCCAAGGTGTATCTACATGGAAAGTGAATGTAAAAGGACGATGAAGATGATGGGCTACGTACTGACATAGTGTCCAACCTGATGTTGCATGTATGGGAGAGAGGGAGGGGGAGGAAAAGAAAGAGAGCAGCTAAGGGAGTAAAAATGTGATGGAAACACAATTGTCTTTAAAACTGGACCTAATAAACAAATTTATTCAGCCACCAATAATGAGAACCAATCAAAAACGTAACAAATATAGGCATGATTACAACTGGCAGGAAGTATGTATTTACCTCATGTCCCTGGCCATCTGTATTTATTTGTTTTTTTTATTTTTTCACTTGGGAACTTTGGCAGACAAAGACCACTGAAACAATCAGAAGATACATGGATTGTGACCTAGACAACAAATGGCATAGTGTACTGACTAAGAGAGGGAGGGAACAGTTAACCTCTCTCTCTCTGAAATCAAAACTGGCAAAGCTCAACATAACTCTCTCAATGTTTATCTCTTATTATAAAAGGCAGATTTTATCTGCCTCCCTTTGGGAGTTATACAAATCTACAATATAGGATTTCTTCAATTACAATTTACCTAGCAGTTTTAAGAGTACAATGCATCACGTCATGCCAGGTCCAGTTTTTAAAATTTAAACTCCAATTAAGCAAAATTTACAGAAAACTCACATTCTGGTGTGTGTGTCAAATGCTTTTCTTAGTCTGGTTTACACCACACGCAAACGCACACACACAGTGGGCAAGGAATAAATGAAAGTAATTCACTTACTGTAGTGAGTGGTTCTTTCACTCTGCCTCCCACTTCCTATTTACACACATAGAAAAACTTTTATTTTTTACATAAGTAATGAGAGCGAAAAAGACTAAGAGAAAGCGATTGTATGACGAGGGAAGTTCCTTTGAAGTTACCGTGCATGGACTCATTGATGTACATGTGTGTGTGGTGTGTGTGTTTGATGGAGTGTGGGAGACACAGTATGTTGTGTAAGTGAAGTGCTTCTGTTAGTGTGTGTGAAAGAGAGAGATAACTGAAATTTTTTACTCGGTTTATGTGTATTGTATGTATGCATGTATGTATGTGTGTGTGTATGTATGTGTGTGTGTATGATGTATTTATAATAAAGAAGGTTTGTGTGTCTGTCTACTCCGATTTAGATTCCTAACTACTCTCACATTTTGCGATGCAGTTTAAATAACCAAACGGTATCTTATAGTCGTGATTCATATCGAGCCCTTCTGGGTATTAGCGCGCGTCTACGATGAGTCTATGATTTTACAAATAATTTACCATCATTTTTTTTCCATTTTAATGCATATTTTTTAAAATAAACGGAAGTAACTCTCAAACTTCACACCAATATGCGTGCTCATATGCGACGTAATATCACATCACCAGCATTTCCTCCTCACACTCTCCTTGCACTTGGCGAAGGCAAAATACCAGGGGATGAAAATGGTAATATTGCCATCGATTCCATTTGTACCATTGTTAAGACGCCTTCTGATCTCAGAGATGCAGTGTTCCCAGATTTACAAGCTAATTATCAGAATATGGATTGGATTGGCAAAAAGGCTATACTGGCCCCGAGGAATAAAACTGTTCACCATATTAATGATGAAATGCTAAAACTCATTCCTGGGGAAGTCGATGTATATCAGTCTATCGATACAACTCCTGACCCAGAGGACGTCATCAACTATCCAATAGAGGTACTCAATTCCTTTGAGCACCCCGGACTACCACCACACTTTCTCAAACTTAAAGTTAGTGCCCCTATAATGCTCATCAGAAATTTGGTTCCCCCAAAACAATGCAATGGCACACGTTTGGCGTTAAGTCCTTATCTCCCACTGTAAGCTTATTTCAATATTTGCCTGAATAATCATCATAATTCAGTGCAATCATTAACAGTACTTTCAAGCAATTCAGCCCCGAGCAACGCCGGGCAATTCTGCTAGTACCATATAAAAGTGCATAAGGTTTAAATTACACACAGCATGCAAAGGTTATGTCAGAACCATATGATACTTCTAAGTATATTATAGTATCACACACACACTATATCCTCGATTTGTCAGTTTGGTTAATGTCATATTATCACCATAAATGTATGTAAGCAATGAATTGGCAGAATGGTTAAGGTATCGGATGAAATGTCTTGTAGTAACAAATCCACCTTCTTGTGTTTTGTGTTCAAATCCCGCTAAAGTCAACTTTGTCTTTTGTCCTTCCAGAAACAATAATTAACTCTCTAACATTTAAACCAGCCATATCCACCCATAATACTCTACATGCTTTATGTTCGGACTGGCCAGATCTAGCTTCTCACACCTGCCCTACATTATTATTCCGAAAATTAACAGTTACCTCATCAAAATGTCAAAACTACAAGATAATGCATGATTAATTCAAAGCAATGTGAATAAATAAATGTTACTTTTGAGAGAATTATGTGAATATTAAAGGGTTAAAATAACAATGTAGAATAATGGTAGATTGGGAAAATCGTTAGTGCATTGGATAGGATGCCATGCTGTATTTGTATGATCTCTATATTCTGTGTTCATACCCAACTGTGGCAAATTTGGGTGGTGGACTTATTCTATCATACAGTTTAACACCTCCATCTGATATTTTGGTACCTTTAACAGTTAACTATGTTGGAAGCTTACACGCTGAGTCTCCAGTTTTAGAATGCCTCCCTCCTTCTCACTCGTTTCAGAAGCCCTACAAAAAACCATGGGCAACATCCTTCCTCCTAACTAAATCAGCATCATCATTATTTAATGTCCATTTTTGCATGCTGGCATGTGTTTGACAGTTTGACAAGAGCTGGCAAACCAGAGGGCTGCTCCAGGCCCCAGTCATCTGTTTTGGCATGATTTCTATGGCTGGATGTCCTTCCTAATGCCAACCACTTTATAGAGTGTACTAGGTGCTTTTACATGGATGCTGTTACAAGTTACAGGTATTTTTTTACATAGCACCTGCACAGGTGCTTTTTATGTGGTGCTGGCACAAGTGCTTTTTACATGGCACTAGTACCTAGTGGGTCGCCAAGTAACTTGTAAGACAAGGATGTCTGAGAGATAGTGAGGAAGCAAGAAGAAAAATAATAAATGAATAGACAGTTTTGGGGTGAGCAAAAGCAATATGGGCCTTCATAGTTGTTTTTGTTGATGGGGTTAAAAATAGATAATATAGACCTTAATAGCCAACAATGAATGACAGTGAAACATCCAGGTATAACTTGGTACATTAGTTAGTCACCTGGTTATTGTTTAACTCCAAGTCAATTTTGTTCAAACAGACCTATGATCAAAGACATTCATCTAAGACCCCATGCAACCATTTTAGGAGTGTGTAGAACTGCGTTACTGCATGTGTCATTTCTTTTTAAAATATCAGGGTCTAAATTCGATGGAGATTTGTTTGCAATTTCTAACAGAGTGAGCTCTCTCTTTAACTAAGGTTATACCATTAAGAGAAAGTGAAAGATCAACAATTTAGAAGTAAGAATAAATAATTCAATTTCAGTAGTGAGGAACAGAAATAAAAATATAATAAAAAAAAAATTCCATTTAAAGGTTGATTAATTACAATATCTACAAATAAACCAAGGAGAAGAAAATTTGTCTTGCTAGAAGTAACAATTGTACCACCTTACTGTCTGCAGATCACATCCTATCATCATCATCATCATCGTTTAACGCCCATTTTCCATGCTAGCGTGGGTTGGATGGTTCGACGAGGGTCTGGGGAGCCAGGAGGCTGCACCAGGCTCCAGTCTGATCTGGCAGTGTTTCTACAGCTGTATGCCCTTCCTAACACTAACCACTCTGTTGAGTGTAGTGGGTACTTTTTACGTGCCACTGGCACAGAGGTCAGAGGAGGCTGGCAACGACCACGATTGGTTGGTGCTTTTTACGTGCCACCGGCATGGAAGCTAGCCAAGGAGGCACTGGCATCAGCTACATTCGGATGGTGCTTTTTACATGGTACCAGGACAAGGAACAAAAGGGATACATTAGATAATGTATTGTAGATGTCCCTACAAAGAGATGGTCACAACTAGAATGTCTTTGGATGAAGTTCTGCTCCATCAGACTTGACTTGGAATTGGGCAACAGCAGTGAGCTGGCAGAAACGTTAGCATGCTGGGTGAAATGCTTAGCGGTATTTCATCTGTCTTTACATACTGAGTCCAAATTCTGCTGAGACTGACTTTGCTTTCATTCCTTTCGGGGTCAATAAATTAAGTACCAGTTGCGCACTGGGGTCGATCTAATCAACTGGCCCCCTCCCCAAAGATTTCAGGCTTTGTGCCTAGAGTAGAAAAGGAATTAGGCAACAATAATCTTTACAATAGATGTACCATATGTAACACAAAGGAAGTAAATTTTCAGTATGATGTGTGTGACTTGATTTTTTATTAAATGATTTTTATCATGTATTAAGCAAGCCTTGTAGCTATGTAATAAGCCAATCCTTAAAATAGATATAGTGACTCAGAAGTGATAAAGAAGATGGTCGTCTATGACTTAGTACTTTTGAGATGTCAGGGTGTGATAGATCAACAGTCATTAGGCTCAAAGATATTGATCATCTGTAGAGATGAAACATTGCATCACACATTTAAAGAGTTTAGAGAGGAACATATCATTTGAAAGTAATGAAAAGACTATTGTCAAAACCAACCAGTGACCTAATCTGAGTTTGGAGTGACTATGTAATGGTGAGACTAAGTGGGATCCAAAAGAAGTTTATGTGTTTCTGCCTTGTGAAGTTCAAGGCAAAATATGCAGCAAATGCAATGGTTTTATCTGCAGGAATATCAACGATAGCAATCTTAGGAAAGGAGTGGCACCTAGCAGGTTTCTATGAAGTAGAAAATGTTAATCATCCTCAATTATAAAATATCCAAGTATTGTTGACCTACAACTTACACACCAAAGCTTTGACATTTACTTAATAGCATTATATAGTAGTTTAGAGTAAAAGCATTGAATACATGATTTTTTGTTGTTGTTTTTTAGCCTCCCCCCACCTCACACTCTCTTCTAAAATGTGAGTAGTCATGTAGCTTCTCTACAGCAAGAAACCTGTTTTGCTCTAGCCCTTTTTCAATCATACTTTACCCTTCTCTTACTCCTTATTCTCCTAGCATAAAAAAAGTTCCATCTCCCCTCTTGGGGTTCATGGTCTTGCAAGCTGCATTACAGCTTCACTAGTGCTGGTAGTACAAAAAGAAATGTGCCCAGTACATGCTGTCAAGAGGTCAGTATTAGGACGGACATTCAGCTGTAGAAACCATACCAGAACAGACAGTGGAGTGCAATGCAGTCACTGGGCCCATCAGATCCTGTCAAACTATCTAACCCATACCAATATGAATAGTAAATGATAATTTTTTTTACATAAAGCACTATATTTTAAGAGGCAGTGTCAACTGAATATATTTAAGGTTATGGAGAGAACAATGTCAGAATCAGTGTTTTGTTAGATTTCAAGTAATTGGAGATTTTATACTATGCATATACATGTCTGTTGTAGTGAGGAAATTATGACATGACAATAGCAGCATAACCTATTTATAGGAGGGTTAAACCACAAGATTATTTATTGATTCCCATGCAATACATAGTGAATGAGAGTTGTTAATTTATATGAGTAAAATATTTATAAAGTGTATTTTGACAGGTTGTGTAAGGTATCCATTCTGAGGCATAATGCTAACACAGTCACCAACAAGAGATACAAGGTTCAAGTTCTACTAGAGGTCCCATTCCTTCTCTGATTGAGATCAGTGATCGTAAATGTCCTATATCATATCCTGTGTATGTGTCAGTAAATCAACCAAGTTGTTAAAGTATTAGATAGATGGCCTTCTGGTACTTGTTACTGTTCTCTGTACTCTCAGGTTCAAATACTACCATGATCAACTTTACCTTCCATCCTTTTGCAATCAATAAATTAAATACCAGTTTTGTATTGAAATAATCCTGCTCAAGAAGTGCCACTGTTAGTTTTGGCCATGCACTCCTTTATCCACACGATAAGATCATCTGCAATCCTGTCACATTAGATCCCTTCCCAGTGAAGTGGACAGCTGAAAAAGTGCACAAGTTGGGATCAATCTGAATCTTAAATCAATATCTTGTCCTCACATGTATGGCGCCCATCAGTAGAATCACTATTGGTTGGTGATGATCCCATCTGATGTCCATGATCCCCCAAGCATGGTTAGTTTCTGTTTGAGATGCTATGGATTCACTGACTGAAACCAGCTAAACCCATCCTGGATGAACATAACAAATACAAGCAAGTAAGAAACAGTGTTTACAGAAATTGAAGAGGAATGTCAATGTTTTACCTTGCCAGTACAAAAGGGCCTAGAAAAACAAAAGATGCTCCTGCTTGGAATAAATGAAAATAATGATTTCTAACAGAAGCTCAAAGGAAGGTATTGTTGATTATACTGACTCCAACAATTGGGGTGATGAAAGGCAAAACTGATCCTGATGGGATTTGAACTCAGAACATAAATTGATGTAACTAAATAACACCTAGCATTTTGCCCAGTACCCTTTCAATTCTGCTAGCTTCCATTATATAATAATTCTTTCTACTATAGGAATAAGGCCCCAGATTTTTAGTGAGGGGGCTAAATGATTACATCAACATATTATCATGAAGAAAAGACATGGAGAAGGCAGCTCTTCTAGGAGAAAGATACTATGACATAAAACTTGCAGTCAAAATAGTATCAGTCATCTTGCAATGCTTGTCACTGGAACTGACTATGTGGTCAAGAGAGAGACAAATGTGTTGTACAAGCTTTTCTTCCTTAAATCTAATGATACACAGACATCCCACAATCATTTCATTTCGTGATCTGTTTTGTTTTTTGTAAAGCCCTACAGTAGTGGATGCATGGCAAAATGTGAAAAGTAATATCAACAAACATGCAAGGATGAAAGTAAATCAGAACAACCAGGTTGAAGGTGAGACAGCTATCATCTGACAAGAGAAGACAATCATTATGTTTACTGCTTAGGTCAGATATACAATGTTGTGCATTAGTGAAAAAAATGGATGGTAAAAATGAGATGTAACTAAAAGATCAAACTGAGAGACAGAATGATGATAAATTGACTTATTAGAGGAATTAAGTTTTTATATGACTGGTACTTTATCAACCTGAAGGGATAAAAGGTAAAGTTGACCTCAGGGGAATTTGATCTCAGAAAATAAAGACAGATGAAATGCCATTAAGCATTTTATCCAACATGCTAATAAGTCAGCCATCTTATTTCTTTATTGCCTACAAGGGGCTAAATATAGAGGGGACAAACAAAGACAGACAAAGGGATTAAATCGATAACATCAACCCCAGTGCATAACTGGCAC
This sequence comes from Octopus sinensis, assembly GCF_006345805.1. Taxonomy (NCBI): domain Eukaryota; kingdom Metazoa; phylum Mollusca; class Cephalopoda; order Octopoda; family Octopodidae; genus Octopus; species Octopus sinensis. Next base: position 68,457,768 of record NC_043002.1, read on the forward strand.
TTAATTTATTGACCCCGAAAGGATGAAAGACAAAGTCGACCTTGGTGGAATTTGAACTCAGAACGTAACAGCAGATGAAATACTGCTAAGCATTTTGTCCAGCATGCTACGTTTCTGCCAGCTCACCGCCTAAATAACAATAATTATAATCCTTTCAACTATAGGCACAAGGCCTGAAATTCTGGGGGAGGAGGCAAGTTGTTACATCGACCCTAATGCGTAACTGGTACTTATTTCATCAAGACTGAAAGGCAAAGTCAACCTTGATGGAATTCGAATTTAGAATGTAAGGACAGACAAAATGCCACCAATTCTGCCAGCTTGCCATCTAAATAATAATAAGCAAGCAAGTGTGCCTAATAATCAATGTGGTAGTGCTAGAAGATCAACATATTATCATGAAAGAAAGATAGGAGGTCGACAAATACGGTGACCTGAAAGTTGAGACTGCCAAGATGTAGCAGCTGTAAGAGTCAAACATAATGGCTGTTCCTGTTATCATCGGAGTATTGGGTTTAATACTACTCAACCTGAAGAAACATCTGGACATTTTAGAAAAACCCTACCTTGTTGTTTTGCAAAAATCAGCCTTACTTGGAACTGAATGCATCATACTGCATAAAGTACTGTCTGACTGAGGTCCTTGTTGTGATTTGACAGACAGTACACACAATATCTTCAATCTACATCACAATATTGGATATTGTGTGACATCTTAATACTGCTACTACTAATAATAAAAATAATAATTATTATTATTATTTTATAGCAACTGTAATACATATTTGTAGGTGCTTAACCCAAGTCAATCACATTCTATGAAACATGATCAAAGACATTCCACCATAACCATCCTGCCTTTTTATGGTTGTATAGAACTACAATACTCGATGTGTTCTTTTCAAGCAGTAGGATGTGATTTGAGATTTGACTGCCATTTCAAGAAGCTTTAACAACCACTTAAAGGCTCCATTGTTAGTTCATTTTATATGTAGTCAATTAGGTTGCTGTGAAAAGCTGAAACAGGAAAGGGGCTAACAATAGTGGGATATCTCTAAAATCTATTAGTCTCAAAATAATTGTTATCTTTAGCATAATTGTTATATTTAGTATAAGAGATGAGTAGATATACACTGAATTGTATAGGTATTGCAATCAGAGGAGGTATGGCTGGATCTCAAGTTAATTACTCACATCACATGCACTGAATATCAGGAACAGTCAAGGGCAAAAGTTCATTGTCTGATCTGATTGGTCAATAGAGGTTCTGACACTTGACCTGAACGAGACTGGAGGTAGGACATACTTGAAATTGTATCATGAGTGCAAAATGAACAGAAAAAATGTCGTTTGTGACAAAGAGATTTTCCTCATATCAGTAGGATTGGCAGCAGGAAGGACATCATAGCATAAATTATCACTGCTCTTATAATTTTATGAATGAATCAGGAAATTCAAAGGAAAATTATACCCAAGATGAGAACCAGGGGAAAACAAAAACGTCCACAATGTTACAAAAGAATTCTCTGAACAGGATGTTGTTGCTGTTAAACCCCAGGTCAGCATTGATCAAACAAACCTATGATCAAAGACATTTCGGTTTAGATTATCTCATCATTTTTCAAGCATGTGTTCCCAACCCAATGCCCTTTTTTTTAAGACAGTATGAGTTACTGGAGATTTCAATACTATTTCTATCAATACAAAGACCACACAGAACCTCCCTTATTGGCTCATACTATATGCTGTACACAGTATGCCATATCCTGTACACAGTGTTCTATATACAAGGGTTATATTTGACAAAGACATGGGGAAGGCAGCTCTTCTAGGAGAAAGATACTCTGACATAAAACTTGCAGTCAAAATAGTATCAGTCATCTTGCAATGCTTGTCACTGGAATTGACTATGGTGATCGAGAGAGAGACAAATGTGTTGCACAAGCTTTTCTTTCTTAAATCTAATGACACACAGACATCCCACAATCATTTCATTTCGTGACCTGTTTTGTTTTGGTAAAGCCCTACAGCTGTGGATGCATGGCAAAATGTGAAAAGTAATATCAACAAACATGCAAGGATGAAAGTAAATCAGAACAACCAGGTTGAAGGTGAGACAGCTATCATCTGACAAGAGAAGACAATCATTATGGTTATTGCTTAGGTCAGATGTACAATGTTGTGCATTAGTGAAAAAAATGGATGGTAAAAATGAGATGTAACTAAAAGATCAAACTGAGAGACAGAATGATGATAAATTGACTTATTAAAGGGATTGGTTTTTATATCTAAAAATGCAAAATTATTGCTGGTATACCTATGTAACTGAAATCTATGATGTAATAACAAGATTCAACACGGTTCTTTAACATTAGGACAATTATAGATTTGCATGTCATTGTTAATAATGAAGTTCAGGGCACTATTACCCCTATTGGCAACAAAGGGCTTCTCTAATCAAAGTGAAGGGTTAGATTGTATGATGCTTGTATACAGTGTGGTATTGCATAGGTGATCCAGGTCCACTGAATGTAGAAGTGGTGTGAAGGTCAGAAAGAGGCTGAAAATTTCTGCTGGATATGTAATCTTAACATGCATGAATGACAGAACTCAAATGAGTTGAGAGGAAACGTTGAATATGAGAAGAATCAGATAAAGTGTACAAGAAAGAAAACTACACTGGTGCAAACATGTGATGCATATGGAAGATGATGGGTGAAGAAGCCTCAAGAAAACCAAGTGGAAGGAGCCTAAAGAAATGGAAGACCAAGAAAGATAAAAGAAGAACTGGTATGAAGGCTGATCTCAAGATACTGAGTTTAAAATTAAAACCTTTATTTCTAATACAGAGAATAAGCATTTAACCCTAATCCTATAGTACAATTTTTTGTGAAATTTTGGCACATTTAAACACAATTCATTAAAAACAGTCTATTCTGGGTTTCTTGATTGGGAATCTTAGCATGATGTGCACCACCTCTTTGACTATTCTAACTTCTTATTTTGGTTATTTGTCTGTAATAAAAACTTCATTCCAAATTGTACTGTAATTTCCAATCACAAATGTTCTACCATTCTTTCATTTGATATTTTATATCAAATCACAGTTCTTCTCTCCTGAACTTATCAGATCATATCTCATTCTTCTTTATGTATGTATATATCACATTTTATGATTACAGGTTTGTCTGTGCAACTCTGTCAGAACAAATATCACAAGAAACTTCGTTTGAAAGCCCCATTTCATTCTTTCTCATCAATTTATTCATGGCCCCAACACTAATGAGATCACAAGACTAAGTTGTCCACTCAATCGATGAGGATCTTAGTTTGCAATTTACATGGTTATTGCTGATGCAATGCAGAAAAGCACACAGTACACTATATATAATGAATGGTATTAAGAAGAATATCCAGCCATAGAAACTATGCCAAAGCAGATATGGAGCACAATGCTCCAGTATCTGACCTCTGACCTGTTTGATTCTGTCAACTTGCCCCAAATTATGCCAGTACAGAAAACAGATGTTAAAATATGATGTGTGTGTGTACACAGCAAACAACCACACAACTTCTGCCTACCAAATTCTATTCCCAAAGTATTAACCATCTGAAATGATGGTAGGAGACACTTGGCCAAGGTAGCATGCCACAGAATAGAACCCAAGACAATACTGTTGCAAAGTGAATTTATCAATAAGCTTCTTTGCAAATACACAGAATATTATGAATCCAAATGCTTTCATACATCATACAGTAGTTTGCTGGGTTATGTTCTAATGAAGAAACAATGGAGTATGTTGTTGTTTCAGAAAACTGATGTTATAATAAATCTGACAAGTTTCAGATGCTTTGAGAAGATCATGGACAGTCACTTCTTCCTGATAAATCTATCTCTATGAAATATGTAAATAAAAAGAATGTCACTGGATTTTAGTTTTGTCCGTTAGTGGATACAAATGTCACATCGTGGTAAATATTTGTTATTCAAGAATATGTTTTGGAGGTGACAGATTTTTTTAAAGTCACTCTACTAAAGCATTAGGACAACATTTAAAAAATATTTTAACAGTAGCTCATCTAAAAAAATAAAACTTTCAGATATATAAATAGTCTTTGAAAATGATTTGAAATTTAAATTTTGTTCAAGCAGAGTTACTACAGATTTAATGCTTTATAATTAATATATATTATACTAATAGATGAATAAATAAATAACCCTAAAATAACGTTGTGGCATCTTAACAGTCAAATAGTGTACGTTTAGCAATTCGACCAGGACTAGAAATCTCAAAAGGTTGTTTTTTTTTTAATCTTATTAATTTCTCTCCAAATCTAAGGCAATGCTGGGAAACAAATATTGAATCAATAACAATGATACTTTTTTTTTTTACATTACTGAGTCAATAATAATACTTTTAAATTATCTTTAATACAATTTTATTCAACTCAATAAATATCATAAGAGTCGACTTTGCCTTTCATCCTTTCAGAGTCGATAAATTAAGTACCAGTTGCGTACTAGGGTCGATTTAATCGACTGGTCCCCTCGCCCAAAATTTCGGGCCTTGTGCCTGGAGTAGAAAAGAATAAATACCATAAGAAAGTTATCCAAAAATAACCATGATAAATTGGTTGAACCTTTTTCCTGTTCTCCGCCTACCACTTCCTGCTAATTTCAACTCGTGCATTTTTTTTTTCTCTTCTCTGAGACACTGCAAGCCCACTTCTGGCTTTCTTTCTTTAACCCTAATGTCTCACCGTACAAAATAATTTTTTCAATCATTCCTTCTTCCACAGATCTGTACTCCTCTATAATTCCATTCCCTGACAAATGTATTCTTCCTAAAACACCGAGCTGCAAAAAGAAGTTCAAAATGAAACACCATTAATACAACCAACCTCTCCCGACAACCCACCCCCATTCCTCGTTGTAGCAGCATTTCAAAGGGAGGACTGCCTCCACTATTGCATTTTACGTTTCTTATACGAGAGTAAGACTATACTTGTTTTACAAAGTTACCTGTCATAACTATCAAATCAGCTCAGAGACAGCCTCTTATGTAGTCACTTGAGCTGCGAGAAATAGCAGCCAGATAACATCGTATCGTCTTAAAAGAGTAAGAACAAATTAAATAATATAGTCCTAGATGACGTTATGTCTCAAAATACAAATAACTGGATAGTCATGGTTGGAGTGTAGATCAGCCCAATCAAGCTCATAGGGTTTAATAACTACAATAATCAAATCAAGATCACTTGCAATTCACTAATTGCTGTATAAATTGACGACCTAACTCATGAAAAAAGATTGACTCCATTTTACAACTACAAGGCTCCCTAGTCAAGAGGAACTCCTTACCCTATAATTTATTTCAGAATAAAAAGTTAATTAGAAGTTTTATTTTAAGTCTGTATCAACTCTAGCGATCAATTAATATTCGAAAAAATTCCTTTAAAACAATAATATATTTTTTCATATTAAGATGCTGTTTTGAGATCGTCATGGACCAGCCTACGTATGATCAACAGTGTTCCCGTTGTAACCATCCGTTTTAGTCAACCATAGTGTTTTTAAGACTACACTATCCAATGTACCATTTTTAAAGGCATTTACGGTGTATTTACAAAGAGATTTAGCTGCTATTTCCAGCAGATCGAGTGATCATAGAGAGGTCGCTACTCTATCTACTGTTGTCAATAAAGATAAATTTAATGGTATCCAATAAAACATTTCCCTAAACAATAAGAGACCAAGTGATTCCTGATTTAATAATTTGATGATAATGATAGTGATGGTATTATTAGTCAGCAATGAAAGAAAAAAAAGGGGGCAGTATTCTGGCTTAATTGTAAGACGTTAGAATTTGATCAAGTCTTTTTGAAGACTATTTGGTAAAATGTTCCTATTTATTATATTCGTTGCACATTAGCACCGACGTAAAAAAAAAATGGGGGCAGAAGGATTTCATAGAATCAGAGAACCAAAATGAAATCAAGGCGAAATTTTTAAAATATATACACCCACCCCCTTTTTGGTTGCCAATATATATTGATATAATAACTAAAGGTAGATATGATAGTTTTAAAGGGTATCTTAGCAATAAAATTAATAAAATTTGAAGTTAATGTTTTTTTTCTGTTTTCACTTAAGTCTTTCAAACGATATTAAGAAAATAATCGGAAAGTTGTAAACAACCTTTAAAAATAATGATAAAGTTAAGAATCTTGGTCTGGTCCAGCACAGCCCTTTATTAATAATGCTTTTGAAGGTAATGAATGAATGAACGACTTCTCGGTTTACACAATGGTTTAAAAATATGCTATATAAAGCCAAAATAGCCAAACTGACCGAACAAAAACAAAATACACGAGAAAAATATAATAATGATGATGAAGAATTTATTGTATACAGTGCTCAGGTGCACTACAACTCATCAGAAAAGGTAGCCGAAAGTGCATGTACAGTACATAGAATGCACAGAAAGTGAACAATGAATAGGTCCTTAAAAAAATGAGGGAGGAACACCAGGTATATTCAACATAAAATTAGTGACTGTAATAAACTAAAACTCGTTCAAGTATAAAAATTTTATATATACTTAGAATATATATACATAGTGGGGATTGTTTCAATGGAAGAGACGATTTTCTTCCAATAATAATAATAATAAAGATAAATAAATACATCTTTAAATCAAGCTTTTATAGTCTTTTTTATATATATATGTATGTATCAAATTTTGAACGAACATTTTAGGAAATAAGATTGAAAAGTTAATAACTAGCAACAAGATGCACAGCCTAATTTATCACCACCACTATTACTCTTTCTTTTTGTGTGTGAATAAATAAATATATTGGCTTTGGAAACATGACAGTCTGCTTGCATTACCAACAAAGAAATAGAGTCACTGTTTGTAAATATGATGGGGGTAGACAAATGCCAACAGAGTAGATCAGTTCTGCATATAATTAGCTTTCAATTGCAGAGCATCGCAAAGCATGAGGCAATGTAAAATTTCGAATTATGATGGAAGATTGTTCTCTGTCTTTAGAATTTATACTTCATGTCCTATAAAATATAGCAGAAGGTTCGGATATGGTTGCGCTAATTTGAACCTCTTTATTTTCTTTCTATACTCAAACATATACAAATACTTCTAGTTTTGTGGTTAAAGATGAGTAATTGCAATGAGTAAACTATTTTAATAGATCAAGTAATTTTTTCCTTTGGTATTTGGCAATTTTTGTAAAGGAAGAAGAACTATAAAAAATGCTCAGCTTCTACTCAAATAACTAACATTTATTTCCTTCAAAATGCGAAAAACAAAAAAATCTTAGTAAATGGATTAACACAAAAATACATTTGTGACTCGAATTAGTATTAACTACAGAAAAATAAAAACAAAATAGATTCATAATCTTACTCCCAAACTATTGCCATTTACCTTTAAATAATCGAAAAGGTAATAAAGTATTTTACGAGACATAATACATCACTTTCACGTGGAATTTAGAAGATAAATATAATGTTAAAAACAACACCAAAATGAAGTTTTTTGACACAGATATACTATTGACCTAATTCAGTTTAGCATATAAACAAAAACAACCCAAAGTACAAAAATATACAAAATATTCACCAAAGCAGTTTCCAAGTAAAAAAAAAAATTAATGAAATTTACAGAAGTGATAACAAAGTTATTATTTAGGGTTAATAATAATGAAAATAATATTTTCTTTATTTGTCAATAACAAACAATTATTCAATTATAGAAAGTAGGGGAATTACATCGACTTGTACATGTTGCTATTATATACCGTGAAGAAATTAATTAACCAAGAAACTACTTTAGTACAAAAGAGGAAAACGTAAATCTAGTTAACAAATCAAATATGTGATTTGTGTCTGAGTCTTTATTACGAACTTGAAACAAAACAAAGCAAACTTCTCCATTCACAGTAATGCCAGCAGTGAGCTGAAGGCGGAAGTAACTAGTTCTGTTTAAGATGCCAAAAAATCCTGGATCATAAAATATGGAAGGGAATATTTCAGAAACAATTTATTTAGCGATGAATCAAAATATTTGTTTAATAAAATTTTTCGAAGTTAAATTCACAGAACGATTTCATTTCTGCTATCTATTTCTTTGGGTTTTATTTTTTTCTCTAGATGATTTCTCTTGACTAGGCACAAGGCCAATTTTGCAGGGAAAGAATACCGTCGATTGACAAAACACTACTCTAGAGAGATGAAAAGACAAGCTGACTACAGTGTGAACTGAATTCAGTTTAGTGCAATCATGACAGGATCAAAACAATCTTGATTTTGAACTATTTAATAAATTGATATTTAAAATAGCCATCAATGATGATAATACAAGGTACGTATCAATGAAGTTAGAAACCATACAAAGAAATAGGGCTTTATTTACTATGTTTTATTTTATAATATCGACTTTGGTCCGTGTATTACAACAAAAGTGAGAAGGACAAAAGAATAGTAAATATGGAATATAAAGAAATCTGTGTCAATAATAATAAATCTGATGAATCAAATCTGTTGTTAGATACATTAATAACAAATTGCACCATTCTCTATTAAAATGTATTCTAGTAGTTCTAATACTAGTTATCATCAAGAAGCAATAAATTCCGAATGATAAACAATAATATAAATTTCAATATCTAAACAAAAAATTTAACCAAAAGAAGTGTTTTATGTTATTATTGTAGCAAGATGATGCATAAAAATGTCAAAATGTTTAAGATGTAGCAGTGTTTTGTAACAACGTAAAATTCATATTTCAGTTTAGTATAAAGAGTGGAGTTAGTAAGGAGCTTTGTGCATATTATCAAAATTAAAAATCAAATAAATGTTTTCTAAGCAGAAAATTGGCAATTTTAGAGACAGAGAGAATATTTTCCTTTTCTTTTCTTTTTTTCTTCTTTTTTAGTATTGACGTGGTGTGGTAGTGAAATCAGACATTGAAAAAAAACATCCTTTTATGAAAAATTTCTACGCAAGAGTACAAATCCATAAAGTCAACAGTAATAGAAAGCTTTTAGACTAACCTTGACAATAGTTAATCCTTAAAAAAACCTGATAACCAGAGAGATTATTAACCAAAAATGTGATGGGAACCATTTTTATCGAATAACAACAGGCACCTGTTCACACTTCCTGCGCCATAATGTGATGACGTCACAGTTCTGAGTGCTGCTTCAGCGGAAGTAAACTCATCACCAACAATTAAATATATACGGAAGCTCTTTCAGGTCATATATTTATGAAAATGACATTTTCTCCTCTTCATGGTATTGTAGTTCACTCAAAAGTAATTGCGGACTGCCTTTCAAACTATTATTCACACTAGCTCAACGTTATATTTCAATAAACGTTTCCGTACGTAATTTTCGGGGAAATTATTACGAATACGAAAGCTAAACAACAGAACAAAAATCAATAATTAGCTTCCCTATTGTCACTTTTCATTTAATTTTAAATTACAGAACCAGCATAGAATAGCATACCTACGATTACAATCAATCGAAAATAATTTTGGATGCTATTTTTCTGGATCCAATACGATGATTATTTCCAATCAGGACCAGAGAAACCATTAAACAAAAGAAGCACGTGCTTAGGGCACCAAGGGAAGGGGATGGTACTATGGATTTTATTTTTCTAGTGCTGGATTTACCATGGCACAAATGGTAAATCGACATTTTTTAAGAATTAAAAAAGGCTGAGAATTTGGATCTTTTTCCTGTTATTATAAGTAAATCTATTCATTTTGCTTATTGATATTTCATATTTAGTTGAGGTGTATTGATTGAAAGAAAATTGGATTTTCAATCTATGTTTTTCCCATTCAGTACTTGTATCTAAATTGAAGGATTTGCATCGGCAACTTTGTTAGGCTGTGTTTAGCCTTCATCAGTTGATCTTAATCCAGCCTTGATACCAATATATTGGGATCAGTTGTAAAATATGCATTTCTTTCTTTATTAATGCAAAGTAATTTCAGTTAATTCTTCAAATAAGCTTTCTGACCAATTCCACTGGATGAATCAAACAGCTGATATAAAGAAAATACAAAACTCAGATAACTTTATCTGTACAAATCTTCATAAAGCTCTATGGAGATCACAGGCCCCTATATTTTCTTTGATTATAATCGATGAGGAGGAGGAGTATCATTTCCATTAATTTTATATAGTGATAGGTGCAACCAGATGGTCTTGGGTTCAGACCCACTATGCAGCACCTTCAACAAGTGTCTTCTACTATAACCCCAGGTTAACCAAAGTTTTGTGAGTGGATTTGGTAGTCAGAAACTTTAAAAAAGCCCATTGTGTGTGTGTGTGTGTGTTAGTGTTTCTTTGTCTTGACACTGTGTGATAATTGTAAACGAACATCACCATCATACAAGCAGTGTCATTCATTTCCAATATTCTATGAAAACATTTGGCCATGAAGAAAATATTACCTCATTTGAAAACAGATAAGTGTTGATGACAAGAAGGGTATCTGGCCATAGAAAATCTGCTCCAATAAATTCCATCTGACCAATACAAGCATGGAAAAGTGGACTTCAAAAACGATATATATATATATATATATATATATATATATATATATATATATGATATGATATGATATGTTACACAGTAACACTGCACTCCATTTGATTATCCACTGCATGTTTGGGCATGCATTATGGTTCTCAGCTAGGTGGAGGCGTAATATACCTGGAACGATCACTAAATCTGTGGATCATAACCAGTAATTTGGTTGGCTACCTACCTATGTACCATGGGACTGCTTCATTACAGTAGAGTTAACTTGAGATAGCAAAATCACCCCCCCCCCACCATAACGCCAGTGACACACTTCTATGAATAGTTTGGGATGGTCTGTTGATAATAATAATAATAATAATGTAATTATTGTATACAGTTCTCAGGTGCTCTACAACTTGTCAAAGGTGCATATAAAGCATATGCAATAATGTACAAATGTCTGGAAAGTGAACAGTGTATGAGTCAGATACATGCTTGTGTGTGTATGGAGGGGAGAAAATCAGGTGTAGTGTTGGCAAATCTCAGGAAGCATGGAAGTTTCAAAAGATGCAGTGCTCCAACAACTAACAACTGATGCTAGCAGTTTGTTCCATGCATCAGCAACTCTTAGTGTAAAAAAATGTTTCCGAAAGCCATGGGAGCTGTGCTGTTTTCTGACTTTGTAGACATGTCCATGGGTGTTAGACAGGTGGAGTTTGAAAAGGTGCTCAGAATTATTGTTAGTAAGATGGTTAATAATGTTATGGGTGTCTGCCAAGTCAGCTGCCAGATGTCGGAGTTTCAATGTATCCATGCCCAGGGAAGTAAGGCGTTTAGAATATGACAAATGCCTGATGGAGGATATTCTCCTGGTTGCACGTCACTGAACAGTTTCCAGATCTTTAAATCTTTCAGAGGTAACAGAATTTTTAAAATCTTTCAATTTCCTTGGTATTTAGGTTACTTTCTTTCAAACAGGTCTCTTTATCTTTCCTTTAGAGAATATTTGCACTCAACTGTTTGCAAATTTCGAGAAGGATGGAAGTTTTGAAGGATGTAGTGCCCTGACAGCTTAACAACTGATGTGAGTTATTTATTTCATCCTTCATCATTTCTGGAGTGGCTGTGTGGTAAGTAGCTTGCTTACCAACTACATGGTTTCGGGTCCAGTCCCACTGTGTGGCACCTTGGGCAAGTGTCTTCTACTATAGCCTCAGGTCAACCAAAGCCTTGTGAGTGGATTTGGTAGAGAGAAACTGAAAGAAGCCTGTCGTGTATGTTTATGTGTGTGTATATGCTTGTGTGTCTGTGTTTGTACCCCCAACATCACTTGACAACCGATGCTGGTGTGTTTACGTCCCCGTAACTTAGCAGTTCGGCAAAAGAGACCGATAGAATAAGTACTAGGCTTACAAAGAATAAGTCCTGGGTTCGATTTGCTTGACTAAAAGCAGTGCTCCAACATGGCCACAGTCAAATGACAAGTAAAAGAGTATATATCTTTTCCAGTAGAAAAGATATAAACCCCAGAGGAAAATTGATTTTGCTCTGAATGTATAAGTGTATATTTTCACAATTTCTGCACTCTTCTATGTTGGGAATGTGAACTCTGACACGTTTTGTGAATTCTGAATTTTTTTTTTTTTTGTAATTTAAAACCTTTGACACCAGTAGCTATAGTCCTGAAAGGAAACTGCTGTTCTACATAACGACGCTACCAGCTAGAAATAGCAGTTGAATCACCCCAAACAGCCAAAAAGACTGGATGAGTATGGCTAGAATGCCTTTTTGAATCCTAGAATTGTTTGATCATAGCTGATGTGGAGTTAAACAACATATCCAAATTAGGAAGATTTTCCATAATTTTTCAGTTGAGTCAAATGAAGAGCCCTGTAGGTACTTGGATAAAAGATGTTATTGCTATTTGCAACATCAGTGACTGTTACATTCACTTTTTCCTGTATCAGAGGCAATAAATTCTCATCTAAGCATGCAACTGGTTGCATGTGCACGTCATGGAAAAGGCCCAAAAGGTTGAAAAGGCATCTAGTTCTTACTGCCTGCTAGGAGATGAAGTTTCATTTGCCCCTGATACTTATGGTATTCTTAACACAGCATATCCATAACAGATATTCTCTCAAAACAAATGCTGCAGTAACTGGCCTATTGATAGTAAGTATACATTAAGTATAATACATCTATCTATCTATCTATCCACTCAGTCAAAGTCGACTCTCGGTTACTCGTTGGATCAGTGTCCTCCAGTCAGTTCTATCCTGGGCCGCTTCTTTCAGATTGTCTATGTCCATTCCGGTATCACTCTTGATGGTGTCAAGCCAGCAGGTTCTTGGTCGGCCTCTTCTTCTCTTGCCACTGACCATTCTGAAAATGATGTCCTTCTCCAGGGATTTTCTCCGCATAATATGACCGAAATATGCCAATCTATGCTTGGTGATCTTAGCTTCTAGCGACATTTTCGGCCTGATAATACATAGATGGCTATATATCATGTGGCTGAGTATGTTAAATTTTTCATGTTAATTGTTAACAAGGGAAAGATACACACATCTATTTATATATATATACATATATGTATGTGTGTGTATATGTTTGTGCATCTGGCCCCCCACTATCACTTGACAACCAATGTTGGTGTGTTTATGTCCCTGTGACTTAGCAGTTCGGCAAAAGAGACCGATATGATAAGTATATAATAAGGATATAATAAGTACTAGGCTTACAGAGAATAAGTCCTGGGGTGGATTTGTTCAATGAAAGGCAGTGCTCCAGCATAGCAGCAGCCAAATGACTGAAACAAATAAAAGAAGAAAAAAAAAGAATGAAAGTGTGGTAAGTAGCTTGCTTACCAACCACATGGTTCTGGGTTCAGTCCCACTGCGTGGCACCTTGGGCAAGTGTCTTCTACTATATAGTCTCGGTCTGACCAAAGCCTTGTGAGTGGATTTGGTAGACGGAAACTGAAAGAAGTCCATCATATATATATATATATATATATATATATATATATATATATATATATATAAAACATTATTGGTGAATTGAAGAAATGGAGCTGAACGCAGATTGAACAGAAATCGTTTTATTTCATTCTACACGTGTTTCGAAAGGCACAAATTACCAAAATCCGATTGAATAATGGGACCATATTGTGTCTTTCTCTTCAGGAAGAAAAAAGGAAATCCGTTGGAAAAACAAAAACAGAACAGAGGCGGAGCAAAAAACAAATCGAACTGTGCTCCTAAGAGCCCATGGCGAATTTCTCTTTTCGCCATGGGCTCTTAGGAGCACAGTTCGATTTGTTTTTTGCTCCGCCTCTGTTCTGTTTTTGTTTTTCCAACGGATTTCCTTTTTTCTTCCTGAAGAGAAAGACACAATATGGTCCCATTATTCAATCGGATTTTGGTAATTTGTGCCTTTCGAAACACGTGTAGAATGAAATAAAACGATTTCTGTTCAATCTGCGTTCAGATCCATTTCTTCAATTCACCAATAATGTTTTAATTTCAATTATCCGCACCAACGCACGGTTGCAACACCAGATGGTTGTACCTCCAACCGTGCTGTTTACTGCTGTGATTTTTGCCACTAAGGTATCGGTTAAACTGTTGATTAATCTACTACAAGATTATTCATCTTTCTATTTCACATAATATATATATATATATATATATATATATATATATATATATATATATATATGTGTGTGTGTGTGTATATATGTTTCTGTGTCTGAGTTTGTCTCCCCAACATCTCTTGACAACCGATACTGGTGTGTTTATGCCCCCATAACTTACCGGTTTGGCAAAAGAGACTGATAGAATAAGTACTAGGCTTACAAAGAATAAGTCCTGGGGTCGATTTGCTCAAATGACTGAAACAAGTAAAAGAGTAAAAAAGTATATATTCTATTAAATCAAGGATATAAAATCCTCTTAAAGGGATGTCAGCATCCAAATTTGCCAGTTTTATCCAGTGTATCAGTGAAAAACCAAAGATGTTAGTTTTTCATTGATGGATATGGGTAAATTATTTATATAATAGAAAAAGAAAATAGAGAAACAGATGTATAGATATCAATTTATTTGAATATATTCAATTCTGTACAATATCAAATTCCTTGCTCCTACAGCTGTTGAGGAATTAAATTAAATTAATTTAAATTTTCATATCAAATATCATTAATTGGGCATTTGTTCAGGGAAAGAATCCAATAAAGAAAAAAGGAGCTACACTCAATGTATTGGTTAACCCTTGATCGATTCAGATATGTGCGTTTTAGCAACCAATATATCTATATACATGTGTGTGTGTGTGTATGTATATATATATATTTACTATAAGGTGGCCGAAAGTGTACATATACCACTATATGTATATATAAATATGAAAAATGGAACAAAAACGCAATAGAGGATAATAAAACATCTGGACAGATAGACAATACAAAAGCAGACTGGAAAAACAGCAATCACAGGGACAGGAAAAAAGGATGGGTCAATCGTGACCTTCTTTTGTCTGTTAAGTTACCAGATGCCCTTTACACTGTCCAGATGTTCTGTTGCCCTCTATTGCATTTTTGTTCCATTTATATATATATATATATATACACACACCCACACACACACAATGAGTTTCTTTCAGTTTCCATTTATCAAAACCAAGTACAAGGCTTTAGTCAACTTGGGGCTAGAGTAGGTGCTTGTTCAAGTTGTCAAACAGTGGGACTGAACCTGAAACCATGTGGTTGGGAAGCAACCTTCTTAACCACACAACTATTGCTTGCACCTATAATTTCACTTTAATAATTTCTAGCATTTGATCCTAGTGAGACCCTGATAGGATTCGAGCACAAAATTGAAAGGTGTAAAACCCAAACAGTATAACACATTTACTTCAGTGCTCTTATGTCTTGACCTAATTTCTCAGCTATCTTCTAACTTTAAGATCCCAGTTTTGTTCCTACCATTCACTCTACAGAATGATCCCAATACACTTGACCTATTTTATTAAATTTTCTTTGCATTCACAGCTCACATTTCACTACCATGTAATATTGCTGCTTTTACAAAAGCATCATACAATCTGCCTTCCACTCTTAGAGAGAGGCTTTTGTTACCAACAGATCAGCAATGCTACATGACAGTGGAAAGTAAACCATTAAATGCAGAGGACATACAAAGACTAGAAAGAAATTTTTAAGGCGGTGTGCTGGCAGAAATGTTAGCATGCCAGGCGAAATGCTTAGTGCTATTTCATCTGCCACTACGTTCTGAGTTCAAATTCCGCTGAGGTCGACTTTGCTTTTCATCCTTTCGGGGTCGATAAATTAAGTACTAGCTATGCACTGGAGTTGATGTAATCGACTTAATCCCTTTGTCTGTCCTTGTTTGTCCCCTCTATATTTAGCCCCTTGTGGGTAGTAAGGAACTAAGAAAGAAATGAAGCTAGTATACTCTGCTGGATGTGCAAGATCAGTGAGCATGTACAAGAAGTGCAAAAATATTGAGAGAAAAATTTGGCATAAGAGGCATCAGATCAAGTTTGCAAGAGAGAAGACTGCACAGGAATTATGTGATGTGTACGGATGAGGGTAGCTGCATAAACAAGTTCCAGTTGCTAGATATAGATGGAACCTACAAATATTTATTTTATCAATTATTCTAGAAGGTAAATACTTGCATACAAGGACACAAACTGATTTTTTGAAACCATTACTTAAAACATATAAGCTAATGTTCCTTCACTTTAAAGACAATAGAGTAAAATTTAAAGATTAGAAGAGGAACAAGAATAAAGTCACGTTTCATTTAATATCATAAATAATAGTCAAAATTATTAACCAAATATTTTGAGTCGATCACTGACTGACAAGGACTTATACACAATGACAGCAATTTATATTATATAGCATTGTGCATGTAAAGAAAAAAAATCAAGTTTTGCTCAGTTAATAAAGCAATGGAAACAGAAACTCATTAAATCAGTAATTTACAGAGGTTTTCCTGACTTTTCTTACAAGGTTCCTACAGCTACTCTTTTAAAGAGCTACTCTTTTAAAGAAACTATCTGCATCCATGATGAAATGTAATCAGAATAGCTCCATATAATCGCTTAGCATAGAAGCAATTTTGGGCATCCGTACTTTTAACATATAACGTTAACACATATTACTAAGTTTCATTTTTAATTTAAACAAGATCGAATGTCAATAGCTAATGTTATTTATTATGCATAATATAACGTTTAACGAAAGATAATTAGATGTATTTGATGTTTACAACTATCTTTGATAAGATATTTAAATTGCTTTGTTTTTAAAACGGATGTGCCAGAAATAGGGCCCAAAATATCACTAATGACGTTTCTGTACAGCTGTTTTTACTATTTTTTTTTCCTGCTAAGAAAAAGTACGTATTATGTTTTTAAAAGAAGTAAACAAATATAAACTTACTAAACAAAAGCTTAAACTTTCATAGATTTATTACATATAAAAAAAATTGTTTCAATTTATTTAATAAATATTTTTCAAAACATTTCTTCATGCATTGATTAAACTATTAAAACTTAAAATTCTCACATAAAATATATTGAGTCTTACTCTTTGGCAATTATTAACATAGAATTATTGTGATTTAAATAGAGGCGCTTTTAATATTTTCTGTTTATTTCAGGAAAAGAAAAGTTTAACAGATAAGTTAAGAAAAAATAAAGAATGTAAAGATATATTTTTAAAAAATAACAGTTAAAATAAGTTAAATAACATTTTTTTTTTTTTTAAAGATCTAGACCGTCTAATTAAAGATGTCATACAACACAAGACTTAGAGTGATATATCAGTTTGGTCCTTCCTTTTTTTAAGATGGTTATGTGTGATTTGAGAGATTTGTCAGTAATTCCAAGCAGGTCAAGCAACTGCGTAAAGACTCCTTCGTTGACTCGTTTATAATTGGTTAGTCAAAGGTGGAGGAGGAGAAGGAAGGGGAATGTGTCCATGACCTTTGCAAACTAGTGAAATTGAGGCTAGTGATGTTCAGCTTGAATATGTTTTAAAGTTGAGGTATGTAGGAGAAGCACGAACAGGGAGGAAATTTTAGAGAGTTGTAGCCCTAGAGAGGAATAATTAGGCTACTTGTTTAGTTTGGAATTTAAGGGATGTGATACAGCAGAGAAGATAAGGGTGAGATACATGGGTGTATCAAGTGGGCATGAATGATGGGGTATGCAGATAGATATTGAAGGGTGCTTTCCAGGTCTCTGTTGATGAGGTAGTGCAGGTCTGGCACGACATTATCTAGACTAGCTATAAATAAGCCTCGTAGTTGTAGACCTTGAAGAGAGAGAGAGAGCCCTACCCACTCCAGTCTAAGAAAACACTGCAATATGTCTCCTTATCTCACAGGTTATCTACAACCACCTCCTTTTTGACTTCTGAGACATTAGAAGTTAGGGTTGTAAGTTTGTATTTGGAAGGATCAGACATCGTTTCCTGCATGTGAATAGGACATGCTATGATGTGTTTCCATTGATTGGGATAGATCTCTGTTTAAAGAAAAAACTGAAGAGCAAAGACAAGAGGTATCTCTGAAATGCTCTGAAGCTTAATCAAAAACAAGAAATACAAAGCCTAGCTAAAAATCTCTAACTCCTGCAAACTGGATGGCTTTTACCCAGCACTACAATTCTTGCAACACCATCTATTGAATTATAAAGGATGCCTTCATGCATCACACTCCTCAATCTCTCTCACCAATCAAACTTCATTCACTCCGTTTGATCTCTTGCTAAAAAAATTTCTGTCAATTTCCTGGATTCTTCCATTCTTGTTTCTTTATTGCCTACAAGGGGCTAAACATAGAGGGGACAAACAAGGACAGACAAATGGATTAAGTCGATTATATCGACCTCAGTGCATAACTGGTACTTATTTAATCGATCCTGAAAGGATGAAAGGCAAAGTTGACCGCAGCGGAATTTGAACTCAGAATGTAGTGGCAGATGAAATACTGCTGAGCATTTCGCCCGGTGTGCTAACTTTTCTGCCAGCTCGCTGCCTTAATGGATTCTTCCATTCTACCACTTGATTGCAATTTCCTGTCAGATCACACAATTACAACATGTGCACTGGAGCACTCTGATTCACATTGTATGAACTCTGATATTTGGTGTGAGCCAGGGTTTAGTTCTATCCTTTCTTTGATTCTTTTACTTGTTTCAGTCATTTGACTGTGGCCATGCTGATGCACTGCCTTTAGTCGAACAAATCGACCCCAGGACTTATTCTTTGTAAGCCTAGTAATTATTCTATTGGTCTCTTTTGCTGAACTGCTAATTTATGGGGATGTAAGCACACCAACATTGGTTACCAAGCGATGGGGGCGGGGACAAATACAGACACATATACATACAGATACACATACATATATATATATATATGTATGTATGTATTTGTGTCTGTATTTGTCCCACCACCATTGCTTGGCAACAGATGCTGGTGTGTTTACATCCCCGTAACTTAGCAGTTTTGCAAAAGAGACTGAAAGAATAAGAGCTAGGCTTACAAAGAATAAGTCCTGAGGTATATATGATAGGCTTCTTTCAGTTTCTATCTCCCAAATCCACTCACAAAGCTTTGGTTGGCCTGAGACTATAGTAGAAGACACTTGCCCAAGGTGCACTGCAATGAGTCTGGACTCAGAACCATGTGTTTGGGAAGCAAGTTTCTTACCACAAGTTTCTTCCTGCGCCTCCTCTATACTTTTCCTTCAAAGCATCAATAACCTACATACCATCCCCTTAATCAGATGATGTTACCTCTCATCCTTCCCTCACTTTTTGTATCCAAGCATTTTTAACATACTACTTATGTTTCTCATGCCAAAATCTGCACTGACTCCATAAATGAGGACTTCTAAAATATCCTCCAAATATATACAAGGACTGTGCATATCAAGAAAATATCATTACACTTTAATTTAGACAGATATTGTGTATGAGGCAGAAATCAAGCTTGGAATGCCAAATGACCTATCTGTAAAGTGCTAAATGAAATTGACAGTCAGCTCCTTTAAGAAATGCTTACATAACCATGCCACATTCTTCAGATGTTTTGAGAAACAGAACATTATAGCTCTGGCAAAGCACATATGGTGGCTTGAAGAGAAAGCCACAAACTATGACACCAAATTAAGGTTGTTAGAAAATTGCAAGTCTTCCTCCAATATTAGTAGATGTGAACTGTATTTAGTGGAGAAAATATGAATATTTAAGGATGCACTTAAATGCCAAATTGGAGATATTTACACATTGTTTAGATGAGAAGAAGTACATTCTCAAATACTGGTCCAAGCCATCATAGGGAAGTCAACACAAATACACCCTCCCCACCCCCTTTTCACAGTCAACCCTCCATACACTCATTCATCTATTAAACCATTTAGTTCTCTTTTCAGTTACTTCTCTCTTCCTCCCCTCATCTCTCTACACATACACTTTTAATTTTCTCCCTTCTAACTTTCCTCTAGCATGTGAAATAATAATTCTTTGTTCCTTAATAATGACACATTTTTTGTATTAAAAATAGCCCTTTTTTTAGCTTCATTAAAGTCTTTGCAAACAGGACTTCCACAACAGCTGTCTTTAGCTCTGTCCAGCATATATATATATATATATATATATATATATATATAATATATATATATGTATGTATATATATATATATATAACACGTTCATCTAATGAGTGTGGAAAGATTGGCCTTATCTGAAACTTGAAGTTATATCTCATTATATGTTAGTTTGATCTATATTAAATTCTGTTGTGCATGTGTGTGAAATTTATGTCTACTTTTCTCTGCTAGCATAGGTTAGACAAATATCTAATTGAGGCATTATTTTACTGCTGGAAATCCTTTCTATTGTTAAAATACACTTATATTTCAAATAAGGGATCTTTTATTCTGCATGTCTTCAAAGCTACAAAGCCTCCACTGCTCACACTCCAAGGAACTTCCACTGATACCCCCTAATACTATAAAGATCCTCTCTTCCTTCCCCTCTACTCAAACTCTTGTTTCTGCTAATTTCCCCTTTTAGGCCCCTCAACTCCTAACTAGACTTCCATGTTTGGAACTTCCGCCTCAACACTCTTTACAGGTACCACCAAAAAACCAAGTCGTCAGCAAGCAAGAGCTCCCAATCCCAACCGATCTTGAGAACCAAGAATATTTTGTTATATTAGTCAGCCGCAGTTATGTCCCTTGACGTCTAGCTTGCTATTGTCATTGTGTTCTGAGAGCACGAGAACAAGACAAAATATTGGGTTAATATGAAAGGTCAATAACCGTTGAACTGAGTGGTCATAGTCTGTCTGAAATCCATTCTAGATTAACCGGGAATAGAATGTACAGTCATATTTGTTCAACTCATTTACTATACACATATATATATTTATTTTTGTTTAAGTGAAAACTGTTTTCGTAGAAATGGATGTACATTTATATAGCAATGCTAGAATATTTAAAACCTATATATTACAGCAAAGGCTGGTAAATATTTTGGGGAGGTAGGCTGAATTGGAAATGTTTTTATGTTCTTCAAGCCAAAACAAATAAAATATGAAATCCTGATCATCTTGGCTAGAGAAGCAGCATTACCACAACCACCATCATTGTTTTAATGTTCAGCACTCTTCACCCTATGAGATGACATCTGGTGTACCACAGGGATCTGTTTTTGGTCCCCTTTTATTTGTTGCATATGTTAATGACATAGATGCCAACTTAAAGAATGCCACAGTGCTGAAATATGCAGATGACATCAAGCTGTACCTCGAAATAAAGAGGTCAGATCCTGTACACTATAGATCTCTATTGCAATCAGACCTGGACACAATGCTGCAGTGGACTGGCAACTTAAGCTGGCTGTGGACAAATGTACCACCATGCATTTTGGGGGGAAAAACCCAGCGTCTACTTACTTCCTCCACAACACTAATCTCAAAAAGTCTTCTTGTGAACGTGACCTGGTCATTATTGTTGACAGCTATTTGCGTTGGACAAAACACATTGCTAAAATTGTCAAGAAGGCTGAGAGTGTCTTGACATCACTTACCAAGTCCTTTGTGAGCCACTCTCCGGGGTTTTATATAGCTATGGTGCAGCCTCACCTGGAATTTGCATCACTGGTCTGGAACCCCTATCTTGCCCAGGATATTAATCGACTGGAAACCATTCAGCGATGTGCAACCAAGAGAATACCCTCCATCAGGCATTTGCCATATTCTGAATGCCTTACTTCCCTGGGCATGGATACATTGAAACTCTGACGTCTGGCAGCTGACTTGGCAGACACCCATAAAATTATTAACCATTTTACTAACAATTACTCTGAGTACCTTTTCAAACTCTGCCTGTTTAACACCCATGGACATGTTTACAAAGTAAGAAAACAGCACAGCTCCCATGACTTTTGGAAACATTTTTTTACACTAAGAGTTGCTGAAGTATGGAACAAACTGCCAGCATCAGTTGTTAGTTGTCAGAGCACTGCATCCTTCAAAACTTCCATGCTTCCTGAGATTTGCCAACACTACACCTGATTTTCTCCCCTCCATACACATGTAAGCATGTATCTGACTCATACACTGTTCACTTTCCAGACATTTGTACATTACTGCATATGCTTTATATGCACTTTTGACAAGTTGTAGTGCACCTAAGCACTGTATACAATAATATCATCATCATCATCATCATGTGGTTGGTAGGCTGGATGAAAATCACTGTATTTTAGCATAAAACTGTGAAGCCATCTTCGTTAGTTCTGCTTTATTTATTCATTTATTTATTTTTATTTAAGAACACAAAGCAAAAGTTAAAAATCAGTATCCATATTCCTCATTTTATTATTATTAAGGTGGCATGCTGGATGAAGTGCTTAGTGTTATTTTGCTTGTCATTATATTCTGAGATCAAATTCCATTGAGGTCAACTTTACCTTTCATCCTTTCAGGAATGATAAATTAAGTACCAGTGAAACACCGGGGTCAACATAATCGACTAGTCCTCTCCCGCCAAATTTCAGACTTTGTGCCTATAGTAGAAAGGATTATTATAAGGTGGCAAGCTGGCAGAAACATTAGCACGCCAGGCGAAATGCCCAGCGGTATTTCGTCTGTCTTTACTTTTTGAGTTCAAATTCCGCCGAGGTCGACTTTGCTTTTCATCCTTTCAGGGTTGATAAATTAAGTACCAGTTATGCACTGGAGTCGATGTAATTGACTTAATCCCATTGTCTGTCCTTGTTTGTCTCCTCTATGTTTAGCCGCTTGTGGGTAGTAAAGAAATAAGAAAGGATTATTATTACTTGTTTCTATTGTAGATTATATTAGTCTGTAACACATTTCTCCATGTTGTAGTTTCGTCCTAGTGAGCCCTCATTCAGTAGACCTATGATCAAAGATGCTGAAGCCATAATCATACCCATAATGTATTTAGGACTATATTTTGCTGGTTACATACACCACCTTCCATTTTTAAGTGTGACAGGAGAGATATTTGGCTGCTATTTCTAGTATGACATTTCTCCCTATGTATCTGACACAGAACAT
The DNA here is from genome assembly GCF_006345805.1 of Octopus sinensis. NCBI lineage: Eukaryota > Metazoa > Mollusca > Cephalopoda > Octopoda > Octopodidae > Octopus > Octopus sinensis. Next base: position 68,480,964 of record NC_043002.1, read on the forward strand.
TCTCATATCTAGCCCTTTGCATATCATATATCTCAAATAAATGTTGTTCACAGTATGAGGCCTAACATTCTCCAAATAACCATTTACCCCCTCCTCACATCCCTTGATCCAGTCCAGTGTCATGTCATCTGGTTGCATGATCAAGCATTTTCATACCTAACCATTTGCATCTCACTGTCGTGACCTAGAATCTCATATTCAATCACTTCTAGGGTTTCCAAAGTTTCTCTTGTTGTATCACTACCATGGTTATTTATCATCACCAATTCATAGCACCTTTATTATCAATCAATATTAGGTGACATCTTTGACAATGCAGAAATCTGCCAGTGCCTCTTATGTTCAGGAAATTTCTCGATTCCTTTCGTTTGATTTAAAAAAAAAAAAAAAAGAATTTGTAAGTTAACATTAGACATTGAATATATGCCATTTGATTTTCTTTATTCAGTTGAGGACTCTTCAAATTCCAGTTTTATAGATATACATTTATCATCATCATCATTTAATGTCTGTCTTCCATATTAGCATGGGTTGAATGGTTTGACAGGATCTGGTGAGATACAGGGCTACATTGTGTTTCCGGTCAGCTTTAGTATGGTTTCTAAGGCTGGATGCCTTTCCTAACATCAAACACTTTACAGTATGTAGTGAGTGCTTTTCTTATGCCACTGGCACTAGTGAGATCACCGAAAGAGCTTCTTGCATTACCAAAAGACAGCAGTACTCTAAAATTTTTCCCAGTTTCACATTCTACGTACCATATTATCTTCACTTTCATATTTCTTTCTGTAACTCACCTGGATAATTTATGGTAGTTCATATTAGTTCCTCAGGACCCATTAATGTGGTCTGATCTATATCTTATTGCATCATTTTTGTGGCAACAAGACAGTGTCAGGTTCCTACATAATCTATCACACAGGTGCAGGAGTGGCTATGTGGTAAGAAGGTTGCTTCCTAATCACATGGTTCTGGGTTCAATCCAGACACTTGGGCAAGTGTCTTATACTATAACCTCAGGCTGACCAAAGTCTTGTGAGTGGATCTGTTAGACAGAAACTGAAAGAAGCCTGTCGTATATATGTATATATATATATATATATATATATATATATATGTGTATATTTTTGTATGTCTGTGTTTGTTCTCCCAACATCGCTTGACAACTGATGCTGGTGTGTTTATGTCCCTGTAACTTAGCAGTTCGGAAAAAAGAGACCAATAGAATAAGTACTAGGCTTACAAAGAATAAGTCCTGGGGTCGATTTGCTCGACTAAAGGCGGTGCTCCAGCATGGCTGCAGTCAAATGACTGAAACAAGTAAAAGAGAGTATTATTCTTATTCAGGTCACTGCCTGGAATCGAATTTGGAATCTTGGGGTTAGTAGCTCACACTCTTAATCACTACACCATATGTCCTGTATTATAGAACCAAAGGTAATCTCAGGTGGGTCCACATAAAAAAGAATCAAATGCAAAGTAGATACTTAACCCTTTAGCATTCAGATTACTTTGTCAAATGTAATTCAAGGAGAATTCCAGAAGTTTTCAGACTTTTTCGAGAGAGGCATTTATTAATTTCAGAGAAATACACAATTCTAATCTTCTTCAAAGTAGGATCCTTTGCTGTAGCACCCCAGCCACTCTGTGAAGGTCCCATGGAAGTCCTCCAAAGTGAATGTGCCCAGGACCCTTGTCACAACTTCCTTCATCTTCTGAATGTCTTCAAACAACTGTTTCTGAGGTTCTCCAGCTTGGGGAACAACCAAAAGTCACAGGGAACAAGGTCTGGGCTGTAGAGAGGGTAAGGGACAGTTTTGATGCCCCATCCCAGTCTAGTAGTCGGTTACCAGGATGGAATTGTGGACTGGCACAGGTGCCACCAACCCAAGAGGAAGAGTTCAGGCCTTTTGTGATGAAATCTTTTCTTAATCTCCCTGAAAACCTCCACAAGGCACTCTTTGTTGATCATCTGACCGGAGGGAACCTAGATGTAGATGATGCACTTCCTACCAAAAGAGGGATCATCATGTACTACTTGGTGGACTTGCTTTGCCTGGCCTCTTGTGCCAGTGAAAAACACATGCTTGGCTAATACAAGTTAACCCATAAGCAATCTAGAGC